>NW_005355584.1:11458216-11482311 GCF_000412655.1 Myotis brandtii
TCTGGGGATCACGAGGAACTGTATTAAAGGGTCGCGGCATTAGGAAGGTTGAGAACCACTGCTATAGAGAGTAAAATAAATAAATAAATAAACAAACAAATAAATAAATAAAATAGTTTTTCATCATTAGTGTCTTTCTTGTATCGATCTTCATTTTTTCAGTGTCGTTCTTTCTAGTCAACCATAAAGTATTTCAATGCTAATTCTTACCAGTTTATAACATCTAAATTTTACTTAAGATATTTTTTTTTAACCTGGTCAATGGGTGATTAATACAGTGGGTGAGGTTGCCTTAGCAACTAGCACACACAACAATAAGTAGAAATTCCTCTGAATTCAGGGGCCAAGGCCTTCATGGTTCAGAACATAAATTAAAAAAAAATACAGAGAGGGAGGAGGATAAAGCCCGGATTCACTCCAGAAGGCCCTGGGACAGCTTGGAATCCAGATACATCAGCAGCAGGTAAGGTCCGCTAAGTCTTGGATCTACCTGAGTGAGGGCTGATTGTCTACAGAAGATGAACCTTAGCTCTCATCAAGGCAGGAGATGTCTGTTCTCTGGAGGAACTGACCTCAAGATGCTTAGAATGCGGGGGCGAGGCTCACTGAAGATACAGGGGCTCACTGAAATGTGCATGGGCGTTATGAGACTCCCAGGATGTCCCTCATCCCTGCTCCACGAAAGCAGTTCATCACGAATATGCTCTTCCAGTCACCAAAGCAAGACAACAAAAGGTTATTTTCTGAAAAGACTGGTTTAGAAGAAAACTTTCTCACTTTTGAGATCTCCTGACATTTGAGGTCCCCTAAGACAAGAGGTTGCTCCGCTAGATCACTTTACGATGCTGTTTATCGATTGAAAAGTCCTGCCATGGCCCCGGATCTCCCACGGGACCTTCAGTGCTTCATTGAAAGGCAATGTGTCACAGAACTTACAGGCAAGTGTCACAAGACATTTCAGAAAAACCTCCAATATCAAGGCCTAAGCCTAAAATAAACAGGGAAAAAAATAACTTGAAGCAAGATGACTCAAGAAAGCCAAGGCAAAATTTATAAAACTATTATTAATATGCTTAGTTTGATAAGAATGAATAGTACATTTATGAAATGAAAATAGGATATGGTAAATTTGAAAAAAAATCACTTTGGAAATTAAAATGATGATACCCCCAAATTTTAAAACATCAGTAGAAGGTATTAGAAGATTTTTCAAAACAATTCTCCTAAAACTAGAAAGAAAAACACAAAGGAGGTGATGACAGGAAAAAATATGTATTTTTAAAATTAATCATTTCTCCAGAAAGTCCAGCAGCCTCACAAAGAGAAAACAGATAAAACGGAGATGATGCAATTTTAAGTGAAGTAATGAAAAAAATGTTTTAAAATTGAAGAAGGGAAATTTTCAAATTTAAATGTTTGTTTGCTCAGATTAATGAATGAAAAACATCCATCAAATCACATCATCTTGAGATATTAGAATTTTTAAAAAAGCAGATTAAAAAAATCTCCCAGACACACAATTAAACAAATCAGGGGTAGAGGTGGGGGAAGGGGGGCGGTAGGAGAGAAGATGGCCAATAACAAAGTACTGCAGTAAAATCTGGAGAAAACCTGCAAGAGTTAACTAGTAAAACTGGCCTCAGTACTACCTGGTCCTGAGCCAAATTCTTAATCTGTCTGTGCTTATTTTTATTATGTGTAACATACAGATAATAATACCACCTACTGCATAGGGTTGTTGATAGAAGTAAAATAAAACACAGAATGAGCTCTCAACATTAGCTTCTTTAAAAAATTGATCATAGATTACCACACTTTTTCAAAAAGCACTTTTTACTACAAAGAATTGTTTGGGAAATCATAGATGTGAAATATAATTTAAGTTATTATGAAATAAATAAGGACTTATTAAGCATGGGGTAATAATGGGGGGAAGATTGAAATAGTTAATTAATATATTTGAACATATAAAATTAAAGCCAATTATAATAACTGCAAATGTAGTAATCAAAAGATAAATTAAAAAAACCAAAATATAATTCAGCATTCATGTGGCAAAGGGTAATGTTATTTAATCTATAAACAATTTTAGTCAAAAATCTATTCATTCATAGAAACTGGTTAAAGGATCTAACAGAAAAATCAGGGAATTTAAAATATATATATATATATATGTGCAACCAATTAAATGCAACCAATTATCTGTAAATGTAATAAAATTTTTTAAAATAATGGGTTGATATTTTTGGTGTAGTAATTTGGCAAAAATCAACAACTTTAATAACCCCTTAACTTTCTAATCATATCTTCATTACACTTTATTTTGTGTTTAACATGTACCTTTATTTAATATATCCTGCCCAAATAGGCTCCAGGCTCTGTTAGGGCAGAGACCTTGGCTGTTTTGTTCAATGCAGCTTTCTCAGTATAGCTGAATCAGGAGTCAACTGTCTGGCCCCAGCCTCCGCTCCCTCAGTCCTGTGTCATGGGTGGGGAGGTCCATCCTCAGGGCTGCTCTGGGCCTCCACACAAGAGAAGCGGGGCAGGAGCGCAGTGTTGTTGGGTGCTCCAGTCCAGGGCAGAGGTTTCAGGTAACAAATATGATGGTGGCTGAGTCAGAGCCTGGAGTGAATTGACTCCCAGTGGCAGGGGTGCAGGGCAGGTGGTGTGGCTACCATTCTGATGCTTTTCAGCAGGTTGAAGGCTATTTGGGTGCCCCAGGTCACGTGATGTCAAACAGGTACCAGCACACAAATATGCATTAGCTACTTAGTATTTGCTGACTGACTGAGAAAATGCTATTGTAGGGTGTAGAGCAGTCATAGAGGTAGTGTGTGTGTGTGTGTGTGGGGGGGGGGTTTAAGACATTTTAGAAATCTGTAAATTTATATATCAAAAATAATTCATAACCTTTGACACAGCAATTTTTTCTGTGTTGGAATCCATCCTAAAAATCATCAAACAATTATTTCTTTATATGGGTGTTTACATCAGGTTTTTAATAGTAATGGAAATCACTTAAATGCCTAAAAACAGAATAAAGTTTAAAGAAATTAGAATGAAGTATGATGTAGCTGTTAAAATCAATAATTTCAAAATCCACGGAATGATCTGGGAAAATATTAATGATATGTTAAATGAAATTTGCAGAATGTGAAATTACACAGTGTGAGGCAAATGTCTAACAGCACATGCACTTAGTAAGGAACTGCATAAATTTGTTAGTAGTAATTGTCCCAGTTGTGAAATTTTGGTAGATTTAATTTTTGTATTTCCTAAAACATTGTAAAGCATTAAAAAAATTAGAGCACTACAATAAGCATTATTAAATCAGTAAGAGACAGATAAAGACAGTAAATTATAAACATGCTTTGCACATGTATGATTATTTCCTATGGGGATGATTGCCTTAGATTTTAATTTGTTTGTGCCAGAAACAAGACAGATTTTTCATAAAAGAGATAACTGTCAGCAGTCCATTGTTTGGTCACCTCCCATGGTACTCCTCCAGGAAAGAGAAGAAAGACTGGCTGACTTCCCACCCAGATAAGCCGGTGCTGGGACTGCTTGCAGACAGAGCAGAGCCCCTCCTCTCTTATGGCACCGGGACAGCCTCTGGAGTAGAGAGGGAACTCTGCCCACCATTCTGAAGCAAGACAGGCTCATGCACAGCCTGGTGAGGTAGTACATGGTAATTCAAGGACAAAAATTCATATTCCAACAATTTAAAGACACCTGGAACCACCAGGGCCAGTTCTCCGGTTAATTCATTGTCTAGGTCAGTGGTCGGCAAACTGCGGCTCGCGAGCCACATGCGGCTCTTTGGCCCCTCGATTGTGGCCACGAAGTTGAAATCGCACTATAGGTGCGTGCCCACACATGGGATTTTGTGGAAGAGCCACACTCAAGGGGCCGCAGTTTGCCAACCACTGGTCTAGGTTGTCAAGTTCCCCAATGTCATTCAATAAGTATTTTACATTGTGGTGTTAAAATAAGTGGTAAACACTTGGTTTTATTATTACAGCACTTCCGGGAGCCTTTTATATGCTAAAAAGTCTTGTAAACCTCAGATGGAAATATGATTTGCAGATTTTCTAAAACTTAATAGTCTCCATTTTTTTGCAATGCTTTTCTGCTGTGAAAAGATACTTACAATGTAATAGCCTTGGTAATCCCTCTAGAACTCTAAACCTAGATCTCCATCAGGAGGAAAAAGAATTTATCCCAAAGTTTCTCTACAAGCCCTTTCTGAAGACATCTGAATTAGGGTCATTGAAGGGTCACCAGCATTGTTCAAGGTAAAACTTTGAAAAAGGGTACGTTGAGATGTGGGGGCTCAGTGTGCAGAAGGTGTTATTAGACAGTGAATTTGGATTTATTGTAAATGTTTATTGCAAACTCTAGGGCAAGCAATAAAAAAAGTAAAAGAAAAGTATAACTGATATTCTAAAAATATCAAATTGAGAGACAATTAAATAATGTAAAATACTGAATTAAAACCACAAAAAGCAGAAAAAGGAACAAAAATAGGTACAAAGAACAAGGGAACAAATAGAAAACAGTTACAAACATGGTAAGTGTTAATCCAAGTATTTCAATAATCACTTTGAATGTCAATGGTCTTCATGCAACAATTAAAGGTAGCAGTGGTCAGCTCTCAAGAAGTCAGAAGACTCTAGCAAGGAAGCCAAGGAAGAGAAACTCAGGAGGTGCAAGGTTAACATGAGGTGAGTTGCTACCTATAGCGTTCTATGAAATGCCATGATCAAGGTCTGAAAAATTTGGATGCATAATTACTTTTGTTTCCTATAGTATCTTACCTTTATAATGAGACTAGAGGCCAGATGCATGAAATTCATGCACAGGGGTGGGGGTTGGCAGTCCCTTAGCCCAGCCTGCATCCTATCCAATCCAGGACCCCTCGGGGGACATCCCTGTTGCAATCTGGGACCACTGGCTCCTAACTGCTCACCTGCCTGCCTGCCTGATTGCCCCTAACCACTCTGCCTTCCTGCCTGATCACCCCTAACCACTCTGCTGCCTGCCTGATCACCCCTAACTGCCTTGCCTGCTGGCATGATTGCCCCTAACCGCCTCTGCCTGCCTGACTGATCACTCCTAACCGCTCTCCCCTGCTGACCTTATTGCCCCTAACTACCTCTGCCTCAGCACCGCCACAGTGGCTTTGTCTGGAAGGACGTCCGGAAGGATGTTCGGAAGACATCTGGTCTATCTGGTATAATTAGCATATTACCCTTTTATTAGTATAGATTATTCACCAGTCCTACACCATATATGAGTATAGTATTTACTAGAGAAATAGTAAGTTTTCATTAAATGTTTTACTAATTAAATATATTTTCAACCATATTCCTATTTTATGCTGGAAGAGTACTGAGAATATAATCTAGTCTTTCATAATGGTAAATTTTATATTCTGTTTATAATTGGTCTTTGGTTTATGCCTTGCAAATTTAATTTCCATCAATCTGATTTGTATTTGAAGAGTTTTAACAAACACATGGCTCCCCATGAAAAATTAAAACTTTGCTCTGACATCTAGTTTGAGATATTATGTTCCCATGTTGATAAAAATTCTCTTCATTTTCAAGCTCTCTCTATGTAAGATATTTGGACACAAAAAAGAAAGTTTGCTTCATATAAGTGCTCCCTTTGTTTCACTAAAACAAAATTGGCTTAGAAACATTGTTTCATCTAGATGCAATATTAATAAATGAACTTGTGTGAGCAATAAAGGGACAGAGTTTTATTCTGAGATTCGGTTATATTCAGTGGGAGAATCAATTCTCATTCATATGGACCTACCAAGGAGCTAGTTACTGCAGATGTACTTTATTCCTAAAGGAGAATGAGTCACTGTATCTGTGGGCATCACAGTATCAGAGGAAACCTAGGGACTATGTCAATATGCTAACATTTTCCTGCACAGTCTACCCAAGCTCTGGCATGCCCAATTAAAGAGTGTCACTCAGGCAACTAGTCAGTGAAAGAAGTGATGGAGACTTGGAACAGAATATAAATAGTAATGGTCCTAAGTATGGTTTAGAATCAAACACTTGAGATAATTTTATATCTGAGGGCATATATAAGGAAAGTGGTGCTCACTCATATCCAGAAAAGAAGCCAATCAGTTTATCCAATGGAGCTTACCTCAGGCTTATCCTAGCTCTACAGAGTCGGGGCCACCTAGTGGTTAATCACAAGTCCAAGGCTGCACAAGAAACCTACTCTGGCCACATCCCCAGCTCCATCAGAAAGAACTATTTCGTTATATAGTGCAGACCACAAAGGACATTTATAAGTATTCTTACTTTGAAGGATATTGTTTTGATTCACATACTGCATTGCCCAATCTCTCCTGAGTCTATTCAGCCACTAAGCCTAAGTCATATGGCTTATAAAACAGACTCGGCCTTCTGGTATACATACTGATTCCATCATGTTGGGTGGCATGTTTCATCACAAGTTGAGTCTCATACAGTCAATGCCAATGTATACTTAAAATAGACTCCTAGAGCCATATTTACAACACAGGTTCTGGACTTTGCCTAGAAAAACAAACGTTGTTTAGAAAAACAAAGTGCACTCAAATTCAAATTCCAGCTCTAGAACAAATTATATGACTTTGTACAAGTTATCTAAATGTTCTGAGCTTTATTTTCTCAAATATCTCAAATACAGAGTCAATAGCCATCTTTTAATGCCATTATAGATATAGTTACATAAGTAAAATTATGTATGTAAAGTTCTACACATGAAATACATGTTCAATAAATAATAGCTATTATTATTTTAAAGTTTTTGATAAAGGATAAGGTACATTAGCAGCCATTTTTATCTTTACTGAATAATTTTTAATTTCATAAATAAGAAAATCAAAGTTTGATTGTACATATCACAGTATCTGAAAAGCTGCCTACATATTAGAAATTTAAGACATATACATTGAGGGAATGGAAATGATGTTTTTCTGGCCCAAATGATCCCTTTTTGCTCTCCCTTCCTTGATGTAGCTTTTATGGCAATGGCATTCACTATTTTTGGGTTCATGGCCTATGAAGAGATTAAATTTCACCCACAGTTATTACATTGTTTACTCAGTCACTTGTAATCACCCTATTGCTATTTTAGAATTTTCTTGACTGTAATGTCTCATAAATTCAGAAGGCAAATTAATCACATTCTTGCTAAGTGAGATCTTTCCCTGACCCTCTCATTGGCATATGTCACCTTAAAAGTATATCTTCCTAATGGTAGCAAAAGATAAATCTTATACAGTGATTATACTTTGATCAAAGTTGTCAGCCATTGGTTTACTCCTAAAAGCTACTATCTTCACCTAATTTTCTCTCTTCCTTAAAAAATGGCTACCACAATTGTGAAACACACAAAATTTGCTATACATAGAACAACCTTAGCCAGTCAGAAAATATAGTCTTCTGTCTTGGGTAATGAATCTGAAATGTAATGGGGAGGCTAACAAGATTTATGGAAACTATTGTGTGTGTTTTTTAATTACTGCTTTCATTTCATTAGCTGTAATGGATCTATTAAGATTTTCTGATTTGTTTTGGAAGATAGTATGCTTCTAGGAATTTATCCACATCATCCAAATTGTCCAATCTGTTGGCATGTAGTTGTTCGTAATATTTACTTAAAATTGTTTGTATTTCTGTGGTGTCAGTTGTTACTTCTCCTCTTAAATTTCTCATTTTATTTAATTGTGTCCTCTCTCTTTTTTCTTGATGAGTCTAGTTAAAGCTTTGTCAGTCTTGTTTATCTTATCAAAGAACCAGCTCTTGCTTTCATTGAATTGTTGTGCTTTTTTTTTGTTTGTTTCTTTGTTTTTAGACTCTATTTTACTTATTTCTGCTCTGATCAGTATTTATTATTTTCTTTCTTCTCATTTTGGGCTTTGCTGTTCTTTTTCTACTTCTTTTAAGTGTAAAGTTGTTTATTTGAGATTTTTCTTGTTTCTTGAGGTAGGATGGTAATGCTATGAATTTCCCTTTTAGGACTGCTCTTGCTTTGTTCCACAGATTATGGTTTGTTGTGGTCTCATTTGCATTTGCATTTGTTTTAGGGAACCTTATGCTTTCATTGTTAACACATTTATTGTTTAGTAACATGTTATTTAGCCTCCATGTCTTTTTATGTTTTTCAGGTTATTTCCTGTGATTGATTTCTAGTTTTACACCATTATTGTTAGAGAAGATGTTAGATATAAATTCAATCTTCTTACATTTATTCAGACTCATTTGTCTCCTAATATGTGGTCTATCCTGAAAAATGTTCCATGTACACTTGAAAAGAATGTGTATTCTGCTGCTTTGGAGTGAAATACTCTGATGATATCTATTAAATCCATCTGATCTAGTTTATCATTTAAAGTCACTGTTTCCTTGTTGATTTTCTGTCTGGAAGATTTATCCACTGATTTCAATGGGTGTCAAAATGTCCTACTACGACTGTATTACTGACTTATGGGTTTCTATGTTAGATGCATAAATGTTTACACGGTTTATCCTCTTGTTGGATTGCTTCTTTTATCCTTATGTAGTGTCCTTCTTTGTGTCTTACCATAGCCTTTGTTTTAAAGTCTATTTTGTCAGATGAGTATTGCTACCCTAGCTTTTATTTCATTTTCATTTATATGAAATATCATTTTCCATCCCTTTACTTTTATTTTGTGTTTATCTTTCATTCTGGGCAGTATATATATATATGAATCTTGTTTTCTTATGCATTCTGCTATCCTATGTCTTTTGATTGAAGCATTTAAGCCAATTAAATTTAAAGTTATTATTAACAGGTATTGATATTTTATTCTTTTAACTACCTTCTTCTTCTTCTTCTTCTTCTTCTTCTTCTTCTTCCTCTTCCTCTTCCTCTTCCTCCTCCTCCTCCTCCCCTTCCCCTTCCCCTTCCCCTTCCCCTTCCCCTTCCCCTTCTCCTTCTCCTTCTCCTTCTCCTTCTTCTTCTTCTTCTTCTTCTTCTTCTTCTTCTCCTTCTCCTCCTCTTCCTCCTCTTTCTTCTTAAAGCAGGCCCTTGACCACCTGTGCTGGGTGCTCTATAAATGTCACTTCTGTGGGTTATGTGGGCCCTCCTGTTTTAATTGAGTATTGGTTGCTATTGATTGTGCTACTAGTTCCCACAGGACATCTACTACATAAATCCACCCTACTAGACGGGAACTCATAGCAGATCTACCTAATACATAAAAACAGTAAGGCAGCCAAAACGGGGAGACAAATAAATATGTACCAAATGAAAGAACAGGAGAAATCTCCATGTAAAAAGAGCTAAATGAAATGGAGGCAAGGAATTTATCAGATATAGAGTTAAAAAAATGGTTATAAGGATGCCCAAGGAACTTGGTGATAACTACAAGGAACTTAGTGAGAACTACAACATTGAGAAAAGAGACATATAAACCATAAAAAAGAAACAGTTGGAAATGAAGAATACACTGGAAGCCTGAGTTGGGCCTTGACAAACAAATAAACAAACCAAAATGCAGGAGAAAGTCATTCAAAGTGGAAGGACCAAACAAAATAGATGGATGCAGTTGAGAAAAACATGATATAGTATTTATTGATTCAACAAAAGATTTAATGGGAACCCCTAAGTGCTAGGCCCTAAAGAGTTACTGAAGATGCAGGGGTGAACAAAACAAAACAAAACAAACAAACAAACAAACAAATCAAACCAAAATGCAGGAGAAAGTCATTCAAAGCGGAAGGACCAAACAAAATAGACAGATGCAGTTGAGAAAAACATGATATAATATTTATTGATTCAACAAAGATTTAATGGGAACCCCTAAGTCAGTGGTTCTCAACCTTCTTAATGCCGCGACCCTTTCCTCCTAGAATTCAGAATTCAGCACAGTTACAATGTGATAAATTATATAAAGTAGACTACTGTGGGGGACTTAATCTTGTGTATACATAGTGAGATATGGCAAAAAGCCACTCTAATTAAATGATATTAACCAGATATCTGTGATAAATAGAAAATAATGAGAGATGGGATGGGGAGAAAAGAGAAAGAAGTGGGGAAAAGTCAATGTAGCTGTTTGACTGTGAAGAGGAGCCCTGAAGCAGGAGAGGATATGGTACATCTGAGAAGCCTGAGCAAGTAATCATGGTTTCAGGATAGAGTGAAAAGGGGAAAACAGGAAATTAAGGTTAGAGAGGCAGGCAGGGGCCTGAATTTGCAAGCCCTTTTTTACTCCATTGTCTATAAACAATGGTGTTTGTTTGCTTAATCTTCCCTAAAAACAATTGGGTGACAAAAACAGAATTGAGAATAAAGGTACATGTACATAAAAAGTAAGTGTTAAACATGTGAGATTCTTGAAATATATCTAGATAGATAAATATAGATTGATAAATAGATGGAGATTGAAAATTACAAAGATAGAGATATGTACCAGAGAAAGTGGGCATGATTATTTTGCTTGGGATGATGTTGGGTCATTATGGATTCACATAAAAAGTTGCAGAGGACTTGAGCCTTGAGAGAAGAAGGTGTCTTATAGGGCTAAGCAATTCATTCCTTATTTGGCTATTCTTTCACATGCCTGGAGAAAAAGTACTGTCTGCTAACCTATCATCATCTGCATGCTTCTTTGTAAGTTACTTTGCTGCTCATTTGACATTCCTTTTTCCAAAACAATGACACAAAATAATGAGCCCATGTTCAGCAGGAGCTGTCAAATTAGCAACATTGCAAAACAATAATCAGAGAAAATGGATTGTGGTGTTCATGCTCTAGCAATGACTGTTCCTCTGTGGAGCTATTAGCAAAACCGATTGGATCAGTATGCAATTTTAATGAAGTCAGGAGTACACAAATGGAAAAGTACATGGGAGGTGTTTTATTTCTTTTTTGGAAGACATACATTTGCCCTTCTTTTTCAGAAATACCAGACCCTTTATCGCTATGAGTGCTTGGAGTCAAGTCACAAAAATAATCAGCACTAGAATTTTTGAAAGGTGATATTCACCAGTGATCTCACAGGACAGGGAACCTATAATTGTCACTGGTCAGCACCCCAGCTTATTTTAATTAAAAAAAAAACCAGTTTAGTTAACAAAGAGAAAGGTAGTATGGAATATCCCAGGCATAAATAGGCTCTTGAATTTGCTAGATGGTTTTAAGAGGCCTCCAGAACCACACTTTTTTTCAGTTTCCACACATGTAAAAAGGGCTGGATGAATAATTAATAGATATGATTACTTCTTTTATTATCTTGTATTTTTAAAGCCGCTAAAAATACAGATATATGAATTTATAAATCTTATGAAAATACATGTTTATTATTCTTTTCTTTTTGTAATGTTAGGTCTTGTACATCAATCCTTAAACACTTCTGCTAAACAAAGCATCAACTCTGTTTCTCATTAAATAGAAATGGAACCAGAAAGTGAACAGCCTAGCAAAGTTTTTTGTAAGCATCAATCTACCAATGAATATTTATTTGAAACTAACTAGTGGCAGTCACTCTTCAGATATTTTAGTAAATAAGACATAATGATCTTATTTTCATGACATAAGAAAACCAATGGAGTAAAACAAAACTAACAAAATATGAGTTGAATCTTAAAAGGGCAATAAAAGAGAAATGAGAAATATAGAAAAATAGGACATATAGAAAATAGCAAAAGAAAGCAATATAATCAAGTGAAATATACAAATAATCACAATAAATGTAAATTGACTAAATCGACAAGCTAAAAGCAGAGATTTTCAGATTTGAAAACAAGAAAATCAAATCCAGCAACATGACATTTTAAAATGGCACAACTAAAAACACAAAGTTATAATAAAAAGGTTGAAATAAAAAGAATGGAAAAAGTTATACCAGATAAATATAAAATATTTAAGAAAGTATTTACATCAGACAATATAGTCTATAAGAACAAAAAGCATCATTAATGATAGAGAGGGCAACTCTTTATGAATAAATACTTCAGTTTAATTGGAACACATAAAAATCCTAAATTGATAAACATGTGACAAAATCTCATTGTATAAGGACAACTGGATAGCTACAGCATAAGAACTGTGTGCTTTTAATGGATGGAATATGTGCTATGTAAATTATATCTTGATAAAGCTGTTTAAAAAATAACATCAAAATATTCAAAGGAAAATTTAATTGACTTGTACAATGATTGCGAGATATTTCAATGTCTCTTACAATTTTATATTGTTATAGTATTAAAAATTGTATTTAAAAATGTAGATGTAAGAAACATAAAAAATCCCACACCTAATTAGTAGAGAATAGAGATTCTTTTTAGGTTTGCATGAGAAATTTTTTCAAATTGAGCTATATTGTAGTCATAAACTAAATCTCAATTTTTTCAAAGAATCAAGCACACCACATTATTTTGAATCCATGCAATTAAGTTAGAAGTTAGTAGCAAAAAGATAAATTTTAAAATTGGACTTTAAAAACACAATTCTAAGTAACCTGTCATTAAATAAGAATTCAAATGTGAATTAAAAATACCTGAGAATGAAATTAATATGCTATATTTCTGAAATTCTGAAATGTAGCAAAAGTAGCACATAAAACATATTTATGTCCTTAATTGCTATTTTAGGAAAGAAAGGGGGCTAAAAATGAGTTGTTTCCAATTTCAGAATTTTGAAAAAAACACAAAGCAAACGTGAAGGAAAATATAAAGGTAGCAGAATTACATGAACTAAGAAACATGAATACAATAAAGAGCACCAGAAAAGCTACTAGTACATGTCGGTTCTTTGAATAAACTTGCAAAATTTATCAACCTCTGGCAAATCTGTACAAGATGAAGACATTAAAAATATACAATACAGTATGAGGTACAAAGAGAAATTAAAAATGCTTCAGAGATTAAAAGTATCAGGGGATACATTAAGCAGCATCGAGTCAATAATACAAATGTTATGATAATTGTAAAATTTCTATAATTTACCAAAACAGATTTAAGATTAAATAAAAATCCTTCACAGCCCTGTAACAATCAAAGAGCTTGAATGAGCTGTTTAAAATAATTCCAAAATGAATACAGTAAACCTAAAAGGTTTTAAAAGTTACTGCTACCAAATTTTTAAAGACATTCTTACAAACATATAAATTTTTTTTTCAGACATAAAAACAACAGCACTTAATTCACTATACAAAACCAATCTCACTTAAGAAAAGCAATAAATACAATGGAAAGGATGAAATACTGCCATTTTCGACAACATGGACGAACCTTGAGAATATTATGCTAAGTGCAATAAGTCAGGCAGAAAAAGCTAAGAAGCATACAATTTCACTCAGATGTGGAATATAAAACTGAAACTTGTGGACACAAACAGCAGTGTAGTGGCTGCCAGAGAGAAGAGGTGGGGGGTGGGGAACGAAGGGTACCTCCTACATCTGTATATGGTGACAGAAGATGATTTGACTTTGGGTGAGAGGCACACAGTCCAATATACAGATCTTATAACATAGAAATCTACACCCAAAACCTATGTGATGCTATTAATCAATGTCACCCCAATAAATTCAATAAAAGAGAAAAATAATAAAACTTTCTTTTAAAATAAATCCAGTTATTATAAAAAGAACTTATTTTTAAAATGGACATTGAAGGGTATAAGAACTGGAAATCTTTATATGTTAGTCCCCATTTTATGATTTAAAAAGAAAAGAAAAAATCTATGATTGCTTCAATTAACTGGAGAGATAAATGAGGTCAAGGAAATGTTTGAATATTTACATATATTTTATTATTATACCATAGCATTAACTGAAGTTTTTAAATTTTGCTAGACCATTAACAATGGAAATTATAGATATTTCTTTCATCTTATTGTGCATTAATTGAAATTAATTTTTGAGTCTTATATTTTAACAATGAATTGCTTATTTTTAATCTTAAAGAAAGTTTACTGCTTCAATTAATTTCTTACTTAAAATATTATAGTAACAATCAAGAACTGTGTTTTTCCCCTTTATTGTCTAGTTTTTGATAATTCCCTCAATTACTTGCTTTAGAAACTTTCTGGAAACTGCCAGGCAGCTTGATGTCGTAAAAATATAAAGGTTAATTTTCTCAATCGCCTAGACTTTAATTACAACACATCAGTTATTTAGACTGTTCGGCATTTCTTGTAAATTCCTCTAATTAAGAAACCCTTAGAGATTCCTATGAAAGGAGATGAAATTACCAAAATGTGTTGGCGCAGATAGATATTCTTCCTGTTATTGAATGAGTTCAAAACATGATAAACATTAGAAAAAACTTAAGGATTAGAATATTACAGTTAAAATGTTGAGCAGTGTGACTTCAGATGCTGTCTGGGTTTGTTGTGATTGCTTCATAGCCCATACTTTGTGGGGAAGGAGGATGTGCTTGCATTTATATACAAAAACAAATTGTGATTAAAGAAGGGGAGCTCATTAAAAAGTGTGTTACAGGAGAGGATCCATAAATTGTTAGACTGGAGAGTCAGAAATTCAGTGTTTATATTCAGGAGAAAAAATTATCTTAGATTTAAAAACTAAACAAATAATGACATTTTGTTCACTTATTTTTATACCAAGAGTGAAAAGTGTTCGCTTCAACATGTAACATAACTATTTAATATCAACAGCAACAGCAGCGAAAGTACAGATTGGCAATCAGCCCATGTTTTAGTCTCCTGAATATGAAACAAATGTTCTCTTCCTCATCTACAATAACCAGGTCATCACAAAACCTGCCAAATTCCTAACCACTTATACCAGCTATGCCGTATGTTTTTATCACAACACACCCTGACACCATAAATAAAGTGCACATTTAATCATGGATTAGACAGAAATACTAGAATGTTAAACTCAAAGAGATTCTTAACTCCAATTTTGACCTTATTTCTGAATCATTTTTATACGAAGGCTTGATTTATCATAAAAAAGATACCTTTTAAACAAATAACTAAGTTTTAACTACAAACCTGGTATCTATTGCAAAGTAGAAAGAAAGAAATGGGCTGGTAATACGCATGGTCAGAATTGAGGCTGAGAAAGCAGAGGATGCCATAGAGTCCTGGCTACTCTAGGATTCAGCATCTTCATGCCTGGAGCTGGTGTGTCACGAACCAGTATTTGCTGGCAAATCTAGTAAACAAGACCCAGTTAGGTTTCTGAGTTGTTGAGTGGCCACAGCAACAACATCCTATATAATAAAAGGGTAATATGCAAATTGACCCTAACAGCAGAATGACTGGGAATGACTGGTCACTATGACACACACTGACCACCAGGGGGCAGACGCTTAATGCAGGAGACACCCCATGGTGGTCAGTGCGCTCCCACAGGGGGAGCTCTGCTCAGCCACAAGCCAGGCTGACAGCTGCCAGCACAGCGGTGGTGGCGGGAGCCTCTCCCACCTCCTCAGCAGCGCTAAGGATGTCCGACTGCAGCTTAGGCCTGCTCCCCGCTGCAAGTAGACATGGTCCCAGGCTGCCAGAGGCATGTCTGACTGCCAGCTTAGGCCCAATCCCCTGGGAGTGGGCCTAAGCCAGCAGGTGTACATCCCCCAAGGGGTCCCAGACTGTGAGAGGGTACAGACGGGGCTGAGGGACCCCCCCGAGTGCACAAATTTTTGTGCACTGGGCCTCTAGTTACTAATAATGATAAATAAAATTTATTGTGCATTTCTTATATTCAAGGAAGTGTTTTGAGCCCATAATTCTCACTCTAATCATGAGCTACTGGTATATGCACAAGTATTATACTTATTTACAAATGGGGAAGTGAAACACAAGGAGTCTGAGGACATTGTCAAGGGTGCATGGAAAGCTGGTGTCTGAGCCTTACCTTCTGCTAACTACTTTCACCTTTGGGAAGGTAACAGGAAGCATTAAAATTATATTGTCAGGACTGAGGCCAATGTCCAGAAATTTGAAACACTGAGCATAGTCCATAGGCTGAAGGTTGAATTCATCAAGTACCTCCTGTCCTTTGGCATCTATTGAAGCTGTATCATTGAGTTCATAACTTAAGTCCTGGTCCCTTAATTAAATAACAGCACAACTTTGATTATTAAATAAATATGAGAAAGTTTGGAAATTAGCTTGTACTATATTTAGCAAAGATTATTCTGTATTCATTGGTTTAATACGTTGAGTCTTAAATTTTTATTTTTTGAGTTTATATTATGGCTAAGAATGCATATTAAGTTAAAAATGCCATTGTATGATTTTTGCCCATCCTATGTACATTGTAATATTTGAAAGGTTTTTGGATTCTGACCTCTATTACAATGAAAGCTTCTGAGTTTCTGGTATGCTACAATAGTCTGCTCCTCACCCCTCCTCCAACCCCTGCCTACCTAAGCCTTCCAAATATTTAATTCCTTAAGTGGGATCAAGAGGAATCAGCCTGATCTAACTGGATACTTTTCATGTTGTTGATTATTTCTTTGGCTGTGCAAAACCTTTTTAGTTTGATGTAGTCTCATTTGTTTATTTCTTCATTTGTTTCCCGTGCCAGAGGTTGCTAGAGGGTTGGGGGTTGGGAGACTGGGTGAAAGAGGTGAAGAAATTGAAAAATACAGATTAGTAGTTAGAAAATAGTCATAGGGATGTAAAGTACCAGCATAGGAAATGTAGTCAATAATATTGTAATAACTATTTTGGTGCCAGTTGGACACTGGAAATACCAGGAGGAACACTTTGTAAGTATATGGTTGTCTAACCACTAAGGTGTACATCTGAAACTAATACAAAATAATATTGAATGTAAGTTGTAATTGAAAAAATAAAAAATATTTTAATATTATGTAGAAAACTGGATACTGTCAAGGGAACACCCAGTATAGGTGGTTCCAAGTTGCACCTATATGTCCAATGAGAATAGATTGGAGCCTAGGAAATTTTAGAAACTTGTCAAGATCAATCTTGTAATTATTAGCAAAGCCCTGTGCTCTATATATGCATGACTGTCCAAGCTAATGGCAAGCTTTCAACATATATATGACAATCACAGGAAAAGTACCACCTTCTTTTACCCACTAGATGCTGTTTCTTTTTACCACTAATACTGAGTCCAAACCTGCTTCAAAATATGAGTTTCTAATTCAATGACTGTGATTTTCATTCCTCAATTGCATAATTTATTGTAATACCTTTCTGTTAACCCCTAGAAATAAAAAGTGGACAGAAAATTGCTCAAATACATTAGAAAATGTTTCATACTTTTTCAGAGTTGCAAATACTAACCATTAAAGCTTCCCAATCAATTTTTTTTACCAGTGTTTCCCAACTTTCTTCAAAAAATGCATATTGAAAAGCCAGGTAACTACTCTTACACAGAAAGCACATTTAAAAATAGCAGTCAAGCAAAACTTCTTTAATTTCTTTCAGCACTGTAGACCCAAATGCTTCTTATTCCAAGAAACACTGCTTATCTTTTTTCCCATAGCTTCATCTTGGTGAGGGATGATATTAGTTTTATTGAAATTTGGGAAACATTAACCTCTAATGAGGTTAATAAGTTTAAAACTTTTATTTTAATTTCACATGTTTATTTACTAGTTAAAGATGTGTGTGTGTGTGTGTGTGTGTGTGTGTGTGTGTGTGTGTTTTGTGGGTTTTCCTGCTTTTGTGTGTGTGTGGTGGTTTTTTGTACTACAAAGAGTAGGTAATCTGAACATAGTCTACAATCTCATTATTGACTGATAACTTGCTACATATCCTGATATATATTTTCTACTCAAAGTTGTTTTCCTTCAAAATGTTGAGGCCTGTTTCATTTTCTCAGTCTCTAGAATTACTTAAATGTCTGATACCCATCTGTTCTTCATCCTTTATATGCAACCTCTTGTGTTTTGTGTTTTCTCTCGGGAAACTTTTTTGATATTCTAGTGATCTTTGAGATCCTGCTATTTTACCAGTAATTTTTTTAGATAATGAAAACTTCTTTGTAATCATTGGGAAACGTAAACTGTTCTTTTTAAAAATATTTTTATTGATTTCAGAGAGGAAGGGAGTAAGAAAGAGAGATAGAAACATCAATGATGAGAGAGAATCATTGATCTGCTGCCTCCTGCATGACCCCTACTGGGGATGGAGCCCACAACCCGGGCATGGTTCATAGGTCAACAGTCAACCACCGAGCCAAGCCTACCATGCTAAACTGCTCTTTTGTCATTATTGTCTCTTCTCCACTTTCTCAGGATGCTTTGTGCAGTGGTCCCTATTAGATGAAAACTGAATTTTCTGAACTCATCTTCCATCCCATTACTTGTTTCTAATATTCTCCATCTCTTTGTTGTTTAATTCTATATCCTAAAGTCCTTTCTTGTGTTTTGTCTATAATTTATTTCCTTCCAGGTTCAGTTCTTTAGTTCATTTAATACAGTCCTTCTCTTTGTACTACCTTTCTCAGCTGTCTGGTAATTCTGCTTATATGACCATAGTTATGAAGCCCTGTGCTGACAATCTTGGTAGCTGTTTTGGGTTTCCTCAGGAGATCCATAGGTGTGTTTCCCCCTGGATTCTGTGTACAGGGAAGCAAGCATCTACTTGTCTTTGCTTTGGGGAGAGCACACTTGGCTCTTAGACAGACTGCACTCTGCTTTCAGTGCCAGAATAAAGATGTCTTATCCCAGAATACTGGGTCCCAGCCCATAGCCTAGTTTTCCCAGGCCAATGATCCCATGTCATTTTAATCAATGTCGTCAGCCCAGATTTACCCGGGAGCCATTGACCCTGCAGCCTCTCCACGTGTGGAGGCTGGGTGCTGCTTGGCTGCTCTTCCTGCAGACCGCCCGCCTTTCACCTACTGACGGAATTTATTCTCCTCCCTGCTCCCCAAATCTCCAAACTGAGCTTGGTGCCTGAGAAACATAGCTCCCACTCTTACTTCAGCTTTCTCCTCAGTGTTGTTTGGACTGTGCTCTCCTTTAACAGACTGTCACTGTACTTGCATGTGCTCTGTTTTCCAGAAATTCATTAAAATATTGTTGTTATTCTAGTCAGCCGTGGGCAAACTACGGCCCGGGGGCCGGATCTGGCCCGTTTGAAAAGAAAAAAACTAAAAAAAAAAAAGAGACCGTGCCCTTTTATGTAATGATGTTTACTTTGAATTTATATTAGTTCACACAAACACTCCATCCATGCTTTTGTTCCGGCCCTCCGGTCCAGTTTAAGAACCCATTGTGGCCCTCGAGTCAAAAAGTTTGCCCACCCCTGAAAGATATTCATTCTAGTATTGTTATAGACTATCTTTTTTCCTTTCCATTCACCTTCATTGTATTTTCATTGGGATTTCATAAGGAACAGGAGGTTAAGTGTTTGTGTAAAATTTCCACTCTTGAATAGAAAATGTAGAATCAATATTTTGGCATTACTGCATGGTATTTAAGAGAATGGGCCCTTGAACCTGATTGTCAGGTTTGTATCCTGACCCTGCCTTTTCCAAGTTTGACAGTGTGCAAAGGACTTAACTTTTAGTTGCATTTCTTTGTCTGTAAAATGTAGAGGTCCTAATAATACTTACCTTATACAGTTATTTAAATAGTTATATATATACCATATTTAAAAAATGCTTATTGTACAGAAATGATCAATAAATGTTAGTTATTATGGTAATGACACTCATGTTGCAGGGATCAATGAACTTTATACCTGTTCAAGAAGTGTAAAGTTTGATGCTATGGTAATACCAAATATATCACCTGTGCAAACCTCTTTGGCCAGCTGTATTCAAAGGTCAAAATTTATGAAGTGAGTACATGGCATCTTATCATGAGTAAATATTTATGGGCTCTTAGTTATTTTAAAGAGGAAGAGATATTGAGTAACCTGCCATAGCTTTTATGCATCAGAAAAATTGAGATGAACACATATGGAGAGAGATGTCTGGTATAGTAGGTGTAGTACACCTTTAAGGGATGGGGCATTCTAGCAAAGATTTTGAAAATTAAATAAACAAATGTAACTATGATTCTGGAAATACAGTTTATGCATCCTACGTTACTAACTAACCCAGTTTATAACTTTTATTCCATTGCTCACAACTGAACACCTGCTCCCTATACTCCGTATGTTGAAAATGACTCAGTAGGCCCTGCCTTGCACAGCAGCTTCTTTCAGGATACAGGTGTTTGGGATATAAGGCAGTAAACACATTCCGCAGGCTCCAAAGTTAAGCTGCATTGAAGCCTTATGATTTTTGAAAAAATCTGAAGCAATTCCCTGAAGAAAATGCCATAAAGGAGTTACTTCATATGATGAAAACAACACAAGGTTATACAGAAAAGAATATACAATTTGTAAATAATACATTCATATCACTATGTAATGTAATGAATAATTTGAAATTTATAAAAATGAAGAGAATGGCCAAAGAAAGGAAATACTATTATCTCTTCAGCATGGCCTATTGTTAAAATCAAGCAAGTTACTGTAAGGAAGACTTTTTAATAGAATACTTAAAATAATTGTATTTTCAGCAAGCAAAACACAAAGTGTATATACCTAAGTTTTTAGGATATTTATTATTTTTAAAATTCAGTGCTAAGTTCACTGGGTTAGAAGCTGGTATTCAATTTATTCATATAACTGTGTTTAGGAATTTGTATTAAAATTTTATTACTGATTTATTAATTATATAATTATCTCTTAAGTAAACTTTATTTTCATTTCTTTTAAAGTTATTGGTAAATCTCCATAATATTTTCATATTTTTGAAATATGGAGTCATTTTAACTTATTTATTCAAGGTTTATTTTCTTTAATATATATTTATACTGGTCAACATTCTGAAAAATAGACTAAATGATACTCAAAGAAATGGAAAAGATACAATAATCTCAGGCCCTTGAAAGTAACTTCCTAATTTAAGCTATAATGACATTCTAGTAGGTTCTAGAAAAATGAGCAGAACAGCATTAAAAGCATCATTCTACTAACTTAGAAGGTTAATGATAAAAATGATCCTTTCCTATTAATATAAATGCCATTGAAAGCATACAAAAGTGAAGCATTGGTGGGTGATCACTTCCATTATATTCAATGTGCTCTTGATGCTTATCTTTTACTAACATTCTGCTTTTCATTAGTAGTTCATTTCAACAAATGGTAGTGCTTTATTAAGGCGGAAATATGGAACAAAACACCTGAAAAGAGATCCAAAGACCATTGTCTTTTCATTTTAAACCTACATTGTTATCAGTTCCTTTATATACTGAATTTACACAGTGACCTTAGATGTGCTGCCCAGTAAGCCTCAATGCCTATTCGTGTTCAAATTACTTAAATTAGAATATTTAAAACTTGGTTCTGATTATAAACTAGCCTCATTTCAAGTACTCAATAGCCAAATGTGGCAGTTACCTATTACATTGGATAGTGTAGATATAGAACATTTCCATCAGACCAGAAAGTTCTTTTGGACAACACTGGCTAGAGTTTTCAACAGATTGGGTTGGAATTTGTACTTTTCATTGAAATACAACTAGGTCTGAGTGAAACCAATGAGAGTATTTTTGAGTTACTGCACTAATTTTTGTCGGAACATCATATTTTAGAACAAAAAATGAGCTCACTTGGAGTAATTTTGCCCAGGCCTTTTATTAATCAGTTAAAGGTAGGACAAACCAGGGAAGGTGAATATGTGATGGAAAACTGAGTATTGGTTGGAAAATGAATGGTAAAGCTGGACTTGGTATTTAAGTCCCCTGATGTGAATTTTATTTCTCAGCCTACTATACCACACTGTCTTAAGATTATTTCACTCTTAATATTTTACTACCACCAGAGAAAAAATAATAATAAATTACCAAGTTGGCAAGGGATCAGTGAAATCATTAGTTATGAGGAAGAATATAGGGGGCAACCTGGGGGTGGAGAGCTAGCACCCTCTCACAATCCGGGACCGCGGGCTCTTAACCACTCGCCTGCCTGCCTGCCTGATCACCCCTAACCACTCTGCCTGCCTGCCTGATCGCCCCTAACCACCTCTGCCTTGGCCCCTACACCTGGGACCCGGGCTTCCCTCCCTCTGGTCAGCCACAGGGACCCAGGACCCAGGACCCGGGCTGGCTTCCCTCCCTCTGGCCGGCCACAGGCACCCGGGACCCAGGGCAGCTTCGCCCGGTCCCCAGCTTTGTCAGGAAGGACAGAAGGATGTCCAGAATGACGTCCAGAAGATGTCCGGTCTATCTGGTCTAATTAGCATATTACGCTTTTATTAGTATAGATAAGAGAGCCATCTTTATCAATTTTCTGAAGGGAAATTTTAAAATAATATGAAAGAGGTTAAATATATTTACAACAAACCACAACCAGATTGTAGGCCCCATGAAGATAGAATCCTGGACCAAGTTCTTTCTGCAGTCTCCCAAAATAATTGGCACCTAACAGGTGCTAGTCAATGTGGTTCTGATAGTCGCTTCTATCACTCCCTTCTCCTTTCAATTGACTTACTGGATTTATTCACCAAAAAGAAATGGCTATAGGTACAGATCTTTGTTTTTATCCTCTGAAGTTTTCTTTTCATTTTCTTGATGCTTTACCATTCATTGACCCTCTTCTGGGTCTCTGGCTATTTTACATAAAATTCAAGCTGAATCTGAATAGATAGTTTTTACTAATAAAAAAACCTAGAGGTTCCTTTGTGATGCCTCACAGTTCACAACATGGAGCTCAGCCTTCAATTTAAACATATCTCCACAAAATATCTTTGATTCTTTTAGACATAAAAAATTGATAAAATTTAGTTGGATTTTTCTTCTTTCATGAAAATAAGGATGGTATCAAAACAAAAAACACCCATAGCTCTTGATTGTCCCTTCAACCTGTTCTCCTGTAAAAACCTACTGTGCCCTCAAAAATCCTCCCTCTTTCCCTTCCTTGTTTTCCCCAGCTCAGTAGGCTGAAATTTTCTTTTTTCTTTGTTCCTTCTGCACTCTCTGGGCTTGCTGTTTGTACTATCTAAATGAAGTAGCAATGAGAAGAGGCAACCCAGGGTGGTCACGAGGAAAATTATTTTAAAACAAAAACTTTATGAAAAAATCACACATACCATACTATACAGAAGACAATAATCCTTTCATACTCTTAGACATTTACCTTGCATATAGCTACTGCTTAAGTATTTGTCTAGCTTTCATTACCAATCTATGTCTCTATGATCAAATAAATACCTCATAGGAACTGAATTAGGTAACTACTAATTATTATATATTTACTGTGGGTCAGGCACTGTGTTAGGTGCCACCCACTTATTACCTTAGATATTTTGAGATTTATTCTGCTGAAAACTCTTCCTTGCCTCAGACAAATTAATGAAACTGCCAAGAAAGATCTTGTGGAATGAACATGATTTTTAAATTATTCAGGGGTATTTTGATCCACTGAGTATGATTATCATCATTAGAATATATGTTCAGCAAAGACAAGGCAAGAATCAGACTCATTTTATATAGTACTCATAGTATCTGGCTCAGTAGGATTAAAAAATTTAATTGAATGAATGAAAGAATGTCAGATTAAATATGAACTCACAGCCATTGGTAATATTCCTAAAATGGTACCACAGAAATGAGGAGAAGTACAAAATAAGAGCTGTATAAAGAACTTGGATAACATTACTTCTCATGAAGCATCTCGTATTCTCTGTGCATGAAACATATGAATGAGTAAATACAGACACTGTTGACGAAGGGAAGTTCTACCTGCATGACTTTGGGAAACTAACAAAATCTGAGCGTCAGTTTGTTCCTCATCTACTAAACAGGACAATTGCAGCTACCTTTCTGGGTTGTTATCGGAATTAGAGAAAATTTACCTAAAGCACAGTGCCTCGTTCTTAATAATCATAAATAAAGAATCTATCTCTTTACTTATTTACTAAGCACTTATTTATCAATTGCCTACTTTGTGACAAGCACTCTGATAGATACTGGGATACAAAGTAAGCAAGAAAAACCCTGACCCATCCTCTCAGAGTTAGATTTCAATGACAGAAGAGGAGGTTAATCAAAGAATCACACAAATAAATAAAAATAATAATTGCCTTAAAATTAGTAGCATAT
>NW_005355584.1:11482333-11487629 GCF_000412655.1 Myotis brandtii
CTTAAAATTTGTAGCATATATATATATATATATATATATATATATGTATGTATCATTTATACAAATTATTTCATTTTTTAAATATATATTTTTATTGATTTCAAAGAGAAAGGGAGAGGGAGAAGAGATAGAAACATCAACGATGAGAGAAAATTCATTGATCTGCTGCCTCCTGCACACCCCACACTGAGGATTGAGCCCACAACCCAGGCATGTGTCCTGACCAGGAATTGAACCATGACCTCCTGGTTCATAGGTCAATGGTCAATCATTGAGCCATGCCGCTAGTCACTAATTATTTCATTTTTAATTCTAAGAATGCTTCTATAAGAATAAAAGTAACTGAATTTAGAAATTCTATAAAGGGAATGGTTGCTCTCTTAGGTATTGGACATTTTAGGTGTGATACTTTAAATAAATTATATAATCATAACTCACATAAATCTTTTGCAAAGCTTCAAACTTTTTAAAAGGACTATCAATTATATGACCATGTTCTAAAGTAATTTTTTTCATATTCTAAGATATGACTAAAATATTAATGTTGAATAGTAAGATGGATATTTTGTACTGACTGACACAGTTATCTCCTTTTATTATTAACAGAAATATGTGTAGCACATGTAGAATTGACTGATAGATGTTTGAATTCTCAAATTCATTGAAAACCTTTATAAAAAATATGAGAGGTCAGATATGAATATGATAGTAAGATTAGAAAAATGGAGTATACAGATGTTATATTATAAAGTTGTATACCTGAAATTTATATAATGTTATCAGCCAATGTTACCCAATAAATTTAATAAAGAAATAAATAGATAATTTTAAAAAAGAAAAATTACTTGTGATTGCAAAACAGTGTTCATAATTTACTCTTTTGTTCCAAAAGGAGAATCAAATCTAGAGGTAATGAAATAAGTAAAAGAAAATAAGATATCCAGGACTTAACTGGACTCATATATTGATCTTACCAGCACAGAGGTAACACTATCATTGACTCCTTTATCATTTCAAACATACATAAAAACCTTGGAAATATAGTATTTGTTGTATAATATATTATTTTAATCTTGGGTAAAACAATGATCTTTGCAGTAGTTTTAGTGATAAAGTTGCCAACTTTTTGTTCCCTAAATTAGTTTCTATTAGGGTTCATCTGTATTAGTTATTCAGGGTTCTTCAGAGAAACAGAAAAGTCAAAAATTATACACATGGAGAGAGGAGAGAGAGAGAGAGAGAGAGAGAGAGAGAGAGAGAGAGCGAGGCGTGGGGAGAAGTGGAGAAGAGTACAGGGGGGATAAATGATAAAGGACAGAGAATTGACAGGGTGGTAAACACACAATACGGTGTATAGATATGTTGTAGAATTATGCACCTGAAACGTGTATTATTTGTAACCAGTTTCACCCCCATAAATTCAATAAAAAGTGTTATTTTAAACTTAAGTGATATCAACATATATCATACCTATATTATTTTATAATCTAAATACTTCATTATTAAACATTATTCTTTTCTAAGATGTACTTGTCTTTTTCCACCATTGTGGAGCCTGTGGAGCCTGCTGGGAACAGGACTTCAGAAACACAAATATGTCTGGAAGACTGGGCTCCAAGGCCATTTTGCCAACTATCAGCGGGCTCTCTGGAGCCAGAGGGAGCACACAGCTCTTCTTAAAATTGAAGGTGTTTATGTTTGAGATGAAACCAAATTCTGTCTACATAAGAGAGGTGCTTATGTGAACAAAGCAAAGAACAACACAGTGACTCCTGGTGGCAAACCAAACAAAACCAGAGTGGTCTGGGAAAGGTACTTGCAACTGAGGCACAGTCTTGTCAAATTTTGAAGCACCCTTTCCGCTAAGGCCATTGGACACAGAATCTGTGCAACACTGTAACTCTCAAGGTTTTAAACTTACTGAAAAAAAAAATAAATTTGGATTTGTTCTCTTTAAAAAAAGATTTGTTTGTGATAGTAGAGACACAGTTGAGTTCATCATGGAAAATCACTATGTATCTTTTTTAAAGTTAAATTTTTCTAAAAGAGTGATGTCCCACTGTTTTTGAAAGATGTGACTAGTAATTTCTCTTACAGAACACTATATTGATATCCAATAACATTGATCTAATAACAATTCCTTATGGAACTGTAACAATTACAGCTTATGAACTGTCTTCATGTGTCATTTCATTTGATTCTATCCCAAACCCAAGATATATATATTTTTTTTCCAGAAGAGAAAACTTGAGTAAAGAGATTTGTCAAAAGGCACACAATCGTTAATCACAGAACAGTGGTTTTCAGCCAGACCTCTAACCTCCATTCCAGAGGCAATGGGGTGGGAGACTTGGCAAACTGATGGTGTGCCTCGGGCCACCTTGAGGAGCGTGCTGGAGCTGACCTGACTATAAATAGGATTGATTACCTGCATCCATCAGTGGCCATTTTCCTTAGAGTGTGATTAAAGTGCAGAATATTCATCATTCTCCTATACTTTTTTGAAAAAAAAAGTTTTCAAATAAATGTCACCAGGAACATTTGCATAAGATGAATAACTGTTTCTAAAATTTCTTGGGGAAATATATTTCTAAAGAGCAAAAGCACATGACTGAGTTTAGAATTTATAATTGTTTTAGACTAACTTAAATCTAATATGCTAAATATTCCAACAAATTACATTTGTTCAGGAAAAGAGTTCATTTTTCTACATAAGAGAAGGAAAGAGTGTAAAAAGTAAAAATGAAAGAAGGAAAATAAATTAATGATAGAGGGACTTATATGTATGGGTGTTTGAAGAGAGCACCTCAAATAACTTATTTAGAGGTTTAGAAAGCTACAAAATCCATGGCTTGGTGTCAAACTGGATAAGTCAAAACACTTATTTTCCTCTAGTATTGATTTTAGTCTGTTACCTCAATTGTGCATATTGCTACTTAATTTCATCCCAGAATTTGGCAGTGGAAATGCTCATTTCGGCCCAGACTTTTCCAACTTGCTATAAATAACACCTCTTGGTGTTATCA
This sequence comes from Myotis brandtii, assembly GCF_000412655.1. Lineage (NCBI taxonomy): Eukaryota > Metazoa > Chordata > Mammalia > Chiroptera > Vespertilionidae > Myotis > Myotis brandtii. The sequence goes on from NW_005355584.1 coordinate 11,485,360, forward strand.
TAGGAGGACTCCTTTGTTCAGACACAGCTCTCTGGATCAATGTCAATTATCATGTTTTCTAGTAGACACCAGTGTAATCACTAAGTCTCCCATCTGATAATGCTCAGATTATCTTAATTAAGGTTTCTGAAGTAAGAACTATAAGTAAGATTCCATGGGTTTCACAAGAAGACTATTTCTATGAGAGGCTAATATGTGTAAAGGGATTAAATCAGAAATTATAGACACTGAAAATCTGAATCTACCTTGAAACTAAAATATAAAACCACAATAGCTGCTATAGCTCTTTAGGTCACAGTTAGACATGAACATACAAAATTAGTGAGGATGCAGTTTCCTCCTGTCCCTGTGGCAAATAGAAAAGGGTGTAAGGGAAAGGAAATGAGCCTTTGGCTTTCTGATTGGACAGGAAAATTCACAACTGGAAACAGCTTCCACAGCTTTCCTCTGTTTCACTTATGCAAAAGCCATTAGAGAAAATATAACTACTTAACAACTTTAAATATAAAGATGCTCCCTCCCTCACCATGACTGAGCTTTTTCTCTTAAATCCAGGATTAACATTACATTGGTGGGAAAGTAAGATTTTGCCTGGAGGTTACAATCTCCAGGGAATTATCAGTTATTCTTGTTTGATAATGATGAAAATTAAGAGCATATCTTAGAATTCAACTTTATGGTAACTAAAGACAGAATAATTTTGCATACGTCTAAATTTCAGTTTTAAGCTATCATGGTACAGAATAAGAATGGATTTGACTAAATTTTCAGAACCTTTTTGTAAAGCTGTCGCCTCTATTATCTCTCTAAACAAAGGGTAATTACTAACTCAGTGCTTTGTATTCTCAAAATCAAACCTCAGCAACTTCTTCACTCAACATTTCCATTGTTTCAGTGAAACATAGTCTTATAATTTAGCTCTTATTTTGAGTAAAATTGAGTTAATATATTGGAGACATCATAATGTGAACCTATATACTTAAACCACAGGAAAATTCCTATTAAAATGCAGAATTAGGAAAAATAACCATTATCATCAATATATTTTTAATATATTCTTATTGATTTCAGAGAGCAAGGGAGAGGGAAATAGAAACATCAATGATGAGAGAGAATCATTGATCAGCTGCCTCCTGCAGGTCCCCTGCCATGGATGGAGTCAGCAACCCAGGCATGTGGCCTGGCGGGAAATCATACCATGACTCCTGGTTCTTAGGTCGATGCTCAACCACAGAGCCACACCGGTTGGGCTATCATCAATATTTTAATATTGTTCAGACTATTTTGAAGTTATTTTAAAATTTTAGTCTGACAAATGTTTAGGCTTATTTATTGATATTCTGTTGATTACTTACATTTAAGGACAGATTTTTAGACAAGATCGGGTGCATTCAGGGTGGTATGGCCATAGACAAAGGGAAGATTTTTAAAAGAAAAGTACATTTCAATAAGTAACTGTTCAATAAACCCAAGAATCTATAGTATTGTGTATGCAATGTCACAGAGAGCATTTTAATGGCAGATTACACTGCATTGCTAACACACCTATAAAAACAGAAAGCATATATTTGAAACTCCAACCAATGGAATAACCTACAGGAGAAAAGCTAATATCTTTCCATCTTTACAAGTGGCTGATCAATAAATCACAATTAGAAAAGAACTGACTAATTATTTTATCAGTCTTGAAGCAATGAAATCCTCATTTACATGTTAACAGACATTTATAGCAATGATTTCTGTCATAAGTTTGTATATGTTTAACAAGATAAATTATACCAGTAAATCACATTGACTTTTCTAATGCATAATAAAAAGGCATTACAAAGTTTGAAAGTACATATTTGCTTACTATAGGGAAAAAATGCAACATTGATTTAAAAATTAAAATTAATTGTGAAATATATGTAGTCATTCTTAAAGCTTCTACAGCTTTTGAGGGGGTTAGGGGAGGAGGGTAGATTACTAAGTTTTAGGAATGATAAATTATAGTAAAGGCAAAGATAACATTCCATTTTCTTAATATCAATTGAATTATAGATTTTTCAACAGGGTTATCAATTTCTTTTGTCATTCTACAGTTTTATTTATACAACCAGGGAAAGATATATTCTTAGAATACCAGTTTTAATTATTTTCAAGCATCCTATCTAATAATAGACAAACATGGTAATTGACCATACCTCCGCTACACTTCCCATTGGCTAATCAGCAGGATATGCAAATTAACTGTCAACAAAGATGGCGGCCGGCAGCCATGCAGCTGAAGC
>NW_005355584.1:11489019-11489927 GCF_000412655.1 Myotis brandtii
CCCTTGAGTCCGCATGCCGATGCTCTATCCACTGAGCCAAGCCGGTTAGGGCAATTAATTCCCTTTTAATGTGCACGAATTTCGTGCACTGGGCTACTAGTATTGATATAAAAAGCCAAATTGTAATGATATAGCAAATGAGGCCACTGGTACTAATATAGGTAGCAAAGGTCCACATTGGGTGGTATTGTCATCGGGGAAATTTCCAAAACCAGTTGCTGCCTAAGAGGGGTTGCCACTGATGAAATCTTGAAATAACCTGTATTCACAGGGGAGAACTGACATTGCTGCATGTCATAATTGGGACCTCTTGCAACAACTCAACAACAAACAAGGCAGCCCAAAAGTGCAGACAATATGATTCATGAAACATAACTAGCAGGAGAGCAGTGATATTGATATATGTGTCCAAATGCTTTCAGAGAATTGAGGCCATAGCATACACTGCCCCTTGGAAATATGGCAAGAAAGAGAACACAGAGAATCATATCCAGTATCAATTTAGCTAGAAAAGAAGATAGTGGAGACATAAACTAGAGGAACACCTGAATGTTAATTTTGATGAATTTGCTGGATTGTGAGTGTGACTCTCATAAAAATGAGAAACTACCGAGGGCCCAATATTTTTAAGGCTGCCATACTTGTGGGTTTTACCTCCAGGAACCCAACCAGGTTTTCATGGTGAAGAGACAAATAAAAAATTGTAATTTTTCTGGCTGAAGGAAGGAAAAAGTCAACACCTTGGAGTGTAGGGAAGCAATATTTTCCACCTCATTTGTGTCTCTCTGACAATAAGATTATTTTATTTTTAAAAAACAGAGACTCAGGAAGAACTTTAACCTTTTCCCTACTTTCTAAAAGAATTTAGATAAGGGCTTTCTCCAGAAAGGGAGCTATCCCCAAAGATA
>NW_005355584.1:11489948-11496624 GCF_000412655.1 Myotis brandtii
ATAATATAATATAATATAATATAATATAATATAATATAATATAAACTAGGTGTGAATTCCCTTCCTCCAGTTTGGAGTCCCAAACCACTATCCCATTCTCCTAAGGTCAAGATGACAAGGAAACCTTAACTGTTGGGCTGCACATGCTTATGGAACCCCCATATGTACGTACATAATTAAATGTGACTATTCTCTTCTGTTAATCTGTCTCAGGTCAATTTAATTCTTAGACCAGAAGAATTTAGCAGGGCAGAATAAAATTTCTTCTCCCTCAACAGAAGTATGCTCAGGGCCTTCTCCTTAACATTTACAAAGGCCTGCTCTAGAGGTAAAAAAGAAATGACAGAGCCTTATCCAATCTGAGGATAAGGCAATTATGTGGATCCAGTATGTTTTAGCCTTTCTGTCTCTTCTAAGGTGATGGAAAGAGCTGAGAAGCACTTGGGAGGCTCACAGCCTAGCTACACAGGCTCACTAAAAGCCTGAGATTTAATCATGGGATTATAGAAAATTGCATCTCCCCACATCTCCCCACCACATCAACAGTGCCCTAGTATAATGACAGTGTGTGCCAAATGAAAGACCTGCAAGGCACACACTTTTTTAAAGAAATACTTCTTGGGGCAATCCAAAACAGGAGAGATAAAAACAAGAACACCAGAAGAAATTGCAATCTCTGGCCCCTATACCTACAGAAAACATTAAACACAGCCTAAATCCTAGCCAGATAAACTTAAAACTTCACACTACAGGTTGACTGTCTTAGTTCCTAGTACTTGATACATCATGTCAGGTTTTCAACAAAATTAACCATGCTTGTTAAAGGCATCATCACCCCCAAAAGAAACTCCGTATCCTTCAGCTGTCATTCCCCATTCCTTCCTCCCTATAGTTTCTATCAAACACAAGTTATAGTTTAAGAATCTTAAAACAGTATATTTTCATTTCCCTTAGCCAATACATTATCTACATATTTTAAGATTTATAATATATGTAGATATAAAATGTATAACATTTGTAGAATAGATAGAATAAGGGAGATAAAATATTCCACGAGATAGTGATGATGGTTGCAGAATTCTGTGAATATATTAAACACTGAATTGTATGCTTTAAAGTGGTGAATTTTAGAATATGTAAATTACATCCCAATAAAGCTGATATTTTTTAAAAAGCTCACAAATCAACTTTTATGTTTCTAAAAATCTCCCTGTTCTTGATATTTCAAATCAATACAGTCATACAGAATGCTATCTTTTGTGGTTGCCTTCTTTCACTTACCATAATATTTTCAAAGTCCATTCACTTTGTTAAAAAATAAAACAAAAACTTTAGAGTCCATTTACATTTAATTGTGTTTTAAAAGTTTCATCTGCTATTTGTTTCTTTATGTCTTTTGTCTATCTGTTCCTCTATTCCTATATTACTGCCTTCTTTTGTGTAAAAGATATGTTTTGTTGTGTATACACAAAAGGATACACTAGAAGAATATGTTGAGGTGACAAAGATTTTTTAAATTAGAGAACAATGTTATAAAGCGTAACAATTGTACTTTATGAAAATTAAGACTTTTCACTCTTTAGAATATATTCTGCTACGTAAATGAAAAGGCAAGCCTTAGGCTGGAGAAAATACTTAAATTTTATGTTTGACAAGGAATTGTATCTAGATTATATAAAGTAGTCTTAAAACTCAATAAGAATACAAACAAACCAAACTTAAAAAAAAAAGAACTTCACAAGATTAAGAGATAGGAATGACCAATAATCAGATAAAAAGGTGTTCAACATCATTAGTCATTTGGGAAATGCAAAGTACAATTTTAATGAGATACCACCTGACTCATTAGCAAGTTTAAAGAATTGTAAAAGCCTTATAAAATCAAATACTAGTGAGGATATGAAGCAATTAAATATCTTAAATATTGCTGGTGTAAAATAATGTAAGCATCTTAGAAAATTGTGTTTTTCAATTTCTTATATAATTAAACATATAATTGCCAAGTAATCTAGTAAGCCCACTTCTAAGTATTCAACCAAGAGCACATAAGGTATTTTATAGAAATACTAGAGGCCCAGTGCACAAATTTTGGGCACTCGAGGGGGGGGGGGTTTCCTCAGCCCAGCCTGTGCCCTCTTGCAGTCTGGGACCCCTTGGGGGATGACCACCTGCTGGCTTAGGCCTGCTCCTCAGGGGATTGGGCCTAAGATGGCAATCAGACATCCCTCTGGCAGCCCGGCAGCCCTGGGGGATATCCACTTGCCAGCAGGGAGCAGACCTAACCTGCAGTCAGACATCCTTAGTGCTGCTGAGGAGGCAGGAGAGGCTCCCACCACCACCGCTGTACTGGCAGCCATCAGCTTGGCTTGTGGCTGAGCAGAGCTCCCTGATGTGGGAGAGCACTGACCACCAGAGGGCAGCTCCAGCATTGAGCGTCTGCCTCCTGGTGGTCGGTGTGTGTCATAGTGACCAGTCATTCCCAGTCTTTCTGCTGTTAGGGTCAGTTTACATATTACCCTTTTACTATATATGATAGAGGCCTGGTGCACAGGTGGGGGCCGGCTGGTTTGCCCTGAAGGATGTCCTGGATCAGGGTGGGGGTCCTGCTTGGGTGCCTGGCCAGCCTGGATGAGGGGTGAGGGCCGTTTTCAGGCTGGCCGGCGACTGAAGCTCCCAGCCTCTCCTTTTTTTCTTTTTTTTTTATTCTGGGAATTATTTACCTTCTATAATTGAAACTTAGTTGCCGTCACTGGAGCTGAGAGCTGGCTCCTTCTCGCTCCAGCTCCAAGTCCACGGCCTGCTGAAAGCAGGTATCTGGGGTTTGTTTAGCTTCTATAATTGAAACATTGTTGCTTTCGGAGCTCAGAGCCGGGCCGCGGCAGGCCGGGAACCTTGGCTTCCTCCATCACTGGAGCAAGCAAGCCTCCTGCTCTCTTCAGCTGTGTGGCTGCCAGCCGCCATCTTGGTTGGGTTAATTTGCATATCGTGCTGATTAGCCAATGGGAGGTGTAGCGAAGGTACGGTCAATTACCATGTTTGTCTATTATTAGATAGGATTTACAGGTTCTTTATTCATAATAGCCGAGTCAATTAAAAAGTGAGTTATGTTCATACAGAAATTACTACTGAAAATAAAATTCATCAAACTGTACAGTTAGGATAGGCACAGTTTTATGTATATACTCAAACCTCAATAAAACATAAAAACCAAAATAAATAAATAAAAGAGAATGAGCTGCTAAATGCAACAACTAGGATGAATTTCAATACATTATGCTGACCAAAAGAAGTCAGTCACAAAATAGTGCATAAAATAAAATCTTTTTTTGTATGAAATCCTAGAATAGGCAAACATATTTTATCTTAAAGAAAACAAATATTTGGTTGCCTGGAACCAGAGATGAGAAACACAGATAAGATAGAATATCTTACCATGCAAGATATTCTAATTTAGATTTTAATTTTTTCTTTTCCATTAGACAATGCCCTCCTTCATAATGACAACAGTAATAGTTAATAGTGATTGTGATACATGTTAGCTACATTATATATACACAGTGCCAGATTGTTCTATTGCCAGCCATGGTTTAGATGGGAATTGCATGTCTATGAATGCCTTCCCTGTACAGATCGAGGTTTGTGTTGGCCAAAGGAAGAGAGAGAGGTGACGCAGCAGCTATGACTCTCTGGAGGTCTTTTGGAGAGAGGTAGCGGAGGGTTCCAGCATTCTTGTCTTGCCCAGATTTTTATCTAACTCACCTTCCTGCTGAGCAGCAGTAGATCCACCACCAAACTCTTCACTGTGAACCTGCAGAAGCACTAAGTACTCAAAAGCGAGAGCGCCCTTTAAGTGTCTTAAGACAGCGATCTTCCCTGTCCCGATCCCACTTAGGCAGGTTTATCTGCGAGCAGTGATTTTTTTTCTAAACATCCAGTTATGTACCCTGTTCATTATCCTAGCTCCTTGACAACTGTGTCAGTCTGAATCTGACAATGAATCCCTTATCCAGTATCACTGAGTACTCTCAGCCTAATTGAATGCTGGAGCACCTGTCTCACTCTCAACACACACACAGCATCTTCACAGTCATGTGAACAATTTGAAAAACACACATGTTTTCCTTGGTGTTTTGGTGTGTTTTTTGGGGGGGAGATGGGGGCAGGATTTTGCCTTTTTAAGAACACATGAACACAAAGGTTAATAATGTAAATGATTTTAACCAAAAAATGACTCAGGTAATGATAACTGAATACATTAAGTGTTGTTCATAAGCTATTTCCTTTGTCACTCAGTGACGCTGGGTTTGAATGTCTAACTTTATGCAATAGGGCTCCAGATTTTTCCTCAGAATTAATTACTACTGACAGTGCCCTTGGCACCCTCCACACAAGCAGTCTCTCATTTTGTCTCTTCTCTTTACTATCCATATTCCCATAATTATGCATTTAAGAAACGTTTACAGAATACAGATTTTGTTCTAGACATTATTTAAAAACTAGAGGTCTGGTGCATCAGTGGCGTCCCTCGGCCTAATCTGTGGGATGAGGCCAAAATCGGCTCTCTGACCCAAGGGGTCCCAGATTGCGAGAGGGTGCAAGCCAGGCCGAGGGACCCCACCAGTGCACAATTGGGGTGTGGAGGGATGCGGGAGGTTGGCCAGCTGGGGAGGGACCGGGGGAGGGCTCCAGGTTCATCTCGCTCAGTCCCAATTGGCCAGACCCCAGCAGCAAACTAACCTACTGGTGGTCAGTGCATGTCACAGAGAGCAGTTGAGCAGCCTTACCATATCATTAGCATATTACACTTTGATTGGTTTAACGGATGACCGGACACTTAGCATATTAGGCTTTTATTATATAGGGTGGCCTCAAGGACTCACAATAGAGAGATGATCATATAACGGAAAACAGCTTCTAAAGAAGTATGTGCACGGTGCTAAATGTATTTACTAACAAGGGGGTGACTAAATGTATAAAAAGTGACTTATTCACCACATCCTTTAAAGAGAACTAAAAGGTTGCTAAATTGAACCTTACTAAAAATACCTAAAGTACATTTGTCTAAGGTTTACTTTTTAAAACTTTATCTTTATTGTTGAAAGTATACAGATGTACCCTTCTTTCCCCCATTGAACCCTTCTAGCCCTAGGCCTTCACTACACTATGGTCTGTGTCCATGGGTAATGCATATATGCATATAAGTTCTTTGCTGAATATTTTCCCATCCACACACTCACCCACCGCTGCCTTCCCTCTGAGATTCATCAGTCTGTTCCATGTTTCTATGTCTCTGGATTTATTTTATGTCATATATATTCATTCTCCTTATTAAGTAAAAGCTATTCTTGATAGAAAATTCAGGAAATAAGCAATTTACATAAGACAAAATTCTTCCCATACTTCAAGCACACAGCTATCTATTTCATAGTTATCTAATGGTATTAATTTTAATGTTCTGGTCACTTGTTCATTTCTTATTGAGATATTTATTATTAATTATCCTGATAGTTTTTAATACCTCTCTAATATGGTCCCTATAAAATTGGGAAAAGCTCTTCCTCTGAAATACAGGTTGCATTTTCTTTCCAAGTTTGTCACTTGCTGTTTTGTTTGTAGTGGTTCAGTCTGGATCACTGTGGAAAACAGGTGGTGCACCCAAAGGGTTTAATTTTAAAAAGTTTACAAAGCTATGGGCATGGTCAAAGGACTGAAAAAGGGATAATGAAACACCCAAGGATTAGCCACAGCAGGGAACTGTTACTCTTTATAGTCTTGGAGCAGCAACCAGGGAAAATAGCATTATGGAGTCTAGCCTGAAGTGGAACCATGGAAGGTCCTCTGATCTCCTGATGGTGCCACCCATAGGCCAATACAAACAATAAGCTCGCCGGGCAGTGGGAGCCCAGTGCTGTAATTAATGGAGGCAGTCTCCAGGAACACAAACAGAGAAAAACAAAGATGAGCCACAAAATCTCTGATTTATAGACGTTTCTATTTTTTTCATGCAGTCAACTAACACTTTTTTTCAGTTTCCAATTTCATCTTTAAAATACCTTCTTCACTCAGAGATAATATAACTTTATTTCTTCTGCTTTCAGTTTTTTAAAATATTTTTTATTTGACTAGATATTTTATGGTGCTCTAAGATGATTAATTACTCTTTCTTTAAGAACTTCACTCTCTCTTTTTCTTCTATCTGAACAGTTGACTCCAAATTATAAGCTTAACCACATTCAAGCTTTTGTTTGTTTGTTTGTTTTACTTTTTGTTTTTTTAGATTTCTAACAAGTCAGAGTCAGAAATAAGCATAGTGCCTGGCAAGTGATGAGAGTTATTGGGGTCCTGGAACCAAATAATCACTTTACTTTGTTGTTGTTGTTTTTTTTTTTAAATTTTTTTATTGCTTAAAGTATTACAAAGGGTATTACATATGTGTCCTTTTTTCCCCCGCCCTTGACAATCCCCTGGCCTCCCCTACCCCCCAGTGACTTATGTCCATTGGTTATGCTTATATTCATACATACAAGTCCTTCGGTTGATCTCTTACCCTGCTCCCTCCTGCCCCCCAACTCTCCCCGGCCTTCCCGCTGCAGTTTGACAATCTGTTTGAGGCAGCTCTGCCTCTGTATCTATTATTGTTCAAAAGTTTATAATGGTCTCTATTATCCATGAATGA
>NW_005355584.1:11496714-11538753 GCF_000412655.1 Myotis brandtii
ATTCTCCTTATTAAGTAAAAGCTATTCTTGATAGAAAATTCAGGAAATAAGCAATTTACATAAGACAAAATTCTTCCCATACTTCAAGCACACAGCTATCTATTTCATAGTTATCTAATGGTATTAATTTTAATGTTCTGGTCACTTGTTCATTTCTTATTGAGATATTTATTATTAATTATCCTGATAGTTTTTAATACCTCTCTAATATGGTCCCTATAAAATTGGGAAAAGCTCTTCCTCTGAAATACAGGTTGCATTTTCTTTCCAAGTTTGTCACTTGCTGTTTTGTTTGTAGTGGTTCAGTCTGGATCACTGTGGAAAACAGGTGGTGCACCCAAAGGGTTTAATTTTAAAAAGTTTACAAAGCTATGGGCATGGTCAAAGGACTGAAAAAGGGATAATGAAACACCCAAGGATTAGCCACAGCAGGGAACTGTTACTCTTTATAGTCTTGGAGCAGCAACCAGGGAAAATAGCATTATGGAGTCTAGCCTGAAGTGGAACCATGGAAGGTCCTCTGATCTCCTGATGGTGCCACCCATAGGCCAATACAAACAATAAGCTCGCCGGGCAGTGGGAGCCCAGTGCTGTAATTAATGGAGGCAGTCTCCAGGAACACAAACAGAGAAAAACAAAGATGAGCCACAAAATCTCTGATTTATAGACGTTTCTATTTTTTTCATGCAGTCAACTAACACTTTTTTTCAGTTTCCAATTTCATCTTTAAAATACCTTCTTCACTCAGAGATAATATAACTTTATTTCTTCTGCTTTCAGTTTTTTAAAATATTTTTTATTTGACTAGATATTTTATGGTGCTCTAAGATGATTAATTACTCTTTCTTTAAGAACTTCACTCTCTCTTTTTCTTCTATCTGAACAGTTGACTCCAAATTATAAGCTTAACCACATTCAAGCTTTTGTTTGTTTGTTTGTTTTACTTTTTGTTTTTTTAGATTTCTAACAAGTCAGAGTCAGAAATAAGCATAGTGCCTGGCAAGTGATGAGAGTTATTGGGGTCCTGGAACCAAATAATCACTTTACTTTGTTGTTGTTGTTTTTTTTAAAATTTTTTTATTGCTTAAAGTATTACAAAGGGTATTACATATGTGTCCTTTTTTCCCCCGCCCTTGACAATCCCCTGGCCTCCCCTACCCCCCAGTGACTTATGTCCATTGGTTATGCTTATATTCATACATACAAGTCCTTCGGTTGATCTCTTACCCTGCTCCCTCCTGCCCCCCAACTCTCCCCGGCCTTCCCGCTGCAGTTTGACAATCTGTTTGAGGCAGCTCTGCCTCTGTATCTATTATTGTTCAAAAGTTTATAATGGTCTCTATTATCCATGAATGAATCACTTTACTTTGACTGTTAAATTTTACCTGAATTCTCCTGGAAAGCAGCAACAAGTACTAAATCTCCCTGTCTTTTGTGTTCCAGGAAATGGTTTAATAAATGCAAGGAACTAACTTTCCTCATATGATTAAAGTAACAGTCTCAGATTTCCCCCTTTCTTAAATATGGCTGTACCAAAGACACTACAGATTTCTTTGCCTTATGATGATTAGCTAAATTGTTTGTAGCCACTGAGAAATCTAGATAAAATACCTGCTAACTTGACTTGATCAAACTTTTTAGTTAAGTCTCTTCCCCCCTTACCTCAGGCCCCTTCAGTTTGACCCACCCTTGAGCAAGCATTGGAATTCAGAACGACCCCTCCATAACTAAGATCAGGCCTTCGCTCATCTTACTTTCTCACATGAATTTTTCTTGCCTTGCTTACTCCTTCCTATAAAAGAAAAGCCTTTTTCTGCCTGACCTTTCAATCACTTACTGATCTTATATTCCATATGGTCAGTCAGAGCATGCAAGCCCTCTCCTCAACCTTTCTCCCTCTTGCAAAGACCCCAGTCACAATAATCCTGTTGAATAAAGTTTCTCTTTACTTAAATTTCCACTTGTTTTTTATTTGACAACACTTTTGCCCTTGCTCATCTCTAGATGGCTGGGAAAGGAGTATTCATTCATTCAACAATCATTTATGGAGCAGCAACTCTGTGCCAATACTCTGCTGGATGCTGGGGATAGAGTGAAGAGAAAGGCACAGTCCCTTCCCTTAGTGAGTTTATAAGATTAGTAAGATGCAGCATAATAAATGCTACCAGAAAAACAAACAAAACACCAGTTGCTATGTACTTATCCCTGAGCAAGGTAAATCAGAGGATATTTTCAGAAATCAGAAATATTTGAGATGATGAAAATGTATTATAGGATATCATCAATTCAGAAAAGAACATTGCAGGCAGTAAGCACGGTTTAAAGTTGGAAATGTCAGAGACGGTTATATAGCTGATAGTCAGCAAAGTCTTCATGGATAGGTAAGGTGAGCCTTAAAGAATAGCGAGGATTTAATGACATAAGAAGAGTGGCAGATGTTTCAGCAAAGTTTTATGAGCATGAGGATGTGGAGCAGAGTATGTATTTTGGGGAGAAAAGAAGAATCAGTCTTAACCTTTTCATTTCTCTACTCAGGGCACTCTTTCAGCACCCACTGGAATCCACACCTATGTTGAGCTAATGGAGCGCCATAAAAATCATGTCTCTTACTCACTATAGTCATAGTTTATTTTCACGTAAGCATCTCTTGGTACAAATAAATGCACTAGAGAGCACAACAACCATTGCACACATTTTTCCCCAAAGCAGGACTCAGATGACTGATGGCTCTATTTTCATGGTGACATCAAGTCCTTTAGTTGCAATGAGTAGCAGTTCTTGCTCCAGCACTGATTTGACACCAGACAAGTTCAGTCATCACCATAGACAGGCCTTAACAATTTTATTATGTCTATACGCTGAGTGGAACATACCTGGTCTGAGGAAGATTGGCTGTTATCCTGAGGATGGAGTACATTCGTCAGAGTTTATGTTCTGTTTGGTACAGATCTGCAGTGATGGGCCAACTGACTCAGACCTTATGGTTAATTTCTCACATTATAATGTGATTTCTACCTTGGTCATCCAACAGATGGTTTCTCTCTTCCTGTCTTGGATATTATGAGAAAGTGGATCATATTCAGAGTGTGGTAAAGACACTGTTGAAATTCTGACACAAGTCATGGCATCTTCCCGAATAAGTGCACACAAATGAGGTATTTCTGATCCTCCCTGTCAGCTTATCAAGTTTAATTGCTGTGGCCCCACATCTCTGGCTGGGATCATGCTGACGAGCAGGGATTGTGCAAACATATTCCTGGGCACAGACTGCAGTGTCATTTACTTTTCTTCCAGTGTTGTTTGCTACACTTTGTTAGGCCTCAAGAAGGAAAGTTTTCTATTTTCTTCCCAAGCAAAAAAATAAAATTCTTATCTCTCCAGGGTGCTGGCCAAAATTTCACCTGTGAAGTATTCCATGTGAAGAACTGCAACTTTGAAAATAGGCCTCCTTTTAGCATATGTAATTCTGATTGAGTAAACAATTCACAAATTACCCTGCTAGGTTACAGGAATGTTATTTGGTTTTATAAAAGCTCTACCAGAAAATTGCATTTTAACCACCAATAAATATATTTCAATATTGTCAACCTTTCCTGACATAAGGTGAGCAATGATCACCTTGCTTTTTATCATCCCTCATATTTCATAGTCGCTCTCTGTAATAAGACCCATAAAATTAAAGGATGCATTATTTTACCATTAATTGGAAACTTTTAAATATAGAAACATTATTAAAGCAGAAAGAAAGAGATGCTCTTTTTAGTATGTTATGTTGTGTTCACATAACATTTTAAAAGAAATAATAACTTTGACACTTTTTAATAATTTCTTTCTAAATATTTTTAAAGAAACATATTTTAGTTTCTCATATAAATCTAATGTGAAAATGGGTTTGGTGTTAATATATACAACATGCAGGCATTTTATCCAAAATTTAAATTCTGGAATATGTGATAGTATTGAGTGACAAAACACAAACTATAAATTTATGTACATATACATCTAATTAAATCCTCAAAGTTCACAGCATTTGTGATGACAAAAATGTGGCTTTCTAAAATAAAACTTATAGTTTTATATTATTGGAATTGAATAACCTGCAATGGAATTTTAAATATTATCTGGATGCCTGTGGGTTAATGTGAAGTTTTATTTTCAAAATAGAAATTGGGTACCATAATGAGCTCCTGTAAAAATTCCACCTGAAAGCTTACTTTCCCACAGTGTTTTTCACTAGAATATGGAGACCAAACTGCTAAACAAACAGCCTAACTACTAGTAAATTTAAATCTAGAACTGTCTTAAAATGTATGATATTCAAAGTAGCTAATACAGTGCCTGGCATATAGCAAGTGTTCAGCTTGATCTCCTTCTCCTCTTGTAAATAACAAGATCCATGTTTGAAGTTTCAATTTCCTCTTTACTGTCTGCATATTAATAGCACAAAAATCGATTCGTGAAAGGTGGGCAGACCAATTCTCTGGCATAATGGTTCAGCCCATCCTTCCAGGCTCAACATTATCACTTGCAGGAATAGCCACAAAAATGACACATGGAGTCCTTTCCGTGACTTGGCTCTCTCCATCTTCTCTACCCTAACATCTCAGTACATTGCTCCGCACAGCATGTGCTCTAACTATCCTGCACATCTGACTTTTCACTTTCCTGACTCTGCCATTATTTGTTCTCCTTCTTTCTAAAATGCCACCCTGAACCTGTTGCCTATAATTCTATTCATCATTTTCTTCTGGGCCTCCAATTCCTCTTCTGCCCTATGACCTGGTCCAATCTCCTCCTCAGTCAAAACTAAGCCTTCCTTCCACTGACTGCTCCAATTATTTTTCTATGCTTGAATCATATTATTACTTTATTCTGCCTTTTCTTTTAGTATTTTTATGCTTGCTGCTTTCCAGTTGCCTCCATCAGGATGGGTAGGATCTATTTTGTCTGTACTCTTCACAATACTGCATCCTCTTGTGCTTATAATAAAGCACTAACAATTATTCTAGGGAGAATCGAGGAATGTATGTACCTGTGTAAAGATAATTAAGAGATATATGCAAATTTGTAAATACAAATGTATAGAGACATGCATATTTGCTATAGTTTTCTATTTGTTTAAGTGTTACGCAGAGCTAAAACACACTGCTTCCCTTTAGTTTGCTTTTTTATTGTGGTAGGAAACAACCTGGAATTTGCTATTTTAACCTTTTTTAAGTGCACAATTTAGTAGTGTTAAATACATTCTCACTATTGTGCAACCATTGCCATCAACCTTCTCCAGAACATTTTGTCATTCCCAACTGAGACTCTGTAACCACTAAACACACACAGCACTTTATTTTATAACTGCTATCAAACAGACATTCCACATAAAGATTCTTAAAACGTTCCTATGTCTTTCCTTTTCTAATATTATAACATAGTCCTTTCAGGAGATGCACTCTGAGATATTTAAGATAGTCTCAGTGGAAATGTGAGTCATGTAAAATTTATAGATTAAGGAAGTAACTGAGACTGTGAGCTGAAATTTGAAAGAAGAAAACTAGAATAAATTATTATGAAATGAATGCCTTTCTGTAAAAACAAAATGGTATTATTGGAGCTACATGTATCTGAAATGTTTCAATAAATACACCCTGTGATTACTGCATATGCTTATTCACATATTTGTGAATAGACCTAAGTGTTTGGGACAAGTTTATGCATTGATTTTATAATGTAGGACTTAATTCATTGGAAGAGCAACAGCATATTTAGAACTCTAACATATTTCTTAGGTGAAAAAATAGGTACATGCATCTGAACACAGACCTATAAGCATTGCTCCTAATGAGGCTTCCGTTAGAAAATATATTCCAAAATGGGAGCAATGAAAAAAACTATATTTGGTTTTGAGATTTAAAAATATTAGTACACCAATGTAGAGATGGTAACATTTATTATCTGAAAAGCACTTGGCGCACACAGAAAAGTAGGTAAATAATGATCTAAAAAATCCTTCCTTGTCAACTGTGAGAATTTGAGGTATGAGTCAAAAATCATACATTAGATGTTATTGAAACCCAAAATTTGGTGGTTGGGTCCAAGCTCTTAGTCTCGTAAAATCAGGTTCACATTTATTTTGATGTTTTTATCATCAATTTCTTGCTTTCATATACAGAAAGAATATAACATGGTAAAAACACATCGTATTACTCTTTAAAGTCCATGAAAATTGGTTTATCAATTAAGAATATCCTAAAATTACGTAACTTTCAAAATTTTATTTCATAGATGCATCAATCATATTGAAAACACTTTTTTTTCCTTTTCAGGACTTTGAATCCCATAAACATGTGGTAGTTGTGAGAGTTTGCTTTTTCTCCTTTTTTTCTTTTTTGGATAAAGCATCCTGCAAGGGAGGCCAGAGAATATTATCATGAGAGTTGGAAGATTCACACAGTATTTATTTACCCTTTTCATTATTTCTCTGAGCCTGAAATGTACTCTTTGTTCTTCTAACGAGTGACTTCCAAGCTGTTGAGCAAATAAAAAGCTGGTGTTTATATACAGGTGAAACTGCACTCTGGCACTCAAATCAATGCGTCTGAATGTCAAACTCTGATTAAAAATTGTTTAAGTTTTTTACTCAAGAATTTGCAGAACTTACTTTATATCGCCTTGCCAAATACAGTTTATACAGTTGGCTAGGAAATAAAACCGTAGGATTTATAATACTACTCACTCTGGAATTTTCATGACTATATTTATAATTCTCTTCAGGAAGATGGTTCCTCCAGAAATCTCAGTTATTTATCCTCATCTTAGTTTCCCCCCACCCCAACCCTTTTTGTGGATCTTAAAGAAATAAATTCATTTAGACTTAATTATTAATTAACTTTCATTTGTTGAGTTCTTACTATATACCAGACACAACTCTAAGCACTACACATCTTCAACCATTTACTTTACCACTATTTTCTGAGACAGAAGCTATCATCTTCATTTTCTAACCAGGAAACTCATGCACATAGAGATCACTTAAACTATCCAATATTCTGCACACACATTGTTTATATAGCAACACCAGTCACTTAAAAAATTACTGTTAAAATTATTGCAAGGAGGAGTTTCACCTGCACACATTCACCTATCTCCATTCCTCTGATGATCCCAAGAAAATTCAATACTTTGGTGGTTCTAGGAGACAAAAGGCAGCTACAGACGTATGAAAACAGTAGAAAAACTATTCCTGATGAAGCATATTATTTACTTATTTGCCCATTAATTTTATGAATTGTGTGCTTGTTGATTCCAGGCACTGTAGCCAGTGGTTCTCCATGTAAGTGTGAAATGGAACCACCTAGGTTGCTTGTTAAAAAAAAAATAAAATGCTCTTTAACTTTCATCCCCTAGATTGTGATTCATGAGTACTCTAGAATGGCCCCCAAAATCTGCATTTTTAATAAGCTCCCGAAGAATTCTGATGAATGTGACCTACTAAACCAAATTCAGAAGGATATAATGGCTAATACACGAAATTAAAATGGGCAACTGGTACATGGCAGGATCAATGCTGTAACAGTGCATAGAACTACATGGTAGGGAAGATACAGGAAAAACTTCTAATTGATTTTTGGTGGTAAGGGGCAGGGGAGTTCTTGGTTCAAGCAATATGTAAGTTGGGACCTACAGGATGAGTGCAATTATTATAAGACAACACAATCCAGCCTGATTAATGCATTGCAGAGTGTATACATGATAAAAGACAAGTCAGAGAAATAGAAGAACTTGTGTCACAAAGAGCCTTATAAACTGCACTAACATTCTAGGTTTTACCCCAAAAGCTGTGGGAAGACTTTGAAACATTCTATCAAATTTTAATGCAGAAAGTTCACATGCTGTGATACTCTATCAATGAGAGAGTAAATGGCCCCTGTGAAGAATACTTAGGAGCCTGTTGTGTTATTCCAGGAATCTGTGCCTCTGGGCAGAAACAGCGCCTGGGAAAATTGGACAATGCCTCATGGAGAAGTGCAAGCGGCAGTCTTGACCTGCCCAAGGAGTAGATCTCGCCATCCATGAAGAAATAAGACTCCTAAGTGACTCTTATTCCTAGGTAGCATAGTTGAAAAATATCCACATTCATGCTTACTTATTCTTGATTCCTCCATTCGTTTAGCCCTCAAAGCAGTTTACTAGAAATTCTTTAAAGAAGGCTGAGGTGGACCTGAAAGTGTTTTTCTCCTTTTAAAACAATGATCAGTGTCAACATTTTTCCTGAGAAAATAATGAGCTCTATATTTTGGTATATTCCTTACCAAAAGAATATTTTCAAAGCTTAAATTACTAATAATGCTTTGCTGCAATTATTATCTAGGTGAGAAAATATAAACTATTTAGTGAATTCCAAATGTGTGTCATGTTCAGTGAGATTAGATGTATTATCCGTTTGAACATGGAGAATTCAAGTCTTAGTTTTATTTAATCACCCAAGATCATAGACATGTGGAACAGGGATTCAAAACCCAGTCATTATTTTCCTTGTTTAAACTCAAGGCCCATATTCTTTCCAACATCTGAGGCTGCCTCAGTAAAAGATTTTACAAGAACATTACTGGTAAGAAATGTCTATAAATAAAAATGATTGGGGCAGCCACCAATTGTCAAGAGCCTACTGTTTCTAGAGGTGTTATCCAAGGGAGTCAGTAAGAAATCCCTTCCCAACTGTGTGAGCTGATGAGTGGCAAGTCCATTTGCTCTAGGACTAGAGATGGTTGGAAGAAAGTCAACAATCTTCTTTCCCCTTCAATTTCTTTAATCGCAACAAAGGTTTTTATTTGTGTGTGTGTGTGTGTGTGTGTGTGTGTGTGTGTGTGTGTTTTGTTTTTTACGTAACAAGGTTTTGATCCTCAAAGAAAAGAGATTAGAACTTTGAACACCATATTCCCCAAATTTCCAGATACTGAGAAGAACCCCGCAGTCACTGTGACAGAGATTACTAACTCTACCAGCCATGGTCCACCTTCCAGAGGCTGCTGAGTGACACACGGCTCAGCAGGGAGCTCCATTTCCCAGTCCCACTTGGAACCACATGTGGCTACCCACGTGACAGTCTTTACCCATGAAATGGGACTAGTAGAGGTAGTTTTCAGCTTGGAGTTTGTTGCAATCTGTTGGGGCATTTTCATTCTGCTGTCTTCCTCTTAGGTTGGATGCAGAGGGTTCCGGGGCCTAGCAGCTGACAGATCCACAATTTGGCAAAAAAGCTTGACTCCTTAAAATAAGGCAAAAATCCATCTACTGTGGAGGAACTTCCTCCACATTATACTGCAAATTTGAACTAAGTATAATCTTTTGAAAGTATTAATCAATTATGGCAGCTTATGTTACCCTAACACATAAAATCAACAAAAATAATAAAGATATCACCAAATATAATGAGGATAGACAGAACTGGAAGAAAATACGTGCCATATATATGCAAATGAAACTTAACTGATTCACAGGAACCTGTGAGGGTGATATAATTCCAGATTGATTTAAGTCGACTTGCACCATTGAGGGCAAAGACACCAGCTCAGTCTAATCCTAGCTCAATACAAACTGAAGGTTAGTCCTGCGCTAAATGTTTTTCTGACCTTTAGATTGTTCAGCCTGAGCAGTTCTCTGTGTGGATATGTCTGTTGCTACCTGAAGGCATCCGACACATGAAAGAACAACTCTCACCACATACATTTCACCTGCTCTGTTCTAGGTAACGTGCTGAAGATACAATGTGAAGAGAAAGCGATTCAGCTTGCGATCTAAGAACCCTGGTAACCTGTCTATAAAAATAGCCGCCTAATCAGAATGCCATGGTGCAGATTCCCATCTGATCCACTCACATGTTGGCTGTTTCTTTCCAGAGCTGGCAGTCTACAAATGAAGGCAAAGGTTAAGTGCAATTTCCAGACCCCTCCACCCCACGACTTGATAGTTCCAACTGTCACTTATTGATTTAGCTGGCAGAGCTGGAGTGTGCTCTTTAAACACACTTGTTCCCATGTAATCGCTGTGTGTTCATTCTCTGCCCTGGAGGTATGTGGTGATACCCATCTGTCAGCTCCCAGAAAAGGAGGAACTGTAATCCCATTGCAGGGACTGAAACTTGCCATCTGCTAAGGAGTCAACTGTGCCTTCTTAGATATTTCACTAAATTAATAAGGAATGTGAAGACATTATCCCGAATTTGGTGAGCTGCTATGAAGTCATAAATTAAATTGAGCACAAGGATGATGTTCTCACTGTGAGACAGTAAGCTTCCTGTCTGGGTATTTGTTGGCAGAGCAATTCTTCTGGGAAGAGAATGAAAAATATTTTATTTTATTGACATTTCTGTTCAACTCTTGTACAGGAATAAGAACTTGGCATGACTTGACAGGGAAATGTTGGTATTTAATGTCAAGTATGTAGTTTTATTTTTCCGCATTTTATAATTGAACAGTTCTTCCAGCTGCTCAATCTATCCCTGTCCAGTGAGTCTTTAAAATACAAATTCTAATGTGAAAGGAAGTCATAGTTGTTAGAGAAAAAAATAAAATTACAGAAAAGTGAGTGGAAGGCCAGAGGGTGGGGTAGGTGCTTTCCCCCAGGCTGATGCTGCTAGGAGGAGATCATTGCTCCCAAGAAAAAGGGCTGCTGCAAGATTGGAGGATGATCTAGCACCGGGATCCTGGTGGCCTCTCCCCCATGCCTCTTCCCAAATCCAGCGACCCCAGGCCCTCCTCAGGTTAATCCAGTCCTCACTGCCCTCCCTCCTGTGAGTGGTTAGGGACACATGTTTTGCATGTTGCCCCTTTAAACAGGTGGCTTTTGACTCCAGCAGTCTCCGCCTCTTCTTGGCAGACAGAAACCCCACTGCCTTTCAAAGCTGGAAGCTGCGTGGGGAGCTGTTCCTGGCCATGGTGCTGTGGACTGAAGGGCCTGGACTGACGTCTAGGCTTCATGCCTGTCAGGGCGAACCTCCCTGCAGCTGAGGTATCTCTCCATAGCCTCAGTCTGCTGCCCATGGGAGAGGGGCCAGCCCCTTTCGTGACTCCGTGCTTCCTACCAGTCTCAATGTGATTTCTGCAATCCTTGGTTGAAAGCGTCTGCTTCAGGTGGTCTCCAGTTAGTATTTCAGGGTGATTGTCCCCCAATTTAGCTGTAACTTCCAGTTTGGTTCTGGGAGGCATTTCAAGCAAGATCCACCTACTCTGCTATCAGCTTGAACCCTAATCATTCTCATTTTAGATGATATTAATGGTCTATAAGGCAGAGTTGAAGATGAAATTTTCTCTCCCTGCAGCTCTTGCACAATGTCCTTTTGTTCATTCCCACCTTCAAGGTGACGACTATTTTCACTCACAGATGTGCCTGAATTTGATGGCTCCTGCTGACTGCTACCACGTTTCTGTAAATCCTTGTAGATTTTTCCCCATGTTCTTTTACCAAGAAACTTGGTACTTTAAACAAATCCTCTAGGAGATCATTTGAACGGCACACAATATCCCGTTGTTCCTCATCATATTATAG
Organism: Myotis brandtii; assembly: GCF_000412655.1. Taxonomy (NCBI): domain Eukaryota; kingdom Metazoa; phylum Chordata; class Mammalia; order Chiroptera; family Vespertilionidae; genus Myotis; species Myotis brandtii. The sequence goes on from NW_005355584.1 coordinate 11,508,253, forward strand.
TTTGGTCATAATATACTGGCTGAGATAAAATATAACCCTTTTCATAGTATAAGTGTCCTTTTGTGCAATAACAGATTTTAACCACTCAAAGCGATGGCTTTCATCTAACCTGGGTCTCTTGTCCAAGCTGTACTATGTGAGGTGCTTACAGCTTCAGCAGACAGACATGGCATTGCACATTACCTGGTCACTATAGAATGAGTGATGTACGCCTGTGATCACAGTGAATGCAGCTGGGAAAAGGCCTGGTTTAAATATCCTCAGCGGGAGACCAGTCAGGGTTGAGCTCTTATAACTGCACACTTGAAATGTGTCCTAACTTGACCAAATCAAGAGGAAAACCTGTGTCAACCCGCCCGCAGAACCAGCCCACTCTTGCTCATTCTCCACACCAGGAATAGACTTGAGACATGCTTATTTTAAATTTCTTATAATATTCAAGTAAAATCTTCATTGGTATTTTATACTGAATTTTTACTGTTTTAGCTGTGAAGTACAAACTCTGCTCTGTAGTGTTTTCTATTATCAATCATTTTTTAATATGTTTTTTTAAAATTTACATTGTGGCCCTAGCCGGTTTGGCTCAGTGGCTAGAGCATCAGCCTACCGACAGAAGGGTCCCGGGTTCGATTGTGGCCAAGGGTACATGCACCAGTTGCAGACTTGATCCCCAGTTGGGGACGTGCAGAAGGCAGCTGATCAATGATTCTGTTTCATCATTGATGTTTCTATCTCTCCCTTTGTGAATTTTTTAATATATGGGTTATTTGTTAATAAATTTTATAGTTCCCAAAGATTAAATATTTTTATCTTTATGTTTTTATCTCTTATGCATTTTATTTATAAATTTTATTTAGTTTATCCTTTACTTTGGGTTTTACACTTTTAGAGCAGTTTTACTGGTAGTTTCACATAAAATTTGATAGAAAGATACAGAGATTTCCTATCTACTCCCTACCCCACACATGCATAGCCTCCCTTATTATCAACATTCCCCACCAGTGTTACAGTTAATGAACCTACACTGACAAATCATAAGGACCCTAAGCACATAGTTGACATCAAAGTTCATTCTGGGTATTGTACCTTTAAGGGCTTGGACAATGTATAATGACATGCACCCACAATTATGGTATCACACAAAGTATTTTGACTGCCCTAAAAATCTTCTCTGCTCTAACAGTTCTTTTCTCTTTCTCATTCCCCTGGCAACCACTTATTTTTTTACTGTCTCATAGCTTTGCTTTTTCCAAATAGCATATAATTAGAATCATACAATATGTAGCATTTTCAAATTGACTTTTTTCACTCAGTAATATGCATTTAAGTTTTCTCCATTGCTTTTCATGGCTTGATAACTTATTTCTTTTTAGCACTGATAGCATTCTTGTCTATAGATAGCACAGTTTATCCATTAACCTAGTGAAGGACATTTTGATTGCTTCCAAATTTTGGCTGTTATGAAGAAAGTTACTATACACATCCCTATGCAGGTTTTTGTGTGAACATATTTTCAGCTCAACATATTTTGCTCAATACTAAGGAGTATAACTACTGAATTGCATGGTAAGAGTTTAGTTTTGTGAGAAACCACTAAACTATCTTCTAAACTGGCTATGTCAGTTTGCGTTCCTACCAGCAATGAATAGGAGTTCCTGTTGCTCCACATCCTCAAAAGCATATGGTGTTGTTGGTGTTCCAGATTATGGCCATTCTAGTAGGTCTGTAGTGGTAACTTATAGTTTAATTTTTTTTCCTGATAACATATGATATTAAGTATCTTTTCATATGCATATTTGCTATCTGTATGTCTTCTTTGCTGTGATATCTATTATGGCTATTGGCCTATTGTTTAATGAAGTTTTCTTATTGCTGAGTTTTAAGAATTCTTTGTACATTTTGGATGAGTCCTTTATGAAATGTGTTTCTTACCTTTTCAACTTTATTAAGTTACTAGAGGCCCGGTGCACAAAAATTTGTGCACTCGGGGGGAAGGGGGGGGTCCCTCAGCCTGGCCTGTGCCCTCTCGCAGTCTGGGACCCCTCGGGAGATAACGACCTGCTGGCTTAGGCCTGCTCCCGGGTGGCAGAGGGCAGGCCCAATCCCTAAGTGCAGCCCCTGGTCAGGCTCAGAGCAGGGCCGATTGGGGAGTTGGGGCGCCGCCCCGTCATGCACAGAGCAGGGCGGATCGGGAGGTTGCAATGCCACCCCCTGTCACGCACAGAGCAGGGCCGATCAGGGGGTTGGTGTGCTGCACCCTGTCAAACACAGAGCGCCTGCAAGGCAGGCGGGGAACATTGGTTTCCTCCGTCACTGAAGGAAGCAAGCCTCATGTTAGTTTCAAGCTGCCTGGCTGCCGGCCGCCATCTTGGCTGTCAGTTAATTTGCATATCTCCCTGATTAGCCAATGGGAAGGGTAGCGGTCGTACGCCAATTACCATGTTTCTCTTTTATTAGTGTAGATAACTGACAAATAAATTATAGATATTTAAAGTTTACATTCTGATAACTTGATATACCTATACATTGTGAAAGGTCTCCTTCCATCCAGTTAATCAACACATCTATCACCTCACACACTTATTCGTTGTTGTGTGTTTTACTATTGTTGAGAATATTTAAATTTACTCTCAGACATTTTCTATAGGCACCATGTTATACATTTGATCTTTATAACTTATGCCTGAAAGTTTATATGCTTTTACCCTATTTCCCTCACTTCCCAACCTCTGGTAACCACTTTTCTACTCTATGTTTCCATGAGTTTGACTTGTTATTTGGATTCAATATATAAGTTCCACCATTTAGTATTTTAATATTTGTAATTCTCTGCCTCACTTATTTCAATTGGCATCATTCCCTCAAGGTCCATCTATTTTGTCACACCTTCGTCATCCACTTTTACATCTATGGACACTTAGGTTGCTTCCATATATTGGCTATTGTAAATAATGCTGCAATGAACACAAGGATTATATATCATTTCAAATTGGTGTCTTTATTTTCTTCAAATAAATATCAAGAAATGAAATTTCTGAATCACATGGTGGTGATCTTCTTAACTATTTAAAGAAACTCCATATTGGTTTCCTGAGTGCACCAATTTATAATCTCACCAACAGTGCAAAAGGGCACCCCAGTACTTTCTGAAAAAAAAAAAACAAAAACCACACACACACACAAAAGAAATCAGGGACTCAGGAATATACTTGTTATGCCAATGTCTATTATAGCATTATTCATAATAAATAGTTAAAGTCAAATAGTGAACATGGAAACAACTCAAAATGTCCATCAACAGATGAATAGATAAAAAAAAATTCATACTGTGATATGTAACACAGTCTCAAAAAGAAATGAAGTTCTGACGCATGCGACTACATGGAAGAAACTTGAAATCATTATGCTAAATAAATAAGCCAGACAAAAAAAGGACAATATTGTAAGGTTCCATTTGCATGAAATTTCATAGGTACAAGAAGTAGATTAGAGGTTACCAAGTGCATTTACCAAGAGTAAAGGGAATGGAGAGCTATTACCTGATGGTTATAGTTTCTCTTCAGATATTGACAAAGTTTACAAATAGGCAGTGGAGATGGTTGCACAACATTGTAAATGTAAATTAATGCCACTGAATTGTACACTCAAAAGTGATTAAAATGGAAAACTTTATATTATATATCTTATCACAATAAAAATTGAGAACAAACAATAAATAGCTACAGCTGTGATGAGTCATACTCATAAAGTTTCTCTCTTAACTCTTAGATATTTGAATTTAATTACTGAAAAGTAGGATAATAAAAATATGATGTAATTTATATTTTACTAGAATATGTTATATTTCTTTATATTTTCTTCTTCCTCCTTCTACCCAAAGTTCTAGGCTTTTTTACAGAAGTAAAAATCTTGTACTCTTGGTTTCCCAGGAAAGGCAGTGCCATGGGGCACATCATCAAAAGCTATGAGGCATTTATCCTATACTAGAGGCCCGGTGCACAAAAATTTGTGCACTGGCAGGGGAGTGGGGGGGGTGTCCCTCAGCCCCGCTTGTGCCCTCTCACAGTCTGGGACCCCTCAGGAGAAAACCACCTGCTGGCTTAGGCCCGCTCCCTGGGTGGCAAGTGGCAGGCCCAATCCCTCGGTCCCTACCCCGCCCCCCTGGGTTGTGCACACGGCAGGGCCGATCCGGAGGTTGGGGCACTGCCCTGGGTCGGGTTGCACACAGGATGCCCGGATGGCAGCTGGGCGGGCTGGCCGATCACTGCTGCCCCCCTGACCTCCCCGTGTCGGGTTGCACACGGGATGCCTGGATAGTGGCCGGGTGGGCTGGCCGATCGCTGCTGCACTGCCCAGCCGCCCCGGGTCAGGTCACACACGGACGCCCGCCGCCCCGGGTCACAGATAGCAGGCCCAGATGGCGGCAGGACAGGCGGGATGGTGCTGTCCCGCCCTGCCTATAGTATGCAAATTAGCCGCCATCTTTGTTGGTGGTTAATTTGCATATCACGCTGATTAGCCAAAGGGAGGCATAGCGAAGTATGGTCAATTACCATGTTTGTCTATTATTAGATAGGATAATAAAATCCTAATATGCAAATTGACCACCAGGGGGCAGACACTCAGTGCAAGAGCTGCCCCCTGCTGGTCAGTGCACTCCCACTCAACCAGAAGCCAGGCTCATGGCTGGCGAGCGAGCGCAGTGGAGGTGGCAGGAGTCTCTCCTGCCTTTGCTGCAGAAGGGCAGTAAGGAGTGAGGCGTCCTGGACTGCAAAAGGGATGTCTGACAGCAGGCAGACATCCCCCAGGGGGTCTCAGACTGCTGAGGGAACCCCCCCAGTGCATGAATCTCGTGCACCGGGCATCTAGTTTATACTATTTGACTTGAAGCCACCATAAAATGAGGTAATAACAAGCCATGCTATTACACAATTCTGCATCCATGATTCTAAAGAAGGTGCTCAATAAGATTATCTAATCTCATCATGTACCTAATCTCATCATGCAACCACAGAAGCCACTCTTGTGTATTTAAGTTTTAAAAAAAATACATTATCATAATATCTTAGGGAAGCATTTAAAACAGTGGATTTCTTGTGGAAATCATCCTCGTTATATTTCCCAAGGTGGCAATAAAAAATGAACTCTTGTCCTTTCTCTAGAAGTTGAAAAGGGAATCCACTTGCAGATGAAATAAATTGTCTTTCTTCTGTTGAAATAAAACTGCAATCTATGCGTTCAGCAGCATATGCAAATAGCAGATTGAACTTAGTTGCAGAGAATTTTCTGTTCCCAGCAACATCTGCTATACTTGACCAGATGCTCCAGTGCTATCACACCAAGTAAAGTGAGACTACGAAAAAGTAGAGACTCCTAGCGTTCTAGCTTGTTTTCTGAACAAAAACACTATTGACTCAGAAACTAGGTTCTGAACCGAATGAACCATATATAACGTTTGCACCTTGTGGATGTATAAGCATATGTGCTTTCCATGATTAAAGTATCACATTCTTCCTTTAATCTTCACTCCTTACAGACAGAAGGTCTGGCTTCCTTAATCTTAAAATGTTTTCATTTACTTCCTATGTCTATCAAAAAGTAAGAAATAGAATATCTTAAAAATATGCAATGTTTATTTCCAGTCATAAGAACATCACAATGTTAATAAATGCTTATGTAAAAAACATGAACAGTAAAATGACTCACTAGGACATACAAATAATAAATACATATTAGGCATTGTTTGATTTTGCTAGTATTAAAATAAGTGCAATTTAAAACAAAAATGAGATATACTATACAAAGTATACACTTTAAAATATAATATGATTTCTAAAGCTAGTGGTAGTACATGAAATCCAGAGTACTACAGCATTGACTGTAGAATAGAACATTTATGTTTATTTTGAAAAGCTTTTTGGCATATCAAAGGTCATTAAAAATACTTGCAAGGCTAGAAAGCTAATGGTTAATTTCATGATGATAAACAAGCACCAGCTATTGACTTCCTCCACAAAATTCAGTTTTAGAAAAACCAAAGAGTTACAAGTTACATGAATTTCAAAATAACCGAGCAACCCATTCAGAGCATTGAGTGTGTTTTGAGCTGTTTATACCTGGAAGATGAGTGGCTGTAGGTTACATGGGAAGAGGAATAGGTTGAGCCAGCAGTAAGAAGGAAAGTTGGAGTTAAGCTTTTATTCTTAACACTTTTGGAAATGAAATATATATTTTAAAACATGTAAATTGTAAGTGTTTAGCTTGGAAATGATTATGGGTGTAACTACTGCCCAGATCAAGACAGAGAATATTACAAGCATCAAATTAAGACAAAGAACATTACCAACATCCAGAAACCTCCCCCTGCCCCAGTCCAGTCTTTCCCCAGAGAGGAAAATAGATTAATTTGGGCTGTTTTTGAACTTCATATAAGTGGAGTCATACTTTTTGCATCTGCTGCAGGTAGTTCAAAATTACAATGGAAAGACTCAGTGTAGTAGAACTTTATTATTATTATGATGCCAATACATAGGAAAGTAGAACTTACATGTCATACAGAACACCTGAATACATACATATATATATAATCTTTACCATGTATGTGAGAATGATTCTCTTATTATCTTAATTTTGCAAGGGGAAAAAGCAGGGTTATTACAATATCAAGTTCTCAATGATATTTCTAGCAGAGCCAGGATTCACAGCCAGCTTTGTCACATTTTTTAGATACCATCCAAACCATGTCTGTTTTCACTTGAATTTTATAAATGAAAATAAAACTAAATACATTGCTATGCTTCAGCTCTTTAACTCATCAAATCTGACCTAAAATTACAGAGGTTTGGGAGAAAGAGATTAATACACTAACAAATGTAGGTGGAATGAAAAGTTAAGTAACACTTCAGAGCAGGCTTACATTAGAGTTCAAAGAGGCAATTTAAATCAACATTTTACTTTTTAATTTTACAGTCCCTTCTTGTCTCTGCTGTTTAAAAAGCCAAGGAAAATAGTTTATCCATTTGCACTGCCTCTTGCAATAGGATGCATAATAGTTGCTTTTTAAAATTATGATTCATTAGCAATTGTATGAACATCCAGGACTAACAACAGGTGTTGAACCATTGCAGTATGCTTGGGAATGGTGAGACTGTTCTAATTGTTCATAGATCAAAATAATTTCTGAGCTTTTTTCTAAGTCATAGATCATTTGCTAAGATATTTCCACAAGAGAAAGAACTTGTGTAAAATCTAGGTGAACAGAGAGCCCAGCATCCTATGCTCTTATGCAAAACCATGTCTCTTTAGATCAAGCTGCAACTCCTGCTTAATAGTTGTGAACTCCAACTACTAGCAAAAGGTGAAAGTACCTGAGGTCATCATATAATAAATGAGAAATACTATTGATTCTTTTTTCCAAATGACACTAAAATCTAAATACCACTATTTTAGTAGTTTATAATTTGTTACATTTTACCAAGTCTGAACTTTTTCTCTTTAAAAAATCAATATATGTTAATATTATATGGCAATGCATTTCTGCATCGACAGCCAGTTCACCTTCAAGCCATTAACTTTCCTGCCTTACTCAATAGAACAATTGAAGTTGAAGTCACTTAAAAACACCAATAATGTGAACCTTGAAGATAGATGATATTTAAATATATTACTTTATTATTCATATAGCTCTGGAAAAATTAGATATACATCATGCACAAATAATTTATTTAGAAGTGAAGCACGCTGTAGATAGCCTCATTCTTCTAATCTCTACAATTATATTTCCTTCCCTTCTGTTCTGGACAAATCAAATGCATAGGGGAGTATTGTCAACCATTCAATTTTATTTGAAATATAACTGCTTTTTCTAAACCCCTATTGCCCTATTTCCAACATCCAACAGCTCTTGGCTAGGTTGCTCTGATAGTTTTCAAATTAGTTTCCTGCCTCTTCCAATGAACCTCCTATATTTTGTTCTTATAGTAGCTGGAGTGATGTTTTTTAAAAAATAAATCAGGTTTGCATCAAAACCCTGTTTAAAATCCTTTTGAGCTCCTTATGGCACTTGTGATAAAATCCTGCCTCTTCACCCTATCTCCAAGGTCCTAGGTGGTCTTGACTTTCTGACTCTCCAACCACGTTACATGCTTCTCTTCTCCTTGCCCAGCATGTTTCAGCCATAATAGCCTTCCTTGTGCTTCTCAATCAGACCAAGTTCATTAATGCCTTGGGGCATTTCCATCTGCTGCCTCCTCTTCCTGGGGTGCTCTTTTCTTAGATCTTTTCATGGCTGGCTCCTTGTCATTCAGATCACAACCTCTATAGCGTTTCATGAGCAACAGCTTTCCTGACGTCCCAGCCAAAGCAGTCAGTTTCAGTACCATCACTTCGTTTAGTTTTACAGCAATCATCACTTCATGTATTTTCTCATTTATTTGTTAGTTTGTCTTCCATCATAAGAATGTAAGTTTCTCAACAACCTAGAAGAGTGTCTGATATACGAGGCTCTCAACAAGTTTGATAAGTGAATGAGTTTAATTATATAATAGTTAGGAGATAATACTTGAAAATGCTACAAACACAGTATAAATATTACATATTATGTTCATGGTGTATAATTTTATAAATGTAGTGAAAAAGGTTAGAAAGGATTAGAATAAAACTAGAGGCCCAGTGCATGAAATTCATGCACAGGTAGGGTCCCAAGTCCGGGCCGGGGATCAGGGTCAAGCGGGGCCTTCCAGCTGCCAGCCAGAACCTCCCTTCCTGGGCTGCTGGCTGCCAGCCGGGGCCTTCCTTTGTTCTGCGCCACCCCCTTGTGGTTAGCGCACGTCATAGCAAGTTATAGAACTCCTGATCTCCCAGTTGAACTCCTAAGGGGACAATTTGCATATTAGGCTTTTATATATATACCAGAGGCCCGGTGCATGAAAATTCATGTACTGGAGGGTGGTTCCCTCAGCCTGGCCTGCCCCCTCTCACAGTCCGGGAGCCCTCAGGGGCAGGAGGCAACCCGGCGATCAGGGGAAGTCGATGCCCCATCACACCTCTGCTGCTGCCACTGCTGGCAGCGCAAGCCTCAGCCGGCCCTGGTTACCTGAGCCTTGGGCGGCCCTGGGTGGCTGGACAACTGCCATCCGAGGCTTGCCTGTACCTCGGGCCAGCCCTGGGCAGCTGGACAGCCACCATCCGAGGCTTGCCTGCTCCTCGGGCCAGCCCTGGGCAGCTGGGGAACTGAGGGGATTGGGGGACTCCAGAGGCAGGCGCACGGCAAAGGGGACTGGGCGCCGCCATCTTGTGGCTGTGGGTGCCACCATATTTGAGGGCATGGCAGTCAATTAGCATATTCCCTCCTTATTAGATAGGATATATATATATATGTATATATTCCTTAGTTCTAAAGTAGGATATCTTTCTTTTTAATTATGTAGGTTTAGAATTTCAATTATTTGTCTCTATTATAATGGAAAAAAAAAAACCAAAACACTGGCACAACTTTACAAACTATTAAGAATGGCTTCCTCTGGATAGATTATGGGTGAACTTTTTCTTTCTCTTGAATGTTATAATCAGTCAATAATTATCCTTTTATTTAAAAATTAGTAATGTCAATATAGCTTATAAGGAAAGCCCCTGCTGGCCTGGTCACCCCTAACTGTCCTCTCTGATATGTAATAACTGATATATAATTTCTAAAATATAATATAAAGGCATTGGTCGTCCCTAACTGCCCTCTCCTGCAGGCCTGGTTCCCCCCAACTGCCCTCCCCTGCAGGCCTGGTTCCCCCCAACTACCCTCCCCTGCAGGTCTGGTCCCTCCCAAATACCCTCCCCTGCAGGCCTGGTCCCTCCCAAATACCCTCCCCTGCTGGCCATCTTTTGGCAGCCATCTTGTGTCCACATGAGGGCAGCCATCTTGTGTGTTGGAGTGATGGTCAATTTGCATATTACCTCTTTATTAGATAGAATTCCCAAAAATGTATGCACACACTATGAATAATTATAAAGGCCTTGTTTATTAAAATACACTTAATTTTCACAATTGAGCTATCAGCTGTTAAAGTGTGTATACATTTTTTTGGACAACCTGTATATATATATATATACTTTTTTATTTGCTTAATCCTTTCATTTTCTTTTATCCAGTCCCCCAACACCCTTCCCCTCTGACAACTGTCAATCATGTATCCACGTCTCTGTTTCTATTTTGTTTGTTGATTTGAGTATAGCAGTTTATCTTTAATAGCCAAAAACTAGAAACCCAAATGTCCACTCCTGCATAAAAATAACCTTTCAAAAAATAGAATCTCAATCTAATGTTAGGTAATCTTATTCATGATTTCTTAACTATTTTGTAGATGCTCTTGTTGATATTTTTTGGATACATGGGAAAGAAATTTATTTAAGACTAAATTTTCTATTTACCTTGAATAAAATGTCTTATTTTGCTTTGGATCCCAAGACAAATATGATAGCTTTCATGTTTTCCTTCCCAATTGCATTGCAAATGTCTGTTTTTTGTCTTTCTTTTTATAAGATATAATTTTTTTGCTTAATAACATAATAATTATATATCAATTGTTCTACAGCATTTCATTTTAAAGTAATCTCAAGTCAGTGTTAAATTTTTGTCTTAAATATAATTTTATAGTTTTCTATCCTAAAACAATATATTTTTCTAGAAACAGCCATACATTTTAGAGTATCAATCCATCATAGCTAGCTCACATGCTCATTGTATTCTCATTACTATGCTATGATTAGGGTTTTCTGATAAGACTATTAGATATACAGAAGACAATGAGATTTTGATTAAATCATTCATTTTTAATTAGTTTCTTCTGTTCTTTGCCCTACGAAACAGACCACTTTTCTGTTTTGTTTTGTTATATTTTACTTCTTTCTCAACTTCTCTAGAAAAAATGAACAATATAGGGACTTGTATAATTTTATACCATATTTTATAGTTTTGATAATGACTTTTATATGGCAAAAGGTGGATAGCTAAACCTTACTACCCAGTATGTAGTCTTTGAAGCTCATTAAAAATCTGGTGGCTCCTGCATTAATTTGTGGGTCCCTACAGGGATGGAAATTGCTTCTTTTTAGTATTATTGACTGACAGAGCAGGTGATAACTTGTTTGCATCCTTTGAACAAGTTCATTATTTTCCCATATGGCTTTTGCAGGTAAACACTCCAATATTTAATTAGCAAACTCTCTTTGGTAAGCTTATAAACAATTACAGGACCTTTTCTCTTCCACTTGTGTTCAGGACTCAAATGCTTTTTATGGCCAGTTTGACTCATCCCAGTCAATAGTTGTAGGCCTGACAGCTGCCATTAGTAACTATTAAAGCAATTGCCTATATTTTGTTCATAATCTAAAAATAAGATTCCACCAATCTTCAAAATTGACTGCCTAGGCAGCAAAAATTTTAAGCCTCTTCAATCCAAGTCTTCATTGTCTAATAAACTGAAGCAACACATTAAGTGTTGAAAATATCTATACTGAGCACATATATGTGTTCCATTGACAATAACCTGGTGCAAGTGGACATTCAATTTTAACATATGTCAAGTACCTGCCATTAGCTTGTCCTTAAAATAGTTCCCAATAAAGTGGAGGAAATTAAGCATTCAATGTTGTTTAAAATTAGTGTGATGAGACTCAGAGAGATGCTGTATATTGAATAGTGGGACTTTTAAGTATTCCCGAATAAGGAGAGAAAAAAAATTAAAATCAGGTGGAAGTTGATAACCTACAAAGTTAAGAAGGGTCAAGGAACTGGAGGTCAAAGAGCACTATTTACTTTAGGGATTAGAAGAGGTTAAAAGCCCTGGTTGGATACAGGGATTTTCCAAGTTGAAGATTTCAAAGATGGAACAATATTTTAGCAATGAGAAAAAGCATCATGTTGCCACATGAAAGGGTGCACACAGGGAGTAAAAGTGAAAGTGCTACAGAAATTAAAAGGCAAGGGAGCCTGGTGGATTGTTGTGTGCTTTTCAGAGTTACAATGAGCTTAGGAGTTGGAGTAGGAAGGAAAATGAATTCAACCAAATGATCCAGGGAAACCTAGAAATTGTTATCTATGGGTGCTGAAAATAAGAGACGTGTGGTTTAAACATGTGCTCTTCTTGGGATTTGGATGAAAGATGATATCATTACACTTGAAAGGATAGGAAGGTCATCAGAGAATTGCTAGGTTAGTTAAATCCAAGTAGTGAAATATTTTAGGAAAAGTTCAGGGCTATATAAAAGTCTCTTTAAACTAGCCTAAGGGGTCTGAGATGCTAATATAAATCATGAAAATGGAAACGGAGTGTGAAACCAATACTGTTCCCTTACTGAAAAAGTCCGGTGGATAAAAATTATGGCCAGGCCATAATTCAGGGCAGGGAGGTTGGAAAACACAAAAACCCTTAAATGTAGTGTTAAGTCTGAATTACCAAAGGTGAAAGTAATCCAAAAACAAAACTACATTTAAATGCTTAATAGTCAGAAATAAGCCCTGCATCATTTTAGAGTTGCTGCAAAAAGTTCATCTTTATTTCCCGGTGTAAATTCCACAAGGGCAGCAATCATGCCTGTTTTGTTCACTGTTGCATCATTAGTACAATGCCCAGGAAATGGGAAATACTTAACAAGTGCTTATTAAATAAATAAATGCAAATAAAAATAATCTAGATCATATTGAGAATATATGTTAATTGAATGTATATTGTGTGTCAGGGATGGTACTAAGCAATAGCTTATATACATTATTCCATTTAGTCCATACATTTATTAAGTATAAACATGAAATTCCAGATACAGTCACTGAAACGTGATATTATACAGGCATATAGTAAGAGATAGGACTAGAAAATGGGCAGGAGGGGAGAAAATGTATCTTGGATGGCAGTTGTGAATTGTAGGGATGAAGGCTCAGAGAGTTGATGGAGACAAAAGAGGGACATTAATGAAAACAACCAAACTCAGAGATCCAACTGGAGCTTTGGCGTGATACTATAGTGATGCATCTAAAACTTCCCAGGTGTAGCAAAAGGCAAGGATTGTCTGAGTCAGATGTACTGGCCTGCCACCTGCAAAGAATAGTCATTCTTCCTGTTAAAAAAATAAAAAGGGCAATAAAGGGAAAAATCAAAACAACAGTTTTTAAGGTTTCATATAACTGGAATTTGATGTTTAAAAACATAAATAATTTACTCTTGAATCATCAATTCAATCTCACTTAGATCAATATTTAATTAGTATCACTCAGCTGTACTTGAATAACTCTATGAAAAATACTTGCTTAGTTTAAATCCCATTTTGCAGAAATCTAAATCACTGGTACTTTTATTTAAACTTCTCTTCAAACCTCATAATGCAAGGGGGGAGGGTAAGAGATCAACCAAAAGACTTGTATACATGCATATAAGCATAACCAATGGACACAGACACTAGGGGCGTGAGGGAGTGTGCTGGGGGGAGTGAGGGTGGCCAGGGAGAGGTCAGTGGGGGGAAAAGGAGACATATGTAATGCTATATGTAATACTTTAAACAATAAAGAATTTTTTAAAAATCTCATAATGCAATATTTGTTCCAGCCCCCAGTTTGCCTTGATTTATCTGTTGTTTTATCAAAGACTTATTTCTGGTTCTAGCAGACAAGGACACTTATTTTATTTTTATTTATTTTAATTCTTTATTTATTTTAGAGAGGGAGGGAGAGAGTGAGAGAGAAACATCAATTTGTTGTTACATTTATTTATTCATTCATTGGTTCTTTCTTGTATGTGCCCTGACAAAAGATCCAAAAGATCATTGAACCAGCAACCTTAGCCTATCAGGATGGTGCACTAACCAACTGAGCTACCAGGCCAGGGCTAGGGCGATGACACACTTATAAGCCTAGGCATGCATGATGAGGTGAACTTCCTTGGATGCACACCCCTTTCCTCATTTGAACAGAGTTCTCTTCAGAGCCCATTTTTTCTTGTAACTTCAGAGTCCTTGGTTTGGGAACATTTGAACAACTCCCAGCAACATTCTATTTGGATTCCTGAAGCAGAAATAAGAACTTCTGAACAGGTGCTCAATAAGTATGGAATTAATAATTAATGTCATTATGTCATTGCAGGAAAATTAATGCCAGAAAATCATGTTTTGGTGTGCCTTTCTAAAAGCCTAATCTTTTTATTTAAAAAATTTAACCTATGGAAAACACACACACACACACACACTGGAACCTCATTACGATTTACAGGGAACAGGATAATGTGAGAAGTTTCAGATGGCAATTAAGTGAAATCTTAAAGACTTTGACATTATAATTGGTTCAAACATTTAATTAAAACTATAAAGCCCAAAATTATAAGATCATGTGTAATTTAAAGTAGTTTTCCATCTTGATGCAGATTCTTCTCACACTATTAATAAGCTAGACCTTTAAAACCACTTTGCAAGACAGTTTTATTGCTTGCTAACTGCATTCAACATTTTAAATATACACTTTTATATAAAATAGAAACATTCAACAACTTTTCAAGTATTTGAGAAACAAAGTCTAGTATTTGCCAATTTGATTAGTTCTCGTCTTATCCTTCCTATTTAAAGCCAGGTTTTTTTTTGCACTAAAGATATGTAGATAACACTGAAAAATCTTATCCTTCCTATTTAAAGGGGTTTTTTTTGCACTAAAGATATGTAGATAACACTGAAAATCAACAACTCCAAATTACTATTTTCTTATTAAAACCTTCATTTGAGCCTTTAATCATGAATTTATTAGTCACTTTTCTTATTACTTCAATGCTACTAAAAATGCATAATATCTTTGGAAAGTTGAAACACCAAACATTCATTATTTTTATAGGAAAAAATATTCCATGACTTTAGGACTAATTTGGAATTTGGCATATCTATTTTCCAGGCACCAATCCCTGTTTACTATGATTTAAAAGTTCTCTTTTTTAAGAAAACAACAAAGCATCTGTTACATATGGGCTTCCCCACTAACTTCAACTGAGTTGACTTTACCTATTTCCCCACTTGGAAGACACTCTAACACAATAATGGGAATGAGAAACAGAAACATGTGTTCTCTCTGTCACTAATCTAGGAACAATTCCTAAATACGAAATGTTTTCTAAGAAAAAGATTGTCAAGGGTGCAGATCAACAAACATGAATGGGCTGACCTTGCCTATTAAAGAAAATGACATTAAAATTTTATAATAAAGAAAAATCCAACTCTGTACAATAATCCAACTTCAAACACAAAGATTAAAAAAGACTAAAAATAGAGGGATTGTAACCAAACAACAACAACAAAAAATGACATTCAGTTGTCTGCAGCAAGGAAAGCCAAACTTGTGAGACAGTTCCACCCAGTCCTTTCTCCAATGCCCTCCCTCTTTGCAATATGTGCATTGATTGACATCTAGTGGGTCTTTCCCTTTCCACGCATGTCCAGCCTCTCCTTTGTAAATTACATGCACAGATAACTTTTCCCCCTGATAAGCAGCAATAATGGTGGCCTGCTTTAATTTTCCTGTTTCACGGCCATGGTAAACTTCAAAGGCTATGTCCACCAGCTGGGAGGGATTCATTCCAATGCCCCATCTAAACGTTGGAGCTTCCTTCTGATATCGAGGGCACTTTGACCAATAAAAATCACGTTTACAATCCAGACATATCAGTGTGCTTTCAATAGACCTGATAGCGAAGCCAGCGTGGTGCAGAGGTTGAAGCGTCAACCTATGAACCAGGAGGTCACGGTTCGATTCCCAGTCAGGGCACTTGTGGGCTTAATTCCAGTGTGGTGTGTAGGAGGCGCCCAATCGATGATTCTCTCTCATCATTGACGTTTCTCTCTCTCTCTCCTTTCTTCTCTGAAATCAATAAAAGTATATTTTAAAAAATAGGCCTGATAGATCTTTTCTCAAAATTCAGAAGGATCTTCATTTGGTTTCTGTTGAACAGTACATATCACACTCAGGCTCTTAGTTTAGGTACCCCTTCCTTAATACTTTCCAATATGTATCTTTTGCAATGTTCTATGGAGCTAGAGTCCAGCTTTTTGGGTCCCAGTTGGGCTCTGCCAGGGGAATTGCCCTGGCTGGGCTGGGTGTCCTGTTGGGATTCTCTTGATGGAGGAGACGAGCCTCTTCATTAGCCTTATTTATATCTTCCTGCCTTTCATCTGCTGTTAGCTGGATTTTAAGGAGAGCCCAGTATGGATGGTGAGTGGCAAAAATTGAGGGGAAAATATCTCTATTTTCCGAGGATTCTCCCTATTTGAGTGGTTGGAATTCTTCCAATTTAGTAAAATTGAGGTGGAAAGTGGAATATGGGCCCAATAATAGCCAGTGGCTGGCCTTCCTGGTTTATTCCCCCTGTAGGGTGTTGCCTCAATGGGAATTGTCCTGCTTTGTATAGGGATGATCCTTGGCCAAATTGGGTGCCCTGCCAGGTCTTCGAGGAGGAGACCATTCCTTCATCATATAGGGGTAGGGCTGCTGCCCCTCTGGGCCCTATCTCAGGGCATCCAGCCATGGGGATGGTGGGGAGAAATCCTCCTGCTGCTAATCCTGAGTCCTCAAATTTCATGGCATTAAAGAAATTCGTTTCCTCATTTTCCTTTCCTTCCTGTGTCTTACCATCAGGGAGGGATCTTGAATTCAATTCCCTTCTCCATATCATTAGTTTGTTCCCTTTCTTTGCCAAATCCTAATTGTATAAAGACATAAATGCCTGGATGTAATGGATTTTGTCCCATTTCCATGACCATTGGCAAAATAATTCCAATTGTATGATGGTATAGTAATTTAGGGAACTATTTAGGGGCCACTTCCCCCCATAGTTTAAAGTGTACATAGGCCAAGCAGTGTTACAATGGAAAACCAACTCCTGCTTAGTGATTGGATCATAGATGTACATGGACTAATCTGCTAAAATTTGGCCCAGTGGACTCCTTACAGGGGTCAAAACAGAACAAGCCCTGATGTTCTGAAAGTACAAACCCAAAACCATAATCATAGCACAGGCCCAGACAAAGTGGTAACATGTAAACAAAACTTGTATCTCCAATTCTATTATTCCAAACTAGAGGCCTGGTGCATGAGATTTGTGCACAGGAAGGTCCCTCAGCCTGGCCTGCACCCTCTCGCAATCTGGGACCCCTTGGGGGGTGTCCACCTGCCTGCTTAGGCCTGGGGGGATCGGGCCTAAGCCAGCAGTCAGATATCCCTCTTGCAGTCTGGGGCACTCAAAGCCTGGAACCCCTCACTCCTTACCACCTGCCTGCAGCAGAGGTGGGAGAGACTCCCTCTACTGCCATTGCACTCGCCAGCTGTGAGCCTGGCTCCCCACAGGGGGAGTGCACTGACCACCAGAGGGCAGCTCCTGCATTGAGCGTCTGCTCCCTGGTGGTCAGTGCGCATCATAGCAACCGGTCATTCTGCTGTTCGGTCAATTTGCATATTAGCCTTTTATTATATAGGATAAGTCCTCACAAATAAGTCTCAGTGTCTTATCTCCTGCCAATTGATTTCTCAAGCAGTCCTAATGGGACCCAAATGGCATGAAGCCGGAGTGGCACAAAGCCCAAGTGGCATGGATAGCCTGCCAACCAGTACCACACTTGGTCCAATCTGGACCCAGTTGGCACAAAGTCCAACTGGCACAAAGCTCAAGTGGCAGGAAGCTCCAGTGGCACAAAGCCTAAGTGGCATAAAGTCCAAGTGCAGGCATAGCCTGCCAACTGGTACTGCAAATGGTCCTATCTGAACTCAGGTGGCACAAAGCCCGAGTGGCACAAAGCCCAAGCAGCATGGATAGTGGATCCCCAGTGTGCATGCTGATCGGACTTATCCAGTCTTGGAATTTCTATGCTCCCCAAAAACCCATTTCCTTTCACCAGCCAAGAGTTTCAGGAGGCTGACTCCCGGAGAAGGAGCACAAGGAAATTCCTCAAGAAAAGCTGGGAAATTCTCAGTGCCACTGCTCTCCCAGGGTCCGCTGACCACAGGCAGCCAGGACCACAGCCAGGGGCCTCTTGAACTTACTGAGGCCCATGCTGTCAGGGCAGAGTTGCCAAAAAATTTTCTATCCAATTATCTTACTAGCTTTGATACTCAGGCCCTATCCATTCATATTTTTAGCTTTTTGAAACTCAGTGTAAGAACCTCCCTTGCCTCCATCTTGGCCAATGGGGGAGACTCCCCAGCAATGGACTGTCTACAGCCATGATGGCGAACCTTTTGAGCTCGGTGTGTCAGCATTTTGAAAAACCCTAACTTAACTCTGGTGCCGTGTCACATATAGAAATTTTTTGATATTTGCAACCATAGTAAAGCAAAGACTTATATTTTTGATATTTATTTTATATATTTAAATGCCATTTAACAAAGAAAAATCAACCAAAAAAATGAGTTTGCGTGTCACCTCTGACACGCATGTCATAGGTTCGCCATCACTGGTCTACAGTTACAGTATATCAAGTACCTTGAAGCAGTAATAGAGCAGGGGTTATAATATAACAAGAACAGAATCAAGACAAGGAAGCCCAGTATTTCTATTATTATTTAACTTTGTTTTCGTGTTACCAGCCAATTAACTAGACAAGATAACACAAAGACATAAGAATTGGGAAAAAAAGAAATAAAACTCTCTATCTTTTATTGGGTTGGTTTGGTTTTGCTTTGACTATCACCCAAAGTCAAATAATCTTCTGTCACCATATATTTGGACCTCTTTACCCTCTATTACCTCACCACTACCTTCCCTCTGGTAACCACCATACTGTTGTCTATGTTTATGAGTTGCAGTTTTATATCTTATGTATGAGTGAAATCATATGGTTCTTAGCTTTTTTTTACTGACTTATTTTGCTTAACATGATATCCTCAAGTTCCATCCATATGTCCAAATGGCAGTGTTTTATGTTGAGGTACGTGCCTTTTTATACTCATTTTATTAAGTGTTTTAATCATAAATGGATGTTGAATTTTATCACATTCTTTTTCTGCATCTATTGATAAGATTATATGACATATCTTTTGTTTTGTTGATGTACTGAGTTACATTGGTCGATTTGCAGATGTTGAACCACACTGCTGCCTCTGGAATGAACCTCACTAAATCATGATGTATTATTTTTTTAACATATTGTATTTGATTTGCTAGTATTTTTTATAGGGTTTTTGCATCTGTATTTATCAGAGATATTGGCCTGTAGTTTTCATTTTTTGTGTTATCCTTGCAAGGTTTTAGTATCAAGGTTATGTTGGCTTCATAACATGTGTTAGGAAGTATTGCCTATTCTTCCATATTTAATATTTCACATGTCACATCAATATACTTTTATTACCCAAGAAAATCAAATGATAAACTTAAGCAATAAAATAATTCAGCAAATATATAAAATTAACTTATACAAATTAATAGCATTAACATGTATAAATAATAATCAGAAAATGTAATAAATGAGAAAGTTCCATTTATAAAAGCAAAAAATATAAAATATTAGGAATAGACTTGGTGAGATATAGTCAAAACCTATATTAACAAAATTATAAAGTACAACTGAAAGACACAAAGTTGACCTTGAACAAAGCAAAAGAGGTTCCTTATTCCTTGTTAGGGTATTCCAACATCATCCAAGAGGTCAATTGATCCTAGTTTATTTAAAATTGAACACAAACCCAATAAAAATTACAATGAGCTATTCTATGAAGCTATAAAGTTGAACCATAAACTCAGATGGAAAAATAGAAAATATTAGGTAGGAAAATACTAAGGAGAAAGTGCTCCAAGAAGGACTACCTCTGCTAGATTTAAAGCATAATATGTCACTGTATAATTAAAACAGTGTTGTACTATTACATGAATAAACAGATGAATGAAATATAATAGAAATAGAGACAACTATCTAGGATATTATAAAAAGTGGCCTTAAATTAATGGGGTAATCAAAGCCTTTTAAATTAATAATTTAATAAAAACAGGATAGCCATTTGAAAAAGATAAAATAAGATAATTTTTTCATATAATATGTAAACATAAACTTCATATGAATCTGAAGTTTATACATAAATGTTAAAAATAAAATTGTACAGTTACTGCAATTAAACATGGGTGGATCCCTCTATAAACTTTGTTTATACAAAGATTTTATCACTATGATTAAAATTCCAGATGCAACAAAAGACTAGTAAATGTGACTAATTAATAATAATATAACAATAATAACTATAGAAATAATAAACATCTGCATGTTAATGATATCATATGCAAAGTCAAATGGCAAAATAAGAAAAATATTTACTACAAATATAAAGAATTAAAATACCAAATTTATTTTAAAAACTTTTATAATGAAGGAAAAATGCAAAAAAAATATTATAGAGAAATGGGCAAAAGACATTAGTAGACAACTCACAAGAACACATATCAAAATGGCCCTTAAGCATATGAAAAGATTTTCAACTTCACTAATAACAGGATAAATGCTAATTAAAACCACACTGAGATCCACTAGATACATGTTAATGATTAAAAAGACTGCCCAGCCTTGACAAGGTAGCTCAGTTGGCTAGAGCATCGTCCCAATACTCCGAGGTTGCGGGATTGATCTCTGGTCAGAGCATATACAAGGAGAAATCAATGAATACATAAATAAGTGGAATAAGAAATCAATGTTTCTCTCTCTCCCCACTTCCTCTCTCTTTCTAAAATCAATAAAAAAGAGTATGTGTATAAAAAATACTTTTTAAAATTGTTCACATTTACTTTATGCTCTAGTATGTGGGAAGGGTTTGTAAATCTTACATGTGTGCTTATAAAGAATGTATATTCTGTTATTGTAAGTTGTTGAATTACCCACATTTTTGCTGATTTTGGGGGGAGCTCCTTAATCTATCAATTATTGAAAGAGGCATCTTGAAGTGTTACCTATATCAGAACATTTGTTAATTTCTCTTGTAGTTCTCAAAATTTGTGTTTGACGTAGTTTTGACACTAGGTGCACACAAATTTAGAATGTTATGCAGTCCAGATAAATTTAGTATTTTATTAATATTTAATAACTTCCTTAAGTCTAATAATACTTTTGTGTTAGATGCCATAATGTTATGGTATTTATGTAAGTACACAATTTTGGTTTTGTTGTGTTTCTTAACATAAAGCTATATATATTACCCAGTATGCTTTTTAATGGGAGAATTGCTCCATTTACACATTTACAGTTGATTACAAATCTGTAATAGATCGTAATCTCTTTATTTTTATTTCTGCCATATATTTTAACTTTTATTCTGTCTTCGTTTTATAGTTTTCTGTTTTCCTTCCTTTGAATTGAAACACATTCCCCCCCCCCCCCCCCCCCCCCCCCCCCCCCCCCAAAAAAATCCATTCTGTTTTATTCTTTAGGTCATTACCCTAAACATTTTTAATATGCATATTTAACTTTGATTCTAGCCATAATAACTATATTTGCCCTCTTCTCAAACTATACAAAGATCTGATTTTTTAGTTAGTGTCAAAGGACATGTTAGGCTTCTCTTTTTGGTTGATGGGATATTCAAGAATTCACTTAACCAAAAATCTTAGCCAAATTCATCTTAATCAAATTTCAGAAAGAGGAAGAGAGAAAGCAATAACCAGAAAAACATTGTTGAAAACATCGTTTCACTTCACAGTGGAAACTCCAAAAATCAACAGCATACATTCGCCAGCAAGATGTCATGACTTTCATTCATATACTTAACTATCATGAACAAATATTTAACTGATAATCCTCTTTTTGCATTTTAGTTTCTACCTTATTCCATTATGTAAATTGCCATAATCCAAAAGTAGCTATCTCATAAAATAAAGAATTCTAAAAATGAGTCTTATGTGCCAAAGGTTTCATAATCTTCCAATCCCCTCTGAGTCATAACAGCTAAATTTCAGAACTTATAAAATGACGGTTCCACACTCTATACCCCTCTCTTCCTTCAGTCTACAGACGAAGTCTGATAACCACATTGTGCAAGGTATAAACCAGAAGCCTCTGTCTCAGTGGGGTTCCAATGGTAGTCCACAGGTATAATCTTTTCTTAATTAACTCTTTTATCTTCCCTGAGGGGAACATTCAGATATCATGGCCTCTACTTTTCCTTTGTTTTTATCCCTCACAATTCAGTTAGCTCTGCCTGCGGCAATCATCTCACGTAATAACATCTTCTTTGACCCCCTTCTTCATTTCCATTCCCCCAAACTTAACTCAGGAGAATAAGCATAGGGTTCCTGACCCCATTCTGTCAGTCCAAAATCTGCAGAGCCTGCTCTGGAGACAGAGAGCCCCATGGAGTTGATCTATGCCCTCTAGGCCAGTAGTGTTGTAGAACATTCTGTGATGATGGAAGTGTCCTTTAATATGTGACTACTGAAAGCTTCAAACAGTTTCATGCGATTGAGAAAATGAATTTTAAAACTTATTCAATTTAAATAATTTAATTTATGTCAATGAAATGTAAATTGAAATGTAATTTTATTAAACTTTTATTAAATGAATTAAAGTTTAATTTAAAATTAAATTAAATATTCACATGTGAGCTAATTGCAACCACATTGGACAATGCAGCTTACCCCATGATAAATACTATTTGTTTTTAGTTTATTTATTGTTTGTGATTAGTACATAAAGATAAAATTTACTTTTTGTATTGACCCTTTTTGTAAGAACTTGAATAGTTAACACAAGTAGTTAATATTAACAAATAAACTAAAAATAAGTAGTATTTACCATAACCTTAAAGAACACCAAATACCTATGAATAATAAAATATGAGTAAGATTTAGATTTAGTGGTTGTTTTAAAATGTCTGGAAATCCTTTGATACTTCTGTTATTGAAAATTGAAGTTTATGCCTCCTATTTTTGAATCTGGACTGGATTTTGTTACTTGCTTGTTACCGATAGAAGACAGTAGAAGTGAAACTCACTGTAAGACTGCTGAAGCTGGGTCACAAGGGCCCTTAAGTTTCTACCTGGTTCTCTTAAGATTCTCAATTTCTTGATACCCCTGTGATAGGATCCTTCAGCTCAGAAAGCATCTACTTATCTGAGATGCCTAAACCATGAGAGACCATGTGTAGGTGTTCTAGTCAACAGCCCCAGCTGAGCTCCGATTTTCAGTCTTACCAGGCCAGGTGGCAAATATGCAAGTGAAGGTGATTCTAGAGTATTTCCATCTATGGCCTTACACACGCTCAAGTAGAGACAAGCCATCTCCACGGTGCCCTTTCTGAATTCCTGACTCACAGAATCCATGAACAAAGAAAACATGATACATTTCCAGGAATAGTTTAAAAGAGTTTCAATTTCTCCACATCAGTACCAACACTTGTCTTTTGTGTTGTTGTTTTTTTAATAGTCATCCTGATATGCATAAGGTTCTCTCCATTGTGGTTTATGTTTGATTTTGTTTTACATTTCCCTGACAATTAATGTCATTGAGCATCTTTTCATATACCTGTTGGCCTTCATTTGCATGTCTTCTTTGGAGAATCATGGTTTTATTAGTAAAGCCTTAGCTCATTTTTAAATCAGGATTTTTGTTTTGCTTTGCTATTGAGTTGTAAAGCTCCTTATGTATTTTGGAAATAAACCCTTTATGAGATTTCTGATTTGCAAATATTTTCTTCTGTTCTGTAAGTTGTCTTTTTACTCTATTAATTGTTTCCTTTGCTCTGCAAAAGCTTTTTGGTTTGATGTAGTCCCACTTTTCTATATATTTTTGTTCTTGTTGCCTGTGCTTTTGGTGGCATATATGGGAAACTATTGCCAAAACCAATGTCTTGAAGCTTTTCTCAGTTTTTCCTACAGTTTTATGTCTGTGGGAGTTGAGTGCTAGTCACCCCAAAAGGAGCTTCTTTGGTAGATGTATTGTTTCAAGCTGAGGGCAAAATTAACTGTGGGCTCCAGAGGAACTTCTACCTCTCCCATGACTATATGAAAGAACTTGAATTGGGGACCTTACCCATAATGGTAGGTTATTAGAATTAACCTCTTTTGACCTGTCTGTAGGGCTAGATAAACTTCTATTTACTAAACATCCGCTCTTACCATCCTGCAATGACCTTTGGGAGCCCCCAAGGTACATGACCTCATCCTTAGCTCAGAATGTCTCATATATTTCAATACTCTTCTCTTTCTATCGCAAAATCGCTCAGGTATGTAGGGTCTCTGGGTTTCTCATGTATGTGGGGTTCCCGTACATATGCATGTATTATATTTGGTTATTTTCTCTAGTTAATCTGTCTTGTGTCTATTTGATTATTAGATCAGCCAAAAGTTTCTTCCTCCCCTACAGGTCTTGGGTTTAAATCTTTAATTGAATTGGAGTTGATTTTATTTGATTTGTGTTGTCTTTATGTTTGTTACACTCCAATAAAAATTTATTTTAAAATGGTCTGGGGTAGTAAATTTCTTGGATGAGGATGTAGAAGAGCAAATGTAAATGATTTTGGGATGTATATTTCTGAATTACTGCTGCACAAGGTTAAATAAATCCTAATCAAACATGTCTGTATTATCATTCAAGAGTAAGTGTGGAAAAAAAAAGACATGTTCTGACCAATAAAATGTGGGAATTCTTGGAAAACAGATTCACTCTAGAAGAATTTCACAAAATGTTGTTCAGAAATAAAAATATTAGAGTCATAAAGAAAGGAGTCTGGACAATGAAATGTATAAACCTTCGGGCAAAGCTCAACAAACACTGTATAAAAATAAAGTAACAATGTGATTAAAAATAAACTAACATGATGACAAGAAAAAAAATCTAAGATGTCCTAAAGTAAATTATAAGAGGCCAGAGGGTGGGAGAAAGAGGCATCTGGTTAATTAGTTAACAGAGCCACTGGCCAAAACCAACAAAAGACTGCTTACATTCTTGAATGTATATTAAAACTTTGAATCAACTTCCAAGTGGCTATCTTAAAAAATAAAAATTAAAAAAAGCCAACCACCAGGTACTATTGCATCCAGCTTATGCACTATTGCCTACAATGAATCCAGAAGTCGGAAATATCTCTTAAGAATTATGTACCTTTTCCTGCCCCTAGAATCTGTAGCCAATGTAAATTCTTTCAAAACAATTTATATCTTTCTTCACCAAACCCATTGTACAGAAGAACCCCATCAGCTCCAAGATGGTAGACATGTTCATCGTTACCTAACCTTTCTGCTGCTGGTGCTTTAGATTGCATGTCCCAAGTCCTGGTCCTTTTTCTGGCTAACATAAGGCTCATAACCCCTTTCTTTCAGAAAAGCTTTTGTTTGTGGAGTGTTTTCTTTTTCCTTCCTCTTTCTTTTCTGTTTTTTTTTTTTTAAACAAGGAGTAGGAAAAAGTAAGTTAAAACTAAAATTCTAAAGTTAAGGCAGGATGGGGTATGTTAAGGGATAACAATGGAATTATTTAACTTATTTTTAATTTAAAAAATATTTTTATTGATTTTAGAGAGGAAGGGAGAGCCCTGAGCCATGCTGGCTGGGCTTTTTTTTTTTTTTTAAGACAAATTTATTGAGGTATAATCCTATCCTATATAATAAAACCCTAATATGCAAATTGACGAAACAGCAGAACGACCAGCGGAACAACTGGTTGCTATGACACATACTGACCACCAGGGGGGCAGATACTCAAAGCAGGAGTTGCCCCCTGGTGGTAAATGCACTCCCACAGGGGGAGTGCCGCTCAGCCAGAAGCTGGGCTCATGGCTGGTGAGTACAGCGGCGGTGACGGGAGCCTCTCCTGCCTCCGCTGCAGGCAAGCCGTGAGGAACCAGGGGTCCCGGACTACGAGAGCCCCTGACTGCAAGAGGAATATCTGACTGCCAGCAGGTGGACATCCTCCAAGGGGTCCTGGACTGTGAGAGGGCGCAGTCCAGGCTGAGGGACCCCCCCACCCCCAGTACAAGAATTTCATGCACCAAGCCTCTAGTGCTATGTAAAAAAACCATGCACCTATTTATAGTACACAATTTGGTAAGTTTGGCATATGGATATGAGGTAAGATAATAAAAAGCTGGGAGAATTTCTTGGCAAGTAGAATGGAGAAGCTGAGACAGCTGAACAAAAGGGCAGAGCAATTTACAGCCAGACACAGAAGGTCACCTCACTAGAGATAACATCTAGGCCTTGTATTTCAGTTCCAGGTCCAGAAAAGCAGCAAAACCAGGTGAGCAAAGTCAGGACCAGCTGTAGTGATTAAGGACCCCTGCCCTAGTACTGACCAATCAGTAGAGACCAGGACCCTGAAAGGTCACCCCTGGAAAACTGATGAATATTCCGCTGAAACCCTCCCCCTCCCCGCCTCCCCTAAGATTCCCACCAGCAGAGAGAGATAAAAAAAGATAAGAGAAAGGACACTGCACACTGTCCCTCCCAGGAGCATACCTGCGCTGCCTTTCCCTTCTCCTCTTCTTCCCTCACAAGCTCGAATCCCCTAAATTGGAAGGGACCCCACGAGGCTTGCAACTAGGTGGAAGTGGGTAGCAGCAGCTCATTCCGAGCTAACACCCTGACCCTGTCCCCAAGACCCCCCTTTTCTCTGACTTCTTAGTGAGCCGAAGTAGCCAAACCTAGGCTCATTTCCCCCACCAAGTCCCTCTCCTGTTGCTTCCTCTATCCTAGGCTCTTCCTTGTTTCACTGTCTCCAGCTCTAATAAATGTCCTCTACAAATCATCTGGACTTGTACTGTGAAATCTTTCCTGCGGAAGCCAAGAACTCACACACTACCAGCCAGCCCTAGGATGACCCACTCAGGGACAGGTTCCCTTTCCGGTAACAGATACACCTATGAAACCACCACCGCATTATAGATAAAAGGCCATGTTAGAAAAGAAGAGAGCAAAGAATAAAAGTATAAAAAAAATTATAAATGGAAAATGCAAAATGAGAGAAATAAGGTCAAATATATTGGCCATGAAAATCATTACAAATGAGCAGAGTTTAATAATTATAGAAATATATAAGATAAAGCTATAATATCAGCTATATGCAGTGTTCAAAGGCCGTATATAAATCAAGAAACCAGAAAGATTAAAAGTGGGTAGACAAAAAAAATTATGTCAGACAACTAATTTGTAAAAATCATCCAAAATATAGACTTTAAAGCAAAAAGCATTATTAAAAAACAACAAGGATATTGCAAATAATAAAAAATTCAACAAGAATTTATGCAAAATAAAAAATTATGCATACCTGTAAAATAGATTCAAGAAGGCAAAACTTTAATTGACGAATTTTGAGAACAAATTAATAACTCCAAAATTATAATGGGAAGTTTTAGGATATCTTTTTTAGTGAATTGATAATGGATCAGACAAAAAAAAAATTACAAGGGTATCCAGGACTTGGACAACCTAATTAAGTTTTATATACTAGCAAAATGTAGAGTTTAACAGGTTAATTAGCGAATCCAAGTTCTTCTCAAACACATATTAATCAGTTGCCAAAATTGATAATGTATTAAGTATGGGACAAGTTTCAACATATTTTAATGAATCAGTGATCATACAATCTTATCTTAACACAATTAAGTTAGGATCCACAATGCAAAGATTAAAAAAAAAAGTCTCTATGTTTGGAAATTTTTTTAACAGCCATCTAAATAACTGATAAACACACACACACACACACCACACACACAACACACACACACACACACACACCTTATACTGGGAATTAGTATTTTGGTTTTTATTGCTAGCCCCAGATCTATTTTGATTTCTATCATATTTCTTCAAGTCTAAGCACTTACTTTTAAGCTTGCTGGGAATTAGTATTTTGGTTTTTATTGCTAGCCCCAGATCTATTTTGATTTCTATCATATTTCTTCAAGTCTAAGCACTTACTTTTAAGCTTGCCTCAGTGTTGCAAGCACAGCACACATTTAGGTATTCATGGGAAGATTTCTAGAGCTTTCTTTCTGTGCAGCTGCCTCATTTCTGGTGGTTTTTCATGCAAACCTAGCAGCTCCAGCCACTCCCAGCAGTGACCTCTCTTTCCTCTGGGTGACAGCTAACTCTGCTGGGGCTCTCCATGAAAGATTGCGCTAGCTCCCTGCTGGAAAATGCCTCAAGGCAGAGAGCTATTTTTGGTTCAGTTAGTTCCTTTCTCTTCTCTCAGGGAACACAATCCTGTTATTACATATTCATGTTTACATAAAAATTATATATTTTGTTCAGGTTACTAGCATTCTTTGATAAGAGGGCTAGCCTGCATCCAATTACATCCTGGCTTAGGACTTCTCACCTTCCCTTGGTGCTGCTTCCAGTCTAAAGCAATCTTTCCCATGCTCCCTCCCTTCTTGCCCTCATATGCCTTCTCCTTCTCCCCTCAGATGATGGGCAAACTAACAGTCTCCTCAATGCTTAGCCTTTCACGGAACAGAGAAAAAGCCAAAAGTTGTTTCAAAGAGTTTCTGCTATCTATTCAAAAAATTCCAGACCGAAGATGTTTCATTTTAATAAAATATTCTGGCTAAAAAGCTTTTGTGATTGCCGCATTAGTCATTTCATATAATTTATTTTCATTTTTCACGCTGAACATTATTGAATATGTGTTCCTGGGATAATTTTGTGTGTCAACTTGACTGGGCCATGAGGGTGCACAGACATTTGATTAAGCGTTATTCTGGGTGTGTTTGTGAGGGTGTTAACTTTTGAATCAGTAGACTGAATAAAGCAAATTGCCCCCCTCACTGAAGTCCTGCATAGAAAAAAAAAGGCTGAGTAGGGAGAACTTATTTTCTCTCTGCTTGGCTACCTTCTAGCTGGGACTTCCTTTGGTTCTTGCCTTTGCACTCAGACTTGGAGTGGAACTGTATCCTGAGCTCTCATGTGTTTCTAGCTTGCTGACTGCAGATGTTGGGACTCTCAGCCTCTATAATCACGTGAGCCCATTCCTATACAAAATCTTTTAAAATATGAATATAGTATAACTATAACTATAAATATACAAGGTCTCCTATTCCTATTGCTTCTGTTTCTCTAGAGAACTCAGATTAATACAATGTCTTATTGAGTGATTTTAATTACATTGAATCTTTTTGGCCAGCTTATTTTGGTGTATTCATAATAATCTGCACTATCTTTTGGGGACTGTTCTGATTCCTTCACTTCACAGTGGAGCTACTTTTGAGAATCTGAGGGAAAAGAAAAGGAAGAGAGCCAGGCTTCCAGGCTGTCTGTCATGTGTTTGAGTACGTGATGAACACACACACAATTTGGAGTCTTTATATTGTTAAGTTATATACTGAAGGGGTGCTTCCATTTACATGGTGGTCAGATGAAACATGTTACATTCTCCTGGCAGAAGGGCACACTGAATTTTCCTGGCTGGAGAGGATCATGAAAAAGACAAGACCAATTTAGTGCAAATTTTCTCAGCATAGCAGTCTTCTGCTATTTATGAACATGAGCTAATGTATATTCTGAATTACATTCTCAATAAAAACAGAAAAATTCTTTTGAGAAACCCAATTCATGATGAATGTAAACATTAAAAAAGTTGCAGTCACTTTTCATATATGACAAATTAGTGATATTCAGTTTTTCACCACTAACATTTAACTCAAAGGAGCAAGTTATAATTACTGTGAAAACACGTAATGAATATTTTAATAAAATTATTTACACTCCAAGTAGATGCACATGGTTTTCTGTTTGACTTATACATTGATATTTCCTAGGCCTATGCCTTAAAGGACATAATTGTAAAATTCAATTATCTTATATCTATCCATATTTGTTGATATGTCAAAAACATTTATAAATGGAAATAAAATAATTCAATGATGCATGTAGAGATTTTTAATGGTGTTTGCTTATAAAAGTAAATTTCTATCAAATACAATAAAATCTTATTTGGTTTTTGTAGGTAGAATAAATGCTGGATACCTTTTTTTCTGAAGTTACAACTGAAGATAAATAGTTAACAAGAAAAAGAGAATTGATCCTAAAGAAAACTTGTTTCCTAATTTTCTGTTTCAGTTTTATAGATTATTCAGTTATACAGGTTTGAAAGAGCACTGTATGTTGTTGATGGAACTATTTTACCAGAGTAATGTTTTCAGGTATTGCTAAATGAATGCATGTAGAGAAGAATCCACTGAAGAAGACACTGCTAAGGAAGAAAATGTTTATCTCCCTTCATCATTAACTGAAGTCATTTATATGAAAGAGAAATCTGAATTACTAAGAGTATACTATCTTAGAAAGAAAGAAAACAGAAAAGGAAGGGAAGAGAGGAGGGAAGAAGAATTTTAAGAGAATGTTTCATTGTTCTTCACATCCTTCACAATGTCTATCATAGTTCTTTCCACATATTCAATGTTAAAATGTTTTGGTTCAAAGAAAAAAGACATTATGATCTAGCCCATTGGATAAATAAGTAGCTTATTTAGAAGATAACTATTTATTATTGAACTAGAGGCTTGGGGCACAAAAATATGTGCACATG
>NW_005355584.1:11539056-11571462 GCF_000412655.1 Myotis brandtii
ATTCCCAGTTGTTCTGCTGTTAGGGTCAATTTGCATATTACCCTTTTATTATATAGGATAGAGGCCTGGTGCATGGGTGGGGGCCGGCTGGTTTGCCCTGAAGGGTGTCCCGGATCAGGGTGGGGGTCCCGCTTGGGTGCCTGGCCAGCCTGGGTGAGGGGCTGATGGCTGTTTGCAGGCTGGCCAAGCCCCTCAATGGGGACCCTTACCTCATGAGGGTGTGACCAGCCTGGATGAGGGGCTGATGGCTGTTTGTAGGCTGGCCACAGCCCCCAGCTAACCAACCTCCCAGTGGAGGCTGGCTGGAAGCAGGTATCTGGGATTTATTTAGCTTCTATAATTGAAACTTTGTTGCCTTTAGCAGAGGCCACAGCCTGCCAGAGCAGGCGGTTGGCCTCCTCCATTGCCGGGGCAACCAAGCCTCCTGCTTGCTCCAGCTCCATGGCTGCCAGCCGCCATCTTGGTTGGGTTAATTTGCATATAGTTGCTCTGATTTGCTGGTGGGTGTGGATTGGGTGTAGCAAAGGTACGGTCAATTAGCATCTTTGTCTTTTATTAGTGTAGATACAACTATATCACTGACATGTAGCTTATGATTAGAGGACTGGTTTGCAATAAAATCCCTGATGGTTTTGAGAATAAAAGTGACTCTCAGAAAGCAAAATAACTAAAAGAGCCAAGGTGGTAAGAGCCAAAGAACCTTAAGGCTCCTTATGCTTTGAGAAATTACAGTGTTCTGCAGGGATCCTGGAATAAAGAGAAAGTTTAAAACAACTTTGATGCTTGAAGCTTGTGAGACGACAGAAAGTCAGCTCACTCGCCCAGGATGGTGAAGCAATGGCAAGAGACATCAAGTACGATATCAAGTACGATTCTCTCCTTGCCAGGTGAGAAAGTGATGTTGACAGCTGGTGACAAAGGAGCCGAGTTTTTTTTGTTTTTTGTTTTTTTCAAAAACTGCCAGCTTTTCAATCAACCACACCATTAAAATAGTTTATTTTTTAGTTTCTTTGTTAATCAAACTTGTGAACAGACTTTTGTGTCCATAGTAGTAAGCAAGGTACGTATGCTGGGATATTGAACAAGATCACTGCCTGAGCAGAATGATTACTACCTAGTATGACATGTAATAAGCAAAGTGGGAATTTGAGAAATTCTTAATTTGTATGTTCTGGTCCTAGACATGGAAGTGCTAAGATTACCTTCTATTATATTTATATTATATAATTGTTTTGCATTTCAAAATGCTTTCATATCATCTCATTTTACTTATAATCGAGAAGTTTTTCATGTTTTTTTCTTTCCCAGATACCAAAAGTTTCTAGTTCTAAAGGTTTCTAAAGGTTTCTAAAGGTTTCTGTGCAAGTGAACAGTAGGCTCCCAGCAATTAGTGACATTAAAGGAAAAAGAATGGCATGATCTCTTTGAGGAGGGCTCTGCTTTGAAAAATGGAGACAGACTTCAGGAAAGGAAATCATATTGGGGGGGTCTTGTTCATTTGATGATATTTATTGATTGTGTCTACTGCCAACTTTTTAAAACAATTCGTGTTCCTTGCTGCTCAGATGTTTACTGAAAATACCAGTTCATTAAAAGCACTGAAATCTGCGAAGTCTGTCTCTGCTACAGTAACATTTGCAGCACAGAGGTGATGCTTTCTGACACAGTCCTGGGGATGCTGAACTGACTAGGAGCTGGCATTTGCATAGTTGAAGACAGGCCAGGCGAGGTGGGCAGTTTCAGTGTCATTCACTAAGTTTGGGTAGTATTCTAATGATCTGTCCACTTTAATAAAGACAGATTTTGGTAAAGTAAAAAAAAAGAAATAAAAAACAAACAAACAGAAAAATGGAGACAGAATTACCCCTAACATTTTGGGGCCCAGCAGATAAGAGTGCAAGTAGAGTCAATACTCTATATGTTTAACTATTTTTAAAATTACCAATCATCTTAAAAAACTGTTAAATAAAATATGTTCTGTTCTCATATCTTGAGAAATACACCTTTATGATGAATCAAAACCATTTGTGAAAGTTCATAGTTTTAATATGATCAGAAGTCAGGAAAATACAAAAAAACCACACTGAATGTAATTATTATGGCTCATGTCTGAGGATTCTCTCTACAGAATGGTGACTCGGGATGAGCAATAAAATAAAGGCATTTATGTATAACTGATAAGTTATTATACATTTTACTTACTGAAGTGTTTTTCTTGACATTTCAGCAAAACTATAACATATAGTCATGATAAAAAAAATTTTACATAATTTGTGGCCTATTGATGGAAATGGTACACTATACAATAATTTTTAAGTTATTGCTGTTCTTAGATATTTTTTCATTAATTTAAATTTGAAGACAGTTTAACCTGCTAAGGTAGTAGCAACTGGAATTGTCAATAAGACTCCTAAGGTAATATTTATTTATGGAAATAAATCATTATTTTACACAGCATGTTCAAAACATTATGACAGGGTCCAATATGACATTATAACCAAATAAATTGCTACAAATTATTTTAATTTTATCCTAGAATTTTTTATTACTTACGTTGTGAGGTTTACTACTTTTCAAAGCAATATATAATTGCACAAAGCAGTCTGCGGTGTTTACCTATGCCGCCATCTTGGTCTCTCTCCGGTTTACTACTTTTCAAAGCAATATATAATTGCACAAATATACTCCAACTTTTTATTCTTTAAAAATTTCAATGTTTAGAGATTAAAAATACAACAAAAATAGTGTTTTGTAGCTCCATTTGTTCAAATCTTTTAAAATTTTAAAATCTTTTTTAAAAATTAAAACTTAATTTGTCGATAACAGGTAGAAAATAATTTTCATAGATTCTGAATTATTTTTCCAAAAATCTCCTACTTTATATTAATGAAAATGATTTTGTTTTATTTTTATAATTTACATAAATTTCATTGGGATGTCACTTTTGCAGCATTGTTGGTATGTAGTTTCTTTCCATTTAGAAACTTTCGTGTCAAAACTTTTAATTAGTATTTTAAAAATCATATTAAAAGTTAAATAATAAAACTTGAATCTGCTCTGCACTTTTGGTATGCTTTAAATAGCAAGACATATTTTATAAAAATTATTCTAGATAATCTATTCTAGATTATTTTTTATTTGAGGGCCTTTTGTTATTTTGTAAAACTATCCTAATGCATTTCACATCTTTCTAGATAAAATCTAATTGGTTTAACAGCATTTAATTAAGAATTATTTTAATGTCAACTTAACATGTGTTTTGTCAAGATGTTCTTATTTTTCAAAATTGTATTGGTTATTCTTGATGCCTTGAATTAAAATAAATATTCAAATGAGATTGTAAATTTCTATGAAAGAAGCCATATGTTTCTTTTACTCTGGAAAAATAAGAATAGTAATAAAATAAGTAGAATTTTTACTTAACAACTAGACAACACAGGTGAGTTGTAAATATAGACTTTCATATTAAATTGTAGATAAATTTTTACACCAACTATAATTTCCTTTTCCATATGGAAAGTATCTTAAATATTTATACTTTGATAATTGCATATTATTTTTAATAAAACTTTTAACCACTCATCCTACTGTATTGGTACCTACCACCTGCAAAACATTCATTATATGTTATCCTATGAGTCCTTTATCTCTAGGTGTAAACAATTTTATAACTTCATGTTTATTTTGAGATCACAGACAAATTGCAGGCTAAATTATGCTGCTGTAAAAAATAAAATGGAAACATGCAGATACAATGAAATTGACTTGGCAAAAACTTCTTTCCCTTGGAGACAAAAATAGTCAATTTCTCACCCCTCAAGTGAAAAAAAAAAGATTTTTAGAATAAGAAAAATAGGTGGCTCCCAATTACATTTAAACTCTTAGCTGCATGTATAAACAGAACAAAGAATAGACCTAGCAAATCTAGTTATAATGGGCATACAATTAGAAATAGAACATTTGTTTTTGTAAATGGTAGCAAAATATTTAAAAACATGCAAAAATGTCTATTAAAAGTATTCACTTAAAAATATAGAATCTCTAAATCAGCTAATGGCATGACAACAACGGTTGAGTAGAAGTAACACAGATGGCAATTATTAATTTACAGATGGCTTATCCTTATTTGGCTGAAACCACCATGACTTGGGAACAGGAGTGTAACTCCAAAAGCCAGAAGCCATACCAGATGGCACACCAGATCTACTACAGAACGCATTTCAAGAATGTATACTATAAGAGTAACACTTAAGGAATTTGAGATTCACTTTCATTTCTGTGCACCAGTGTCATTCTCTCCTGGGGCATTTAAAGCATATCAAAGAACCAGGATTTAGAGAAACAAATTCCACTAGATTTTTTTTGAAACTAGCTATCCAAGCTTGCAAATGTAGTCATCTGTTTAAGACCATAACTTAAGTAAAATGAACAAATATATGCAAAGCACATTTCTAGGCATCTCAGGAGAAAAATAAGGTTAAAATACATGGTACATGTTGCATATTCTGGTAGTCAACTATTATCAGAGACAATCCCTTAATAGTACAAATATGTGTACAAATTTATGGTTTACAACTTCAACCTAGTCCTCACTGCAACATGGCAATCATGTATAAATTCCTACTTCACTATTTCCATTCTTACTCTCAGGAGGTGACTATGCTTTCTACTTCATGGAGAAAGTAGAGGCTCCATCCACATTACCAAATTGCAATATTATTGGTCTTTACATTTTTTCCTTCCTACTCAGTGAAACATTTACCTTTTTCCTACCAAGCTATTCTCTCCATTTGTGTCTTCAATGCTCTTTCTCTAATCTCCTATACAATTTAAAATTATCTTCTCTTTTTTTAAGGCATTAATCTCCTTTGCACTGTCTTCTCATTTTCTATCTTAAAGTACTCTTCCTCTAGCCACCACTCTTTTGATAGTTGTGCTTCCTAAAAGCATCACTGATGTCCACTTTCTTCAAGTCCTTCATTCCATCGATTCTTTAACCCAATACATTCTGCAAACATTATTCTACCTAACATCCCTGCCAATGTTCATTTATCTATTCTCCTCATCTTTAGTCCTGTCCAGCCATTCTTTATTCTTCAAACTTTCTACTCCCATGGGTTTATGGAGTGGTTCTTCTCCCACTCCTTCATTCATATCTCCTGTGCAGGTTCCTCTTCTCGAATCTGCCTCTGAGTAATTGTGTTCCTTCAAGTGCCAAACTTAACCTTGTTCTCCTCTTAATCTTTACTGGATTATCTCTTCTACCTTGATGGTTTTGAGAGCCACGGATATATAACTGCACTTTTTTGAGACTCAAATGTATTCTGACTTCTGGAGACATTGTGTCAGTATTCTCTGAGCATTCAGATTCAGTATGTGAATTTGTTATCTTGCATCTGGGCTTCAAAACGGATCCTTCTTCTTAATAACATTATTATTAATGGCTAAGTATCTTAAGACATTTCTAAATGCTTAATATGTATTATCACTATTAGCTTTATTTTCAGATGAGCAAAGAAGACAGAAAAATTTTAATAGCTTACCCAAGATTACATGGCTAGTAAGTGAATGGATGGCTTCTTAACCATGACACTCATGGCGTACTATCATTCATGAGTCCCTCTGCCAATTTCATAGACTAGATTTTCATTATTTCTTACCTCATTTAATACAATACCCTTCTAATTAGTTCTCTTAACTCTAGTTTCATCTCCCTCTATTCTGTTTCCCACATGGCTGCCAGAGTTATTTTTCTAGAAGATAAATGTGATCTCATTAAAATATTTCAATAGCTTCTTATGACCTTTGACAAAGTACCAGATATTTCACATTGATTACAAGATCCTTCAAAATAACAAATATATTATTTTGTTTCTGATGTTGCCTCTGAGTTATCCTTCCCCTTGTGTGTTCACCTGGAGAGCATTTCCCTATTTTCAAAGACTGAGCAAATGTAAACTTCACGGTCCCACACCATATTGCGCATTTCTTCTCTTATATTCCTATAATATTTTGTACGTATTTTTATTAGAGTGTATGCTAAATCACTATACTTACATGTTAGCATGTCTCTCTTGCACTAATCTTTTAAATCCTGATTTGTTTGTGTGCATATTTTATCAGCACCAAGCATCGCCTAGCATACAGTAGATATTTAATATGCTTTTTATGTATGTATGGAAGGAAGGGAGGAAAGAAGGAAGGGAGGGAGGGAGAGGGGAAGGGAGTAAGGAAAGAAGCAAGGAAGAAAGGGAAGAAAGGAGGTATTGAATTCTGGAAATATGAATCAATGCCTTTAATATTGAATATGGCAAAATTTTAGAGCAGGTTATTAAATAAACATTTGAAAATATTCAAAAGCAGAAATAATAATCATATAACTATTAGAATAGTAATACAATATGATTTATTTAAATAAATCAGAATAACACATACTGACATTTACTTCTGTAATAAGGTTTATAGTTTCATACAGCTACAAAATAAGTACAGAATGAATTGAGATTTTGTAAGGCATTTGGCCAAGGCTGTTGTTATATCCTTGCTAGTATGGGAGATAAAGCTAGATGAGGTAATAATGCTAAGTTGATTTTTTGCTGGTTCAATTCATCCAATGAAGATTTTGATTTCTACATTTTAAGCCTTGTAAGGGGGTCTTTACTTACATTTTAAAAAGTATGTTTTTATTTATTTCAGAGAGGGAGAGAGACATAGAAACATCAATGATGAGAGAGAATCATTGATCAGCTGCCTCCTGCATGCCCCACACTGGGTATCAAGCCTGCAACCTGGGCATGTGCTCTGACCAGAACTGAACTATGATCTCCTGGCTCATAGGTCGATGCTCAATCACTGAGCCACACCAGTCAGGCTTTACTTACATTTTATTTTTATTTTGTTGTTTTATGTTTTTACCATTAATTAATAAATTTATAAAAAACAAGTATATCAAATTTGTTTAATGACACAAAGCAGTAGGAATACTGTACAATAATGGAAAGAACTAAGATTTTAGAATTAGACACACCTGGTTTTAAATTTCATGACAATGTGTACTTTGTTGGATTTAGTCTGGCTGACTGTGGCTTTTCTATATGCGAAAAGAGAATAATACGTAACTCATAGGGCTGTTGTGGGTATTCATTCAATAAGTCTTATTTTGCCTGAGAAATTTTAAACATTAAAATATGTCTCTTAGTTATTATTGAGCTATGATCTTTAAAAAATGCTCAGTTAGCCTGGCCAGCGAGGCTCAGTGGTTGAGCATCGACCTATGAACCAGGAGGTCATGGTTCAATTCCCAGTCAGGGCACATGCCTGGGTTGTGGGCTTGATCCCCAGTAGCGGGTGTGCTGGAGGCAGCCAATCAGTGACTCTCTCTCATCATGGATGTTTCTATCTCTCTCTCCTTCTCCTTTCCTCTTTGAAATCAATAATAAAAAAAATGCTCAGTTAGTCATGAAAGTAACAATGCCTAATCTAAACAGGATAATTAACTACTATGTCTTAGTTTAAATATTAGCTGTCATGCCCTGATCTGCCTTATTGGCTTTTTATATAAGAACAGGGGTTTTAACTAAGACCAAAGTCAGTATGAGTCAACAGTGAGGCATGACTGACATATAGAAAAGTAAAAAAAAAAAAAAAATTCATTTTAGCCTTTACAAACAGAAATAGATTCTAGAACAATTTGTGAGAAACGTCCCATCCTCCCTTGTTATATTAGTCAGTCCACAGCTGGCATATCATGTTCCTCTATGGGTGCCAAAGAAGTGTGACTGGAAACAATGTCATGGGGGAGCGGCTTAAAGATGCAGTGTTATTCCTACACAAAGGCAGACTGTGGGAAGCATTATCCCTGTCTTTCTATTTTGAAGGACTATTATGTGAACTAAATACTAACTTTGTGTAGTGTGACCTGAGACAGAAAAAGACAGACATTTAACAGAGGAAAAATTTTTCCTGATGTAAATAAAAAACTCACATTTAGGCATTTCCAAACATCAGGTTATTTTATAACTCAGTGTGCTCTTTGTCACTGTTTTCCCAGGAGTGTCCAGAGAGAGCACAACCACCCGTCAGGCCATCCTAGAAGAGTTTATTATGCTGAGTTAAAGGTGAAAGAGATGAGCTCTAAAGTCTAATTTGTTTTGAGAACCTGTCAATGTTTTAGTCCTACAAAGCCTGCATATTTTGAACTTCCTCTGTACATTAAAAAAAGATGCGTTAGGATATATGTCATATATCTAGAAGAAGTAGTTGTAGTAGAATTTTGCTCTGGGTTTATAAGCCTGAGTTAATTCTCAGTTCTGCCCCTTGCTAATTTGTGACATTTGTCAACTCATTGACCTCTCTGAATTTAGTTCCTCATTTGAAAAAGGAGGAAACGTAGAGGATATCTGTCAAGATTAAGTCCAATTGAGTATTTTTAATGAATATTTCTGGCACATATTCGTTCTGAATATAGATCTTTGTTTTGCTTTTTTATCCTAGGTGTTGTGGGTGTATGTGAAAATTAAATTATAACATTGGAGAAAATTCCCTGCCAAATGATTCATTGACAGATGGCAAATCAGTAAGAGTCTGTCACATACATTTTAATACCAGGTGGGCTGCAGGAAACAGCTTTGTTTTTATGGCTAATGTTGTGGGCCTGAGCAAAGTATCTGAATTCTTAGCTTGTTTGGGGCAGGCATACTACTTCCATGAACTGCATAAGATGTGGTCAGAGGCCACATTTTCATGCATCCTCCCAGCCTGCAGAGAGAACACAGAATAAATTGGCAGAATAGTCAAGGGGAAAAAAACAGTAGAGGGGTTTTCCAATATTGTTGCTCACATTCAAGGGCAGGTGTTGCTTAGGTAACTGCTCTAGGACTGACTCTGTGACAGAGTGTATGGCAGTAGTAACAACACTGTGCAAGCTCAGATCTCTGACAGGCATGAAATGAAGGCATCTATTTCCCTCTGGAAAGTGTGAGACAGTGTGGTAGATACAGAGGCACTATTTAAGTCTAAGACATAAGCATTCTTGAGCTTAGTCAAAATCATAAATGACAATAGGGAATTATTTCATTTTCTTTTCACTATCTCTCCCACCCTCACCCTCCAGGTACAGAAGAGTGAGTCTGAACAAGACTGGATGACTTTGGGGAATAGCTGCCCCTTTATTATATCTGTGACAATGTGTTAAGAAGCATAAGATCTTCAAAAGTTGAGTGGAAGGTCAAAGGAGTGAAAATAAAGAATCTTGTGTCATGTTCTTTAATAATCAAGTTAATGATAGTCTAGAATCTACTCATGACTTTGCAGCAATATTAGAACATCATTTTTGTCTTTCTCATCTTGGGCAATTTCTCTTTTTCTGTATGATTGATATGTTTAGTAGCAATATTGTAGTTAGATTAGTTAAAGTCATTGCTGTTTTTATATTGTTTGCTCTGAACTTTCCCAATTCATCTATTAGACTCAATTTAATCTCTGTTCCTCTACTGGCCATTTTTTCCTCATTATTTATTATTGATATTGTTGTTATTGTGAATTGGTTCTTTTAATATGTAAATCTCATACCTTGGTATATAAACTACACTTCTTTTAAAAATGCTTTTAGTAGTTTGAATTCTCATTTATGAAAATTCCCAACTAGTAGGGGTGAAGAAGAAGAGGTAGATTTTTCCTCTCCAAATTTTCTCTCAGGTGGCACTTGGGTTTTTAACTTTAACCAACCACATGCTATTACCTATAAACTTGCTGTGTAGATGAAGTAATAAAAAGAAAAAAAAAGGACACAGCTCAGAATTCTGTCTGAGGTAGTGGCAGCAGCATATTGTGTCTAGAGCCAGAGACGCCAGCAGTGCTACACAATGTGCAGGACCAGCAGTGTTCCGATGATGGTGGCATAGGGACTCACATGTTGGCAGTGGTGAGTTCCAAGGTTTCATACACACATTGGTGGTTATCCTGGCAGCAGTGGTGGTAGTGTGTCTTTAGTGGCAGCTATGCTGGTGGTAGAGTCAGTGACATTTTCTCCAGATTCAGCTGATGACATGATTTCAACGAAAATTTAAGTTAACTTGGCTTTCATTGCTTTTGGTCTATTTTCAGACTTGCTTCTTCAGCCTTTCCATTGAGTCTGTGAGATTTCTGGTACTCTTTAGTTACCAAAGTAACTCAAGCAGAACTCTGACTAGAACAGATGGAAGCAGAATTTAAAAATAAAATCTCACTCAGGGAAATTTCCAAAACAAACATGGAGAAAAAGTTTCAGGTATGCCCTGGTCATGCTTCTAATTGAGTTATCCTATATTGATTTCTAAAGGGACTGCTTCAATTAATTGCCCCTGTGCTAATTAAGAAGCTTAAGCAGCACAATATTAAGTCTTTCCAATAGTCTCACCTGCAAAGACGAGGAGCTCTAATATCCATTTGATATCTGCAAAACTGTGTTTGTAGGCTTGGAATGGGCAAAATTTGGTAGAACTTACCTTTGAGCAAAAGTAAAATACAAGATGCCCAGCAAAGTAAAGTTCCAAGTACAAGAAGAACTTAAATGTTGGCTGTCAAGATCTGTGGGCTAAGGGAAAAAAAAAAAAGTAAAACTTTGGAATACTAAAGGCATTTAATGGTGGGAAATTATGTTACTATATTTTAAAAATCCAAAAGGCACTTTTAAAAAACTGTCTTCTACTCTTAAAGATTTATTTCAAACTTCCCTTCAGCTTTCTCTGTTGAGTACTAATTTTGTTCTTCTTGTCAACCAGTTCTTGGTCCTTGTCATTGATAAGTTCTGCAGTTTCAAAGGTGAAATGTTTTGACAAATATTGAACGTCATACATCTTATACTCTGGACCAGCATGAATGTTTTTTAGCTTCTTCAGATGGTGCTGTAATGGAGCTATATTTGGAAGTTTCCCAGTATGGTGCAACAGCCTCATAGAGAGAGGGAGTTTATAAACTGCAATTCTACAAGAAGAAAGACCAGCTGCTCATCCTGCATGATTCCTTCTTGAGCTGTTGTATTTTCCCAGCTAAACCTTTCAAGCTTCTATTTATAAATGTATTAGAGGCCTGGTGCACGAAATTTGTGCACTCGGGGTGTGGTGGGGGGGTCCCTCAGCCTGGCCTGCGCCCTCTCACAGTCCGGGAGCCCTCAGAGGATGTCCGACTGCCGCAGAGGTGGGAGAGGCTCCCTCCACTGACACTGTGCTCGCCAGCTGTGAGCCTGGCTCAGGGCTTCTGGCTGAGCCGTGCTCCCCCTGTGGGAGCGCAATGACCCCTGGTGGTCAGTGCATATCATAGTGACTGTTGTTCTGCCGTTCAGTCAATTTGCATATTAGCTTTTTATTATATAGTATCTTAAGTATACTGAATGGTGACAAAGATTTGTATTGACCAGCA
Organism: Myotis brandtii; assembly: GCF_000412655.1. NCBI lineage: Eukaryota > Metazoa > Chordata > Mammalia > Chiroptera > Vespertilionidae > Myotis > Myotis brandtii. The sequence continues at coordinate 11,550,454 of NW_005355584.1, forward strand.
TATTTTCACTCCATGTGGAGAGAAGTCATGTAAAGACTGAGACAATATATCAAGAGAAAAAATAAAACTTGACAATAGAGGAAGATGAGGAGCATCCTTGACTAAGGTTCTGACAGGCACAATGTTTTAAACTATTCACTTTCATGAAAAGATGTTCTTATATCCCTGTTTGGCTTATACAAAAATCTGTAACGTAAAAGACCTATTAAAAGTTTTCATATTAGTCACATTTTGAATTTTCTTCAGAAGTGCTACAGATAATTACAATGTTTTCTCTTCAAGGGAATCCTATTTAATAAAAACTTAATATGCTGTGTCCGGTCGACCGGTCGTCCATTCAACCAATCAAAGCATAATATGCTAATGATTTGCTAAGGCCGCTCAACTGCTCACTATGACGTGCACTGATCACCAGGGGGCAGATGTTCCAACCAGTCGGTTAGCTTGCTGCTGGGGTCTGGCCAATCAGGACTGAGCGATATGGACAAGACACGCCCTGGAGCCCTCCCATGATCCCTCCCTGGCTGGCCAACCTCCCACGTCCCTCCCCGGCCCGATTGTACACCAGTGGGGTCCCTCGGCCTGGCCTGTGCCCTCTCACAATCCAGGTCCCCTGGGTGGATGTTAGAAAGCCAGTTTCGGCCCGAAGGCAGAACGACTGGTCACTATGACGCACACTGACCACCACGGGGCAGATGCTCAATGCAGGAGCTGCCCCCTGGTGGTCAGTGCACTCCCACAGGGGGAGCGCCGCTCAGCCAGAAGCTGGGCTCATGGCTGGCAAGTGCAGCAGCAGTGGTGGGAGCCTCTCCTGCTTCAGCAAAGTAATTTAGCCAATTTATAGTTAGCAGAGAAAGGAATTGATTTTCCAGAATCTGTACTCCTGATCACTATACTTCATTGTTTCTTGTTTTTAAAATTTTCATCATGAGAATCTTATTTATATTTCATGTGTTTTAAATGTAGTGCCATGTTTTTGTCCAAGAATATTATTTATTATACTTGAATATCAGCTTGCTTCTGTAACTGAGTCACAGTTTTGTAACATTCCACATTAGTTGAAGGTACTATATAGCCAATGCCCAATCCTAGAGCTTTGCTAATAAACAAAGGACCAATGTGTCATCTAGGATTGTATGGCAGACAGAGTCACAAATGATTGTGGGTTAAATAAGATGCTTACTTCTCATTCATGGAAAAGTTGACAGGAGATTGACAGTCTATCAAGTGGCTTCTGCAAGCAAGTAGCTTTTAACTCATGGTCCAGTATGTTACTCAGATTCCAGCCATCACTGACAAAATAATTGGGGGGGAAAAAGCCAATAAAGGGCATTTCCTGGAAACTTTTCATTCCACTTCTGCCTGCATTCTATTGGGTATAAATTAGTCATTTAACTTCAAAGGAGACTGGGAAATGTAGTGTTTATTTATACAGGCACATGCCAAGTTAATAGGAGAAAAGGGCAAGTGGAGAACAGGTATTAAAACATGCCTAGTAATTTCTGCCACATCCAGAGCAAAACTTGGAGTTCTTATTTGTAAGATGGATAATAGTGAATTCTACAAACTTCTCTAATAACTGATTTCATTAACTTGGCTGTCTTTTCTCATACACGTAATCAATTCCTTTGGTTACATCTCCAGCGTTCTATTTCTTAGAACCCTGTGCAGTTAAAGGACCATCCAAGGCACAAACCCTCCGTGTGATTACTGTTATTTTCCCTCCCAAAGACCATTAGCTTCTTATTATTTTTCCAAGCAGTATTTTCCACTGTGTTTTTTAATCTTTTTTAAAAATATATTTTTATTGATTTCAGAGAGGAAGGGAGAGGGAGAGAGGGATAGAAACATCAAAGATGAGAGAGGATCATTAATTGGCTGCCTCCTGTACGCCCCCATTAGGGATGGAGCCTGTAAGTCGGGCATGTGCCCTGCCAGGAATCAACCCTTAACCTCCTGGTTCATAGGTTTACCGGCGCTCAACCACTGAGCCACACTGGTTGAGCTCCACTGTGCTTTTAAATGAGGGAAAATTATATTATTTTTCAGCGTTTTCTACCTGCCCCTCTTACCTGAAGCTAACATTGCTTTGAGACCAAAACAAACTTTAAAGAACTTTTGAATGAAGGGCTATTCTTTCTTCTATTCCCACTGAGTCACAGAGAAGAGAAGCTGAGATATTCCTTCTTTGCATTTATCCCTTTGTACTATCAGATGACTATACTTCCAAGTTCGCAAAGCCCCAATGCTATGCTCCACTCACCTCCCAGGGAGCCTCTCACCTTCCTCAGTGACTCACTCTCCTGCTCTCTACTTCTCTCCTCTCTATTATGTCTCCAGACTGCTCTCTTGCTTGTCATGGAATTTCAGATATTGAGATCATGGGAATGGTGATAACCTATGAAAGTGCTAGGAAATGATGCAGTTTGGGGAAGACATGTGACTTACATTAGTCTCATAAATATGCACTTTTTATAAACTAGGCTTGAAAAGTGTCATGTTCACTCCCTATAAATTTATAATAACGGCATCTGTTCTTTAACAATAGGACAGGACTTAATTTTGTGAAGACTAAAACTGTAGACCCTCAGAAACTGTGCAGTTGGATACCATCTCACTAAGAATGGAACAGCCTGCTCTCACATGAATGACCTAAGTCTCTCATGCAGAGAAGCAGTTTTGCCGAGTTCCAGATGAAGGATTTCCAGACACAGCATTCCATATTTATCTTAACATTATATTTTCCAAGGAAACATTGCCCTGAATCTGCTTTGCTGTCCAGGAATGATATCTACCTCTTTGCACACAGATTTGCTTTACTTCAAGCCAAACACTGCTTAATAAAATGATCTAAACTCCTCAATTCCCTTTCCCCATTGCCAAATTCTATCATAACCTTATCTAGGTCTTTGGGGAGAGGAATTCCAACTTTTTTAGAGGGTGTCTTCCATTATTGTAACAAATCAATAAACCCTAATTTTTTTAAACTGTAGGTTGGCTTCAGGAGTCATCAGACAGGCTATTATAAGCCCTATCATGAGTTCTATAAGATGGCATAGATTTTATAAGCTAATTCTATTCAGTTAGAGGAAGACCTCAAGGGGTCAAAGCTAATAATCTGGCAAGTCCCAATGTAAGTAAGTTTCCAGGCAAGAATTCCAAGAAGGAGGTACAGTGGCACGTACTTAGAGTTTGGCTTTATGTCGATATGGTTATCTGCCTTAGCTCCAGCCATTAAAATTATATGCTATTGGTTGTTACTTAATCTCTTAAACCTTGTTTTTCTTCTCTGGAAAGTAGGAAATAATGTTAGTTTTTATTTTCTTCCTACCGTTGTTTTATAGTTATGGTTTGAAAAATATGGAGGTAGTGGTGATGATGAAATTCTCCTAATGATTCCAGATATCAGTTTATCTCTATTCAACAAAGAAAAGACAGATAAATTAGTCATAATAAATGTTTAAACGGCTTTCTACTCTGGCCCTGGTAGTAAATATAAAATATAGAATCACAGATAGAAGATTGGACACAGTGCCCTAGTCCAACTTCTTTTGCCCTTCGCACCAGCTAGGATTTTAGGCTTACTTATGACGTCCCATATGAATATTACCTTCCTCTTTTTAGATACTTTGCTTCATATATCCTGACATCCCCATGTCCCAGTGATTCAAGACCCCTCATTCCAAATTTACAAAGTCTCAAATGCTCTCTTCTGACACTTTCCGTGAACCAAAGTTACTAGTATTCGTGTGTGTGTGTGTGTGTGTGTGAGTGTGTGTGTGTGTGTGTGTGTGTGTGTGTGTGTGTGTGTGTAAAGCCATTATTTATAACTTGAAATTAACATTTATTACTATAAGGCAGTTTTAATGTGCTTTTATTTTAAAGTTGGAGCAACATCCTCTTTGCAAAGAGAAATCTTATCTATTTTTGTGCCTGAAAGATTCCTTTCCATTCTTAGGTTTCTTCATTCTGCTTTGCTTTGTGTGTGAAACTAATAACCTCTGCAAAGAGCAAGAAAACAGACAAAGACATAGGTTAGTGAATTACTTGAGGTCATTCATTTCTAATTTGGAGGGCCAGTTCTGATTCCAAGGTATCTTCCAGACAAAGAAATTAAGATAACTTGAGAAAAAATTTGAAAAGAGGCACTCTGATTCAGAATAATAGATGAGGTCTGCAAGTGAGGTTTTGTGTGATTATTTCACAAAATAGGGAGTGTTTAGTTTCAGACTTCATTCATTTTAGTTTCAAAATCTCCATTTCATCTCCAGCCTGTATGATATTTCCAGGAAATCATTCTTCATTGATCCATAGATTCTGGGAATATTTCTATAAGGAATCTTTAACCAGGAACATACTAGCGATACCCTCAGTCTGGAATTACTTTATATTTTTAATTTTAAAAATTTTGTAATGCAAATATTTCAAAATTCAAATGATACATAGGGATAGACCCTGGAAATACTCTTTTATATTCTTGTTTCTCAATGAGAGCAATGTTACTAGATCAGAATCTTGCATATCCTTTGGAGGTCACTTTATACTTAATTCCTGACCTGAAATTCTTCAGAAAATTCAAATAAATTTAAAGTTTGGTTGCAAATCCATTGGAGGCCTAATGAAGATTTAAGTTCTCAGGGATATATATATATATATCATTATTGATTTCAGAGAGAGGAAGGGAGAAGAAGAGAGAGAGAGAAGAATCACTGATCAGCTGCCTCCTGCATGCCCCACACAGGGGATCTAGCCTGCAACCAGGGCATGTGCCCTAACAGAGAATTGAACTGTGACCCCATGGATCATAGATCAATGCTCAACCGCTGAGCCATGCTAGCTGGACTAATTTTATTTTTTTTTATTTCAGCTAACCAATTCACTCAAGAAGATTTGTTTACAAATATTTCCTAGCAGTGTGTGTGTGTGTGAAACAGGATATCTGGATTTCTGTACTCTGGGTTGCTGGAAATTGTAATCCCACCCCCCCTTAATTTTTCACTCTTGCATCTATATATAGTAGAGGTTTTACAAATGCAAGTTTTGGAAAAAAGCAACTTTCTTGATTGAATCAGTAGAATTAAGGGTAAATTTATGGAATAATAACATTGCCTATTTGTGTATGAAAGGAAGATTAATAATTTCTTCATCTTTTCTGTATGGCTTTATCTTTTATTTTTTCCCCTCCTTGTTATTTTCTTTCTCTAAAGATTGAGTTTTAGTCCATACTATGCCCCTCTACTTTTGAAGAATGTTATTCAGTGACTTCTATTTTAGAATACTTTGAGATTATTATTGGCTCAAAGTCTTTCTGCTTTCTCTATTACTCTTGCCTTATTTTTTTAACATTATAGTAAAAATAACTCACACTTTTAATTCACATTACTATTGTTTTATCTCATAGTTTATGAATAGCTTATAATAGCAAACAAGCTATAACCAATATTACAAATGCAATTTTTGCTTTGAAATATGTTGTAATGTTATGGTTAGAGGCAACACATTATTAGTTTATATGAATTTAAACTTAATTCTAAGGAAAATAAATGTACATTGAGGCAAATATAAAGAACTGAGATAAACATTAAGAATGAATAAAAATATTACATAAGACTCAACTTCAGGTATTACTAAATTTTTGTTTTATGTGTTTATTTTTAACAAGTGTGCATTTTAAATGTTGGGATCATTTAGTATATACCATTTTTGCTTCCTTTTTAAAAACACACACAATACAGTGTTATTAAATTAATTCTTTACAGCCCTGGTTTAATTTGTTTCATAGTCTGCTATTACATGTATGTAATATTTCTTTTGACCAAACTCCTTTTGTAGGATATTTAAAAACACTCTAAACGTCAAGATGCCAACCAAAAAAATTTAAGTTCCATCACAAATAGTAACATTGTAATTAGTTTCCAATTATTTATTATTTTAGATATTACTGATGCAATAATTACTTTTGTACTTAAATACACTTTCACATCTCTGTTTCCTTAGAATAAATATTGAGAAACAGAATTCCTGGGGCAAAGGGAATTTTAATGTTTTTATAATGCTATTATACCTGTTAATATTCCCCAGGAGGGTAGCAGAACTCACATTTTTATATGCTTACTAGTAAAAATGGATATTAAGGTTAAAATTCTCTCTTTCAGTAAACAAACTGTGTACATTATGACTGAGGTACATTATTTTAGTAATTTACCAAAACAAGAAACTGTGGCAGAAGTTTCAAGCTTACTTCCATAATATCACCTCCAAAGATACAGAGAACAATTCATGAAACAAATCCTCTGTTAAGGTAAATAGCAGTCGAATGAACAGTGCTTATCTTTTTAAGTCTCTTCAACTAATTAATACTCTTGTTTGTAGTTTTCAAATGTACCCAACCATTATTGTAGAGTCCTTATTCATTCTTTCCACTTTAGCAATTTGAAAAATTCAAAATGATTGGTATATACTGAGGTTTAATCATTTTTTATAGAGTTCACAATTTCAGTAAATTTTAGTTTACTCATGATGAGCAATTAAAAACTTAGTCTCTTGATTCCTGCCTGGGTTTATACTTCTGTCTCAAACAATTACTGATTGTTGACCTTGAGCAAGTTACTGGACTTTTCTGTACCTCAATGTCTGTGTATTTAGAATGAATATAATAATAGTAAGGTATCACATACAGTCCTTTTGATTAGTTGTTATTTGTAAAATTCTGAAAGGAATACCTGGCATGTTCACTATTATTGCTACTGCTGTATATTGAATCAAAATTTTTAACTTTAAATGGAAAATATAGACATTTCACTCACCTCTCCCACTCTGGGATTCTGATAATGCATATACACAAGAATTGTGGGCTGCTAGTTTTATTAATGTAAGTATAATAATACTACAATAGAAAGTACTGGCAAAAGCTGGCTAAACATATCTTGGCTTAGGTTTACAAATGAAGTGAAAGTAGAAATAGATTTATCTTTCTTAGAAGTGGGGAGAGAGAGAGAGAGAGAGAGAGAGAGAGAGAGAGAGAGAACTATCCTTCTTGAGCAGACTGGGACCATCAATTATAGTAGTGAATGATGAAAGGTTCAGAGTGATATTGTCCCATGACTTTTGTGTAGCTGTAAGTTTACTGGTGTTTAATTTCCGCTGTCATGGAAACTGTCCTGACCAGCACAGACTCTCAGTGATTTCCTGCAGGCAGAGTGACAACATATCTAAGAAGAGTGATACTGTCTCAATTACCATCAATCAATGTTTATTGAACTCCAGCAGCCTGTCTTGAGCCACATTAGGAGTTTGCACTGAGATTTGCCCCCAGCTTGCACATGGTTGAACTGAGACACAGGAGGTCAGACAGTTGAAGCAGAGTGGCTCCAGAATATAGCCAAGAATTAAGGCTATAAATTCTGCAGAATCAGGGCTTTAGTGATTGAATCACTAAGGTCTTGGTGAAAATTTAAAAACACTCTAAATGTCAAGATGTCAACCAAAGGAATTTTGATTCTATCAGAAATAGTAACATTGGAATTAAGTACTTTCAAAATACACATTTGACAGATTCATTTTTCTTAATATTCCTTCTAGTATTTTCTACTGTTTGATACTTTAGACTCTGCTTTATAAATATCCTTTTGTATTTCTGCACTCTTTGTTATTTACCAAGTATTTTACCGAGCCACTCAGCTTGAAGCTTCTACACATCAGGATAAAGTTTCTGGATCAACTCATCCTGTTGGGATTCAGGCCTTGATTATTTTGTCTCTCTCATAAGCTGTTTCCTCTTCACCCTATTTCTGTACATGGCCAGTTTGCTGGAACAAAGGATCCTTAGGCAGTCTCAGGTGTGCCCTTTAATCTTTCCTAAAGTTTTTTTTTTCTTTCTGAACTTATAATAGTTCTTGCAGTTCACATATCTTGGCTCTACTGCTTTTCCCATTTTTTTCTGCTATGAGGAAACAAATATTAAAGCAATATAGCATCAAAACCTAATATCATGCTCTTCCCACACACTGCTCTTCTTGTCTAGAATTTTTGTTCTTGGTCCTGACTATTTTTATCCTATGAGTTAAAATGCCTCCATTTCCTAATGTCTAGTTAGGTACACTCTCCCTGTTTCTACTATACTTAACACAATAATTTAGTTATAGCATTTAACCCATTATATTGTACTTACTTATTTAAATGTTTTTCTTTGCATTTTTCTGAGAACTCCTTGACTGAAATGACTACATGTCCTGTATCTTGGTATATTCTGCTTTAAACTCAGCAATTGTTATCAGTGCAGATATGTTTATTGCCATGAATGAACAATAAAGTAAAAAACTTAACAAAAAAATTCCCACTCTTTGTAACCTTGCTGTTTTGTTTCTTCAGGGTGATGTACTGCTTTACATCTATGTTCTACTGGAGGATAGGAACTGGAGTTAGAAATCTCATTCTTGTTGACTATATGTCAGCATATGATAACATACTGAACCAATGTTAGTTGATATTAATTTATATTATGTCGGTTTATAATATTGAGTTACAATTGTTAACTACTCACTAGATAATTCCTGGATCCACCAAATTGTTCAGCAATGACTCCAATTCTCAGCAGCCAACAGTGACATTTGCAGAACCTACCTGTGAAATATCATTGCTGCACTTCAGTTTTAAGGAGAAATGAACATCTTGCCATTGGAGAATAGTCAATGTTTTGAGGCATTCTCCTAGCATCTGAGTGACCACACCCTTAGTTACTCTCTACAATAAACTCACAGGTTGGTTTTCTAAACCTAGTTATCATTTTCCTTTTTCAAATGGGAAATTTGAAGAAATAGGGATGCACATGTATTCATCTGTGGAAACGTATTAACATTTTAATGGCATTATCATATTCTCTGCTATTAATATTTTGTTGATATCATCACCAATTTATTTGTATTTTTTAAAACTCCACTTTATTGCAGTACGATTGACATATAAAGAGCTGTACATATTTAATGCATACAACTTGATGAGTTCAGGAATAAGTATGCACCCTTGAAACTATCAACACCATCGAGGCTATAGATATATATATCACCTTCTAAAGCTTCCTCCCACCCTTTCATCCTTTTATTGTTTGTTTGTTTGTTTGTGGTAGGAGCACAACTTAAGATCTAACCATTTAGAAAATTTTAGGCATGAAGTACATGTACTGTTATCTCTAGGCACTATACTGTACAGTATCTCCACAATGTACATATTTTGCATAACAGAAGTGTTGTGCCCTTTGTTTTGACCATCACCTTCCCATTTGCCCCTCCTCCCACCACTCTACTCTCTGCTTCTAGTTTATTTTATATTTCATGTATAAGTGATATGATGCAGTATTTGTCATTTTGTATCTGTCTTATTTCACTCAGCATAATGTCTGTGTTCCAGATACATTTGTGTTGTCACAAATGGCAGTATTTCCTTTTTTTGTTTAAAGATGAATAATGTTCTATGTACGTATATACTACATATTTTATCTATTTATCTCTCTATGGACATTAAAGTTATTCCCATATCTTGGCTATTATTAATAACTAGTGGCCTGGTGCATGAAATTCATGCACAGTGTGTGTGGGGGGGATCCCTCAGCCGAGCCTGCACCCTCTCCAATCGGGGACCCCAGGAGAATGTCCTACTGCCAGTTTAGGCCCAATCACACATCCCTCTTGCAATCTGGGATCGCTGGCTCCTAACCTAGGAGAATGTCCTACTGCCAGTTTAGGCCCAATCCCACATCCCTCTTGCAATCTGGGACGCTGTCTCCTAACCACTCACCTGTCTACCTGTCTGATCGCCCCTAACCCCTCTGCCTGCCTGCCTGATCGCTCCTAACATCTCTGCCTGCCTGCCTGCCTGATAGCCCCTATCTGCCCTCCCCTGCCAGCCTGTTCTCTCCCCCAACTGCCCTCCCCTGCTGGCCTGGTCACCCCTAATTGCCTTTTCCTCGGCCCCCACCACCATGGCTTTGTCTGGAAGGAAGTCAGACATCTGGAAGATGGCCAGTCGACCCAGTCTAATTAGCATATTACCCTTTTATTAGTATAGATAGATTATATAGGATAGGATTGCTTAAATGGAGGGGGGAAGCCTTTTATAGCAGGAGGAGATGCTCTTGGCTGACAAAAATACATAATCCTTATATCTGGACTGGTAGCCAGCCATATGCACTATACTGCCAAACCGGTCATTAAAAAATTGAACTGCTTTCTTATACCTTACACCAAACAGCTGTTGCCCTTAAAACCCCTCTACAGCCTCCACCTTAGGTTCTGCCTTCACAGTTCACCCAGATTAGGTTCTGATTGGTCGGTTTCTATGCCAGTCAGCATCTCTGGGTCTATCTCTTGGCCTGATCAGAGAGGCGGGGCTGATCAACAGCCACCCCAGGCTGCTGGTGAGTGGGATGAACTGCTGATCTCTCAGAGAGAGGCGCGGCTGCTGGTGAGGCCCGGAGAGAGAGAAGCAGGATCTCTGCCCAGCCTGGCATTAAGTCGAGCCTTCGGTCGTTTTGGATGTTATGAACCCTGGGTTTTTATATATTAGGATGCTGCAATCAAGGTGATTTCAATATCTTTATCTATCTCTTGGCCTGATAGAAAGTTTGAAATCTTTTACTCAGTTTGAAATTACATATTTTTTTCACCTTGGGCTCATTTGAGCCAGAGCCAGGCAACACAGAAAAAGGCAGCTTCCATGTATGTTGGCGCTTCCATTGGTGGCGCTGTTAAAAGGATTGGCTGCAAAGGACAGTAGGGGAAAATTAGCTTTTCAAAACATCTAATATATAAACTCATCATGTATTTGTGAAGTGTTGCGATACTCTACCAGAGCAACTATATTTAACATATTCTAATGTAAAATTTAAGCAATTTTAAAACTAAATATGATGGGAAGTTATTTGCTATTTTGGCTTATTTGCACCATTTTTATCCTTCACCTATTAACTTGATATTACATAACTTGTTGATAAGAAACAAAGCTAGCACTCAGTTAAATCTCAGTTTCTAATCTGTTGCTTAGTTACTGAGCCGTGCTGTTTCCATTGTATATTTGTGCCACAATCATTACCTCTGGCATTTACATTTGTAATTCTATGTTTGTTTTCTTCATTTTTTATAATAGTGTTAAAATATTTAGACCATTGCATTAAGTCAAATGGTATGAAGTTCCAAAATGTTTTACCTTTTAATTTTAAAAATTCTACTCATTTCTCTTCCCCCTACTCCCCACAAAAAAGAATGTGTTAGCAAAATGTACAGATAGAGCAACCATGTTCCTAATGTTGCATTTCTTAAATCCTAAATGAAAGATAGCATTTAAAATACAGCTATTGGAGGTGGAGGTAGAAGGGGGCCCTAATATATGATGACAGGAGAAGATCTGACTTGGGGTGGTGGGCACATGGTGCAATATACAGATCTTGTAACATATAAACCCACAGCTGAAACCTATATGTTCATGTTGACCAATGTCATCCCAGTAAAGTTAATTAAAAAAATAAAATATGGCTATCATTATTGTCTGATAAATGTAGTCTTTCAAATCATCATATTCTCTTGTTAAATATCTTCAAGCACTTTGAAACCTGTTTGCTGAGTGACTATATTCTTGAACATATTAAAAACGTTTGTCAGCAGTCTGTTCAGACTATTGAACCTCAGAGGGAAGGTAGGGGAGGGTGGGTGGGAAGAGATCAACCAATGAACTTGTATGCATATATGTGTAACCCATGGACAGGGACAATGGAGTGGTGATGGCCTGGGAATGGGGAAAGGACAGGAGAGGGCTGGAAGAGATTAAGGGTTGGGTGGCGGGGGGCTGGGGGGAAGACCTATGTAATACTTTCAACAATAAAATTTTTTAAATAAATAAATAAAAATATGTCACCATATTTTACCAATAGGTTCCACTAAGTTTTATTGGCATGAGCATCCAGCTGCTTCTTTTTCGGAAATCTGTCAGAGATTCATTTTCAAGACCTTTCTCTTAACACCTTTGTTCTCTTTCTTTCAATTATATAATTCTTTAGCATATGTCATCCTCCTGTTGACCCTAGGTGGTATTCAGAATTTGATGATTTGAACAAAGGACTGTTTTCTTTTCCCCCTTTTCTAAAATGATTGCTAAGCAAGAATAGCTATATTTTAGGAAATAGGGAAGATTAATTTTAAAATTATTATTAATAAAACAGGGTAAAGGGCAAAACATGACAGTTGCACACAGAGGACACTCAAGGTCCAACATCATCTAGTAAGCAATGATTCTATGTCAATAGAATAAGAGAAAATACTATATTATAAAATAGAAGTTTTTTCATGTGCCCTGACTGGGAATCTAACCGTGACCTCCTGGTTCATGGGTCAATGCTCAACCATTGAGCCACACAGGCCAGGCTATTTGTGATTTTTTTAAAATCATCTTTTGTTATTCCTCCTCCACCTAGAGGGGTTTCCTTTGTATTGTTCAGCAGAGTATTTCTTCTGGATCTAAGAAATGAGAAAAAATATGCAGGGAAAAAAATAGAAAAACATAGTCATATTTACATTTAACTTAATATTGAGGAATATTATTAATGAGTGTGTTTTCATTGGCCTCTGTTTTAAATTCCTAAAATTTTACTTTCCTTTAAATTCTCCTAAAATAACCAAGGCTAATGTTAAGACCTCTTTGAGAAAAAAAGACTCTCCCTCCTAATTTTAAAATAATATTCTTTATCTAAAAGGGAACTTGAGATCTAGTCTAAACACCAGTTTTTAAGTATCTCCTGTGATGAAAAACTCATTACTTTTTATTTTCAAGAATACTTTTTGGAGTCTTTTTGGACAATGCTCTTGCTGCTATTGAAGTTATTAAGGGATTTATAGGCAAATAAATATAATAAAGAAAATAATAACACCACACATACTTATCTCATGATATTAGCTTATGTTATTCAGTAGAATGTCAAAGAAATACCTGTTCTCAAAGCATTTTTAATCTATTTAGAGAACTGAGATATGTATGCTATAAAGCTATAAGACTCCATATATTCTGTGAAAGTAGAAAATATAATCAGTGCCAATTATATTAGGTTACTGTGATCACTGACTTTTAAGGGCTGAATAAGAATTAAACTGGTAAGTCTTTGCAATCAAATCATGGTAGAAACAGGGAAGTGCGAATACATAACATTTGCTTAAGAACAATAAGAAAAATGGTGTGGCATATGATGGCATGGCAGGAATTAGAATATAGCTTTTAGACATCAATTTTTAGGTGCTATTAAACTTAAACCTATAGATACTAGAGAACTGGTGACAGTTGTTGAAAACAGAATAATGAATAAGTCTATAAGATAAATTAGTATAGAGCTGCACAAAATTCTGGTTTGAGGATAATAAATCTAGGGGAGTGTGGTGCCAGTAGAAATTACATATGGGTTATATTCATGTGCATATTAGAAAGGAACAAAATGTTTGACTAATTTGGAAAAAATGAGGCTTGAGACTGTTCAGGTGAGCACATTAATGAGTTTACTCAACTAGAGGGAAATAGAAAAACTGCAATTACTTTCTTTTAACAGGATTTAAAAAATGAAATAATAGGAATAACATCATGGGACTAGAAATATATTAATTAACATCTCTTTAACCTTTTCCTGTTTTCTTTAGACATTAACTTTCTTTACCACTTGCTTCTTAACACAATAAGTAGGAATTGGTAAATTCTATTAAGGTTAATACTATTCTTCTGACTTTAAAGTGAATGTTATATTAGAATTGTCTTCCAACCAGTACAGTGAGGCAGCTAGACAAACAAATGATTCCTAACGTTATTGATCAAATGCCATACACTCTGGTCTTAAAGAATAATTAATTATCCATTTTGGAGACAGTCCTGACATTGTTTTCAAAAGAGCCACTCATATTATCAATAACTAGAGGCCCAATGCACGAAATTCATGCAAGAGTAGGCCTTCCTTCCCTCAGCTGCAGGCACCGGCTTCCCTCGGGCACCGGGGATCCGGGCTTCCCTTGCAGTCCCGGCTTCATCCAGAAGCTCATCAGGAAGGATGTCCAGCCTAATTAGCATATTATGCTTTCATCATTATAGATATGAAAAGTGGTTTCTGACATTTGGTAAAAATTTTATTTAAGTGGCCTGTACTTGACTGTAACTCAGCCAGGGTAGAAATACAACTTATCATTAATCAACATTTTAAATCATGCATAAGTGATGAAGGCTTTCAGTGACAGTAATTTTATTTCAATCCCAAAATGTATTTTAAAATTTATCATGTTCTATCAATTATCTTGCTAGGATTATGAGTGGAAGATAAATTTTCTGAAATGCGTATCTAAGTTATATGAACATTTTATGCAAGCGCACTGGAAAACAATGCCTTTCTGCATAGAATTGTAAAATTAGCAGTGCTCATTTTTAAAAAGTTGAACAAAATTTTTGTGTTTGATTGAGTTGCTTTTTTGAGAAACATTTTTGACATATTGCATATCGCATATTACGCTGGTGGCTCTTGATCCAGCATCTAGAAGGGTTCAGAAATCTGCAGAAGGTGCTGTGCATAGATTAGTCAAGAGTCCAGAGACGAAACATAATTTTGAAAGGCATTATGGGGAGTCAGAGAAGACTTAGCTAAAGGAACTAAATTCTCCTTGTCTCAGGACCCCTTGCTATTTATTAACACAAATTGTCCTAAGGCAAGGTGGCGATATACACTTCAAAGGCTAGGGTTAGGTACAGAATCCATTGTCGAATTGGAAGAATTTGCTTATGACTGTTCAGGTGTTTGGCCAGTAGGAGGCAATAACATGTCGATTGAAATGCCCTGAGCTGTCTGGCAGCAAGCAATCATTTAATGCATCCTTTTCAGTTTGGGGAAATGCCCTCAACCATCTCCAGATGATTCAGCACTGCTGACATGCTGGAATTGGCTTCTGGCAGGCATAACTGATGGCATTTTAAACAAAAGGGAAGGAATACAAAAACCTCCTAAAAAATAAGCCCATAATAAATTGTAGATTAAATTATACACAATGATAACTTTTATTATAGGCTTTTCTATATTTTAAAAGTGTCATTTATTTATTAAAAATCACTGCTTTACTGATAATTTTAAAGTTGAAACATGCCAATTGAAGAAATGCTAGAAGATAAGTTTCAATGGTGATTAATAAAATTTTCTTCTTCAGTTTTTCATTATGAAACTGATATATTAAGACTATCCATACATTACAAATTCCCACTTGTAAAGTTTAGCTTTTATCAATATAAAAGCCACACAGATTATATGTGCTATGAATATTACATCTTAAATATAATGTACTTCATGTAATAATAGCAAACAGTTCGATGTTTATTGACTATGTGTCAGATACTTTACATACATCACCCATCCTTATCTCTATTTTGTAAATGAGAAAATCAATGTGGTCAGAAACTAATAAAACTGCCAAAGGACACACACCAAATGAGTGAAAGGAAAGTAGAATTAAACCTTACTAGTCTGAGCCTGGAGTTAATGCATTTAATTGTCTCTATCATGATAGTGATACTTCTCTCACATTCACATTACATACTAATGAAGGAGCTGGAGTTGGCCTTAATATTCCTTTGGAAATTAATAGTTAAGACATTTTCATCCATCATGATTGGTAACATTCAGTTTTACTAATTGTTGTTTTTTTTTATTTTAAAAAACATAATTGATTGGCAAAACCTAAAAAGACTCACTAATATCACTACTGAGACAGGAGAACAGATGGGACAGTTGGGAGGCATATTTCTGGAAAGCAAAGTCCTCCTCCAAAATTATTGGCTCATATTAACACAGAAGATATCTTTGGCTACAATAAATTCCTTTCGTTTGTCCTTTTTGTGACAACCCTCAGTAAATGGTTAGGCAAGAACCAGGGCCATTACATGGATCTAATGAATAATGAGCCAGTATATTATTGGTTCTAATCCTGAGGCTTTCAAAATCTGCTATTAATGAGAATGTAGTTCCAAAAGAAAATATGTATTTCAAAGAGTCAATTGCAACATTTAAAATAATAAAATGAAATGTATAAAATTTATTTGAGTGACTTTTGAAATGAAATGATCTTTATAGCAAATTGAATTTAGAACCCCATCTCTGAACTGGAATGAAGAAGAATTTTGTTTGATCATGTTCTTGTAGAATTGGATTTTTCTCAGTGAAATCATTTTAGAGACATCTCAGAATAAATACATCCACAAGGAATAGGGACTTACTCTGTCTTATGGTATTTAAAAAACAAACAAACATAGCTGTCTCAGAAGTCTAAATAGAAATACAAGTATGCATCTTCGCTTGTATTTAAGTTACATGGCCAAATTTTAGGACTTGAAAATATCCTTTTTAAAAAAAACAAGCATATTGATTGTGCATAAAGATTTCCAAACAAAAAACTGTGGCAGTAAAAATTAAATCAACTTGGGTTTCTCCCACTTTTTTAAAATATATTTTTATTTATTTCGGAGAGGAAGAGAGAGATGGAAACCTCAGTGATGAGAGAGAATCATTGATTGGCTGCTTCCAGCATGCCCCACACTGGTGATGGAGTCCACAACCCGGGTGTGTGACCAGATGCTCAACCATGCCAGCTGGGCGTCTCCCTTTTTTTTTATGAGTTCACTCCCCTTTTCTACTGGAATGTTTTCACATAATTAAATTTGAGTGTTCCTTCTGGATATGTCAGAAAATAAGAACATGCCAAAAACAAATAAAAAAATCTCACAACCCAGGACTAGTGGTAACAGACAAGTATGTTTTAGGAGAAATGGTAAGCTAATCCATCTGGAAGGTTAAAGGATAGTGGAGAGGCCTCATGTCTTCTTGCAGAACTGATAAACATGAGGGCTTTGAAATGTTATGCCAAGGTAGAGTTAGAGGGGAAGAGGGTTTTGTTTGTTCTGGTGCATAGCATTAAGTGAAGGTATCTATGGATGGGAAAGGTTGAAATTTGTGCTCTCTCTGGCTTTCTGGTTTTGAGTCCCAATGAGAAGAGCCAGTAAGATTAAAAGCTAAAGAAAATGTTTTGGGGAAAAATTCCAATTAGTGCTCCATCAGGACCCAATGACAATGTGTGGCCCAGATTTGAGGCAGACTTGACTCTGCCCACTTCAGCCACCTCCAAGGCTGCAGTCTTATGGAGGGTCTGAAAAAAAAAAAAAAAAGCACAATCCATACACAGGTGTGGTGGCAATTGTGAATTTTCTTGAGGAGTTTCATGAGTAAAGAATAGCATAAAAGAAAATCTGTAGCAGAAAAACAAAGGGAGGACAGCACAGTTACTTAACTGGCACTGATTTGACAGGCTTGATCACATGTGAGGTAGCCTTGGGGTCTTCCAGAGGTAACTAAGATGCAAGACGTCACGTCTGTTCACACAAAGCTAAGGATTCCACATAGGCTGGTGAGAACTAGAACAGAAAGGGCAAAGTGCTCATTTTAATTAGGTAAACTAATTGAAATAAATTATTCAACTATGCATGATAGGGAAGTGTGTGATGCATCTAGATTCCATATATATATAAAAATTAAAATTTATAATTTTTACATTATTTTTTATAACTGGAATTTCCCCTTGTCCAAAAATAAATATTTTGCTGATTATATAATATTCAAATGTATAGATGTATAATTCTTTTAATCAAGGTTTTTGAATTTATTTTCATTTCATTGTTTCTAGTTAAGTGATTTTCATATATTTTATAACTTAAGAAGTTGTTTTTGTATACATGTATGTTATTTAATTCTTAATATCATCCCACCAAGTACAGACACTTAACTTTTCCTTATGACAAAGCTGTGTGTCCAGAACTTGCTGAACTTTCACAGCTTTAATAGTAGAGTTAGTACTTGAACCTTTGGGCTCTGACTTGAGAGACTATACATGTTTCCCTAACAACATGCCCTCGTTTATATGAGTGAACTAAAGCACATCTTTATAAATGTAAGGAAACCATATTGGATGCCTTCAGGGTGAGATGGATGATAGGTATAAAGCTGTAGAAGTGTCAACACTCAGAAAGGCATGGGAAATCAACTGAAGGCCCCCACGCACACATGCGTGCACACACATACACATATACATGTATACACACAATCTGCAATGCAATCTCAGTGGGATGACTTTTTCCTAATGAATAGGCTTAAAATATACACTTATGTCTCAATTTATTTGACCTACTAAATTAACATAACCTAAATAAATCAAATTACTTACATAATTTTTCTTCAATTTTATCACTGGTAAAGTTTAGAAATATAGAGTTTTGTGAAGCTATATTTGAAAATGTGTTCACTGTGTTTTATAAATTTCTTTATATAAATTACTATCTAATAAACATTTCTGTGATTAGTTCTCAGAAAAATTTGTCCTGCAAATCAAGTTGTATAGTCTTTATTGTAAAAAGAAAAGTTACATAACAAAAATTCATCTTTCCTTTCATGTTCACTCTGAGGAAAATTAGTCCAGTTCAAGATGCAATTGTGGTAATCATTTTATCTGGAATATCTAGTGGTATCACCTCCCTCCTAATTTAATATATGATTTCAGTTCTGCTTTTATACATATTTATGCTCGAATCTTTAATTTTTAAGCAAATAGATACACAACAAGTTTTTAATCAATAAAAATAAATCTGGTTTAGGTGCTTTAAATTTATTGAGTTTTGTTTTAAGGCTGGTGTATGGTCTAACAATGAATATTCTACTCAAAAAGAACATGTGCTCTGCAGTTGCTGAGTTTAGTGTACATGACAATTAAGGAAGCTGGTTGATGTTACCTCCTGCAGCTTGCCTAGCTCTTTTACTATCCTGAGTTAGTCAATCTCAAACGTTAGTATGCATGTAAATAACATGGTAAGTATGTTTGTTAAAATTCAGATTATGATTCCTTAAAACCTGGGGGAGGCAGAGGCTGAATTTCTGCATGTTTATTTGTTTTTAATTCCTCGCCTGAGTATATGTTTTTATTGATTTGAGAAAGAGAGCAAGGGAGATAGAGAGAGAGGGACCCGCCCCAACCAGGAATCAAACACACCCACCTTTTCTGGTGTACAAGACGAAGCTCCAATCAACTGTGCCACCCGGTCAGGGTTGAATTTCTGCATGTTTAACATTCACTCATTTAATAACTCTGCTGCTTGTCTATGGATAACATTAGTAACAGTAACCCATTAGATTACCCAATTGCTTTTCCCAGCATAGCGCCTATCTCAGACGCCTCTGCTCTCCTAACCCCTTGGAAATGAGCCGAGGACCTGCTCTCATGACAGTGACAGAATCTAGGTATCAATGAATGTATTGCTTGAATTTCATCGTTCCACGATGCCTACTACAGGTGGCAGGAACTGGCATTCCTATTTTTATTTTACTCAGCTGAGGAAAAATTTCTGCCAGATAGGAATTGCAAGTCACCTTATTTATCCTTTGCTTCCAACCAACGGCTTCCTCCAAGCTGCCAGACTCTCCTAGGAGCAGGCTGCCACCTGTAATAGGATTGGTGGCAAGAACTGGGGGCTCCCTCTCCAAACCCTGCTGTTCCTTCACTTGTGAAAAGTAAAGCAAGGCATTTCTCTGTCTAAGCACCTCACCCCACCTGCAATGAGGGAAAGAAATTGTCAGTTGCACATAAGAGAAGCCCGATACTCTCCCTATGGCTGCAAAAAGGTGGTATATTGGATAGATTGCTCTGTTGGGTCAGGAAACGCTTGAGCCTGTTAGACCATCAGTGTTCCCAAAATCTACAAGTCAGGAACACAGTGCTTGCTTGCTTCCAAGCACTGGTTACTTCAAAATCTCAAACACTGAAAAAAGAAAGCTAGACAACTTGTGGATTTCTTCCTTGAAATTTTATTCTTCTATTAAAAGGAAAAGCACTGGACACTCGTGGATTAAGAAAACGCTGGCGAGTTGCAAATCAGCAAAGGCTTCAGTGGCTTTTCTCTGTGTGTCCATGTTTCTTTCTTCCTCCACTGCAGGGAGAGACCATGCCATCTGAAATAAGGGCTTAGCTGGAAGCTCATGCCGTCTGAGGAGGGAGAATTAGCATCCATGTTTGAGAGAGGCCACTGAGGCCACTAAGGCTTGGCCCAGTTAACCGCTTTGAGTTTGCAAGGGACCTGGGCAATACTGATAGAATCTAAAACTCCATTTTCACTTTAGAAAAAAATACTCTGGAAACATCATAGTTCTGTCTTTTCTCATGTTTGGTACCACACAAAAAAAGTAAAAATGCAATTAAGGATTTTTCCCATTCCTAACCTTGACTGAAGTCTTCCTTCTAATATTAATCATAGTGTTCCAATTAATTTAAATACTTAATGATATGGACACTGTGTATTCTAAATGACTTCTGCTAATGTCTATAACTGTTCTCCAACATTCTTTGATATTTAAGATGTTCTAAAACTTCAAATACTTGCTAGGCATCATTGAATATAGTGATAATGATGTTTCTCTTTTAACTGATAGCCATCCTTCCTCTCTAATTGGAGTTGCACAGTGGACATCTGATAGATTAGCCAGTCATTGTGCTGGGGATAATGATGGGGGGAGAAGGGCAGAAAATAAAATATAAATGATTTTATTCTGCATGCTCATGAGCTCACAATCTATTGTTGAAGTTAACAAGCATATAACAGCCTAGTATAAAGTTTGTCTTTGGAACTCAGAAACCAACTAAAGCAGTGATGGCGGGACACCCAAGATGGCGGCATAGGTAAACACCAGAGTTTGCTGCCTCGAACAACCACTTCAAAAATACAACTAAAAGACAGAACGGACATCACCCAGAACCACAGGAAGGCTGGCTGAGTGGAAATTCTACAACTAGAAGGAAAGAGAAAAGCATACCCAGACTCAGAGGAGGCGCAGTGCGGAAGTAAAATACTAAGGTGCGGAGTGCATGCAGAGCCGGCTGGCGGCTGAGGGCGTGGTTGTCGTTTTCAATCGGGAGGGAGTCT
>NW_005355584.1:11573246-11581514 GCF_000412655.1 Myotis brandtii
ACCAATGTAATAATCTGAACAATAAAGATTTTTTAATTTAATAAATAAATAAATAAATAAAGTTTGTCTTTGGCTACTATCTTTTTTTATTCCTGTCCCCACCTGGCCCATGTCCTCTGGCTCATGGCGCTCTGCGCCCAAAGAGGGGGCAGGAAAGGGGGGTCAACCTTTGGCTACTATATTTCCATGGCCTTCCTGCCTTTGCTAAATTGTAGAACCTTTCCTCTTTCCCTGATTTGGAATGAGTTTGACATTGGATGCATGCAGTAAAGTTTTACTATTGCCCCAGAGTTTTCACTTTTTTTTCTTTAATTCTCGCCCAAGGATATTTTTCCATTGATTTCTTAGAGAGAGGGGAAAGGAGAGGGAAAGACAGAGAGAAATATCAGTGTGAGAGAAGCACATCAGTTGGTTGCCTCCTGCATGCATCCTGTCCAGGGCCTGGGTTGGGGAGGATTCTGCAACTGAGGTATGTACCCTGACTGGAATCAAACCCGGAACTTTTGGTCCAGAAGCCAACACTCTATCCACTGAGCCAAACCGGCTAGGCCATAGTTTTCACTTTTTATTAGGCTACTGAAGTAGAGAAAATGTTCTCTCCCTGCCTTCCTTCCTCACTTTCTTCCTCCCTTCATCCTAATTTTCATTGTAAAAAAAGCCAAAATCAAAGTGATATTAAATAATTTCCTATTAGAGAGAAAGAGAGAGAGAGAGAGAGAGAGAGAGAAGAAAGCTATTTAGAAAGCTGTACAAGCCATAGCATGGCATAGAAAAATTAATTACATAGATGTAATGGCATGCTTTCCCTTTCTTTCTCCAATCTTCCCCAGCCCTCCTCCCTATCCAGAACTTTAGAAAGAAAAGTAATGACTGGAGGTAAATAAGCCAGGCAGTTAGCACAATAGGAGAATTTCTGGAGGTGTTGCAAGTGAGTCTCAAGAACACGGCTTCTGAGATTTTTCGGACCTGGTGAGGGGGGGGGAACACGGTGTCTTCCAGGGCCCAGTGTCCTCATGTGCTCCTATTAACTCACAAACGCCAGCATCCGAAAGGCAGGAAGGAGAAATCTGCATGTGTTGCTGACATTATGTTGTATAACATTTTCAGTAACTAAATAATATCATTTGAGAAATGTGATTTTCACAGTCAGGCTATTAAAACCTAAGAAAATTTTCAAAGTTGGGATTTGTAAGTGAGTACCAAGGCTAACTGGTAGTAGTGCTGAAATTACATTTTTGTGGTGGACTTTGAATCTACACAAGAAACCAGTGAAAATAATTGATGTCAGAAATGGAATCTGTGTTAATATTTCAAAAGTCAAGCACAATCATGCATACCTGAAATTAACCAACCAAACTCGGAGGTTAAATGAGGTAAATTTTAGTATAAAGGAAAAACACCTTTATTCAACAGTCCTAAAAATATTTTATATATAAAACAAACAAATAAACCAAAATCAAACCTTAGGATGTTAAACCAATTTTCATATTTATATAGAGGCTATGTTTATCTACTTTTTATAAAAATAACATTTTTTTTTAAACCCGGATGAACAAAATCTCTAAGCCCAGAGAGTTTATAACAATTCAGTATATTTGTAACACCTGTTGCTATGGATACAACCATTGTCACTGATGGTAACTGTAAAAATTGCACAATCATGCTGAGAAACTTTACACATGTATACAGTGTTTGTACGGCACACTATTTTCATGTACATGATTTTGTTTTATCTAAAAATGCCTTAACTTAAATAGCTAGAGGTTTCTACCATTCCAGCTTTTGTAGTATAGAATAAAAAAATCCTAGTAAAAGCAACCTTCTAAACATGGAACTTTTCTTGCACTAGTGTCCATTATGTTCTAATTTTCCTCATAGAATGGTGGTTTTAATGTATTTGCTTTATAAATGACATTTCTTTTCAAGTGAGATGACATTATCTTGACGTTTGAGATTATAAGTGTGTGATTTAACCTGATGGCCTTATGATTCAATAGTGTGTGTCCAATGTAGTTTTGTCTGTAGAGTCTCAGACATGTTCCTTAGTCCGTGAGCCCCCTTTATAAATAAGTAAAGTAGGAATAATAATATTATCCAACTCATAAATTACTTGTGAGCATTGATGAAATAATTTGTATAAGATCTTAACACAGTTCTTAGCCCAGGGAAAAATTCAGTAACTGTTAGTCATTAGTGTATGGGAAGAATCATTGGCACTCAACTTTGTAACACTTTAAGGTGAGCCAAGTAGCAAACCAAGGAAATCCATCATTGACTAAGCATATGAAATATTAAGCTAGCCCTGGAAATAGAGATGCCTATATTTATGGCTTTAAATATTAGTCATCTGAATAACATTTCTCCTATCATTAATCAGTTAAATTTGGCTAATTAACCACTTATTCTCACTAAAATGTTTGAGGTAATTTTATTAGGAGCACAATCTATATACACAGATTCTATTTCTTTTCCTATTATGTCTTGTGACTCAAACAACAGTTACCATATTTGAAGGTCACCAGGTTAGGGGAGTCATCAATTTAGCATGAATTAGCTGGTGCTATGGAAAAGCACAAAGTGCAAGTTGAAGAACAGAAATGAACCTGAGTCTGCATCACAGTGTGACCTTGGCCTGGAGACTTACCCCCCCCCAAGTTCAGTTCATAAGTCCGTACAATAAAATTAATGCTTTCTTTGATAATGGTAATAATAAGACATAATGAATATAAAGCCTGTAGTAAGTAGCAACTACTTTATTAATTCTATTTATCATTTTTAACATTTGAGAAAGCTAGACTTCTTAGTGTTTTCCTTATTCCTCTCTACTTTCTCAACTTTCACCCTAATAATATTTGTAACCCAGCTTCAATATTCTTTAACCGTAATCCAATTAAGTAAGAAGACCTGTAGACCTGATCTCAACCTTTCTGTGGCTGATCAGTGGCTACATCCAGTTTTGGTTCACTCACCTTTTTTGTTTCCCCTTTATACTAAAGAGTCATTCACTTCTTTCCCAAGTTCCATATATATATCTGAACATTTTCTCATATTAACTTTCTAATAGTTACTAAGGTCCACTTCTTCAGGACAAGGGAAAAAGAGAAACATGTCAGAATAAGGACTGGATGCTGTAGGAACTGGGTAGGTTAGTAAATATTGTTACATCTTTCCTTGAAGAATGCCATTTCATATACTCCTTCCATCTCCCGTGGCCATTGAGAATTGTTGCTCTTACTCAGAAGGAAGCTTACAAACTAAGATATGTGCTATGGGAAGTTGGATGGGAGGAAAGTCTTTGAGTGAACAGGCTTCCATAGCTGCATGGAACCAAGACCTGAAGGTCCCATGGCCAGGATACCGTGCTTCCACAACCAGACAAATGGTGTCTGGGAAAGGAGGACCACAAAGAAGGGGGGTTCACTGGAAAGAAAGAAGTAGGAAATGGTATAAGACCTCCGAAACCAAAGTCTCATAAAGTAACCAGACTACTAACCAGGGAAAAGAATGATTTGCTAGGAAATTTGTAAATTATAAAACAAGGGTGAAAACATGAAGAAGGGGGGGAAAAAGTATGTGACCATGAGCACTGTAGAGTGTATAATCTAATTAAAAATTAGTGATGGAAAATGGACAGAAGATTATTATGTAGCCAGTAAAGAGTAAATAGGTAGCCAATTTTTAGTGAAAATTACAGGTATATTTTACATTCACCCACTCATTCATTTATTATTATTATTATTATTATTATTTATTACTTTACTTTCATAAAATATGAAGACATTTCATACTTTAGAGAATATATGACTGAAAAATAGTACACAATTAACCTTTAGGCTATGTTATAATATTAAATAAAGTTGGAAGGAAAAAATAGCTTCACAAACAAAGCTTTTTTTTTTTTAATCCTGACCTGAGGATATGTTTTTTTTTTAATTGATTTTAGAGAGAAGAAGGGAAAGAGAAAGAAACATCAATGTGAAAGAGAAATATCTATCATTGCCTCCTGTATGCGCCCCAACTGGGATCAAATCCTAGCCAGCGGTTCTCAACCTGTGGGTCGCGACCCCTTTGGCGGTCGAACGACCTTTTCACAGGGGTCGCCTAAGACCATCCTGCATATCAGATATTTACATTACGATTCATAACAGTAGCAACATTACAGTTATGAAGTAGCAACGAAAATAATTTTATGGTTGGGTCATTACATGAGGAACTGTATTTAAAGGGCCAGAAGGTTGAGAACCACTGTTAGACCAAGTTATGTGCCCTAACTGTGAATCAAACCCATAACCTTTTGGTGCACCAGACAATGCTCCAATCAACTGGTCAGGACAATAAAAAAGCTTACTTTAGTTTGACTTTGTCTTTTACATTGATTTTGTTTTTTCAAGTGAAGACGGTGAGAAATGTCTTTAGGCCAAGAGAACAATATAAAGTTCCAAGGTACGCCAGCTGGCATGGTTCAGTGGTTGAGCTTCAACCATGAAGCAGGAGGTCATGCTTCTATTCCCCATCAGGGCACATGCCTGGGTTGCAGGCTCCGTCCCCAGTGCGGGGTGTATAGGAGGCAACAATCAATGATTCTCATCATTGATGTTTCTATCTCTCTCTCCCTCTCCCTTCGTCTCTGAAATCAGTAAAAATATATTTTAAAAAACCCAAAATATGACAGTAAACATGCTAAGGAAACCACAAATTCCCACTGTGGCTGTGGAATAAAATTAACTGGAAAAGATGAGGCGAGCTCAATCTGGATTGGATGCAGATGGTGAAGGCCATTATATGACATCTAAGGAGTTCAGGTTTTACATGTGGAATAAGGGAGGCCTTTTATGTTTTATTTGGTTATTTTTATTTTGTCTTAATCCAAAATCAAAACTCTTTTTTTTGTTCCACTGCTTCCTATTTGTAATTGAGTTAGATTGGGGTAAACACACACAGAGAAATTATATGACATGTAAAGGAGTATATAAAGTATAACTGTAGTTTTGAAGGAGGGAGGTATTGCTTCAAGCTGGAGTGATCAGGGTAAGCTCTGTACAGAGGTAGCATAAAAATATGTACTGATTGAAAAGAATACTTGTGTACGTCTCATGTGAATATATTTTGAACTGCCGGAAGCCTAATATCCAATGAATGGTTGCTTATCCTTTGCAACTGATGTTCTAAAATTTAACTAAGAAACAAGTGTCAAATTATACCCATGGGAGACTACTTTTCACGTATTCTTTAGAAGTCACACTTACACACCAACTAGTATGATCTCACCATTTTCAGGTGAGGAGTTGAGTTACTCGGGGTTACATAAGGAGTTAGTGGTGGGACTAGGCTTACTGTACAGACTTTAGTCATGCCATGCTTTCCATTTAGAGCCCAGTGAAAAAAGATGGCAAGACCCATAGAAATAAATAGAATGGGTAGTAAGTAAAAAGGGTTTAAATCTTGTTAAAGCATGATTTTTCAAAATATTTAAAAACGTGTTTTTATACAAATATAGCACAAGCGCGTGTCCAAGATTATATTAAAGCCATCACATAATAAACCATTAAGATGGTCAAACCAACCTAAAGAGTACGGTAAAGAAATGTTAAAATAAGATAGCCAAGGTTGGTATAAAACTAGTTACAATAAACTAAAATTATAAAGTTTATCTGTTACACCATAATGAAATTATTTTCACCTCTACCAGACAAAAATCTTCCAATTAACCTCTTCTCCAACCATGCTATAAACCAGCCCAGCCATTATAAAGTTAATCAAAGGTACAAGCCCAGTGCTGAGGGAATACCTGGTAATCTTTTCCTATTTTCAAGTTCCAGGTAATTTTTCTCACAGTGATTTATAAAGCTCTCAACTTTGACCCCAGTGATCCTTTTTGAAGGTTATATAACTGTGCTTATCTATCTCTAGTACAGAACCTTTCAAATATAAATAGCCATAGTTGTGGAAACAAATAATATTGAAAGGCCACAGACTCGAGTTTTTTTGTTTTCTTGGATCTTCATGCTGTTATAAGGATCACAGCTCTAGCAAAATGTGTTTCAGAACTTAAAGTAAATTCCTTATTATGCACTTATATTTATTCATAAGACTGAAGACAGATTTCTAACAAAGAACATACGGAAAAAGGTGGAACTAGTTGAGCTTCCTTTAAACAAGAATTTTTTCACTATTTCTCGAAAGTTTTGTTTTCTTGGATCTTCATGCTGTTATAAGGATCACAGCTCTAGCAAAATGTGTTTCAGAACTTAAAGTAAATTCCTTATTATGCACTTATATTTATTCATAAGACTGAAGACAGATTTCTAACAAAGAACATACGGAAAAAGGTGGAACTAGTTGAGCTTCCTTTAAACAAGAATTTTTTCACTATTTCTCGATGGACCAAGGAAGTGGGTATGAGCTGCTGGCACTGGTTATGCTCTTTTGAAACCCAAGGTTCCTGCACCTCAGTCGTTCATCAATATATTTATCTATCAAACATTTTTAAGAAAACTGATAAAAACTACTTGCTAAGGAAGATATTAACATTTATAAGAGATTTTATCATTTATTAATGAGAACGTTTCAAATTGGTGGCAAATGGTATTCACTGTGTATTTGATACGTTTAGTCATGTAATTGGTGGCATTTTATATTTCAGATCCCTCAGCTTTCCTCAGAAGAAGATAAAGCTGTCTTCTCCTGTCAGATGTGGAGCCCCATCAGAATGACTAATGAAAAAGTTATAGGTAAGTGTTTTGAGCAGTCGTGTTGTTACTCTGTAATTGATGATCTAAAATTTAAGATGCCAAGTCTCAAATTCTACTCATGGGAAGCTACTTGTCACTTACACTTTAGAATAAACTCTTACTTACACAGAAATGAGTACAATCTCACCATTTATGATTTAAGAATTATGAGTTACTCAGGATCACATAAGAGACCACATAATATACTTTAAAAGGACATGAAAAAAAAACAAAAACAAAAAGAGTAAATGACTATAATGCTTGCTCCACAAGGGCATGGATTTTTGTCTTGGTTCCCCATTGTATCCCTAACACCTAAACATTTAAACAACAATTATTTTACTGTGTCCTAAATGCCCGATACACAGTAAACACTCTAAACATATTTTTAAAAATACATCACATCACAGATCCAGACTCACTCAACATGTGAAACTCAAAATGAATATATTCTAGTCAATATGCAAAATATATAATGATAAATGTCCTTTGAGCACATGAATTGAAGTAATAGGCATCTAATTTCAGAATATCATATGCATATTGTAACTTTTCTTTTAATGTAGTAATATTTAATACCACTTTAATGATTACAGGCTACATTGTATTAATCATAATAAATAATTCTGCTTGGGTTATTTCACAGGGAAACTGAATGAATTATCAGATCTCCAATAACTGCAGTTATAAGAATTTCTTCATAATACAGGATTCTCTCATAGGGAAGTTTCTTTTTAATTTTGCCAGAAAGAAATATGCTTAAAAAGTAATCTTCGAATCCTCCTAAGTGATGAATACAACCTTTTCCAGAAGCAATGAGTTTTCTTTCTTTCAGAGAGTGGTTTGGAAACTTCATCTTCCAAGTAAGGAGTAAGTAATCAGACCGCTAATATATATAGGGTTAAAAGGACAATGTTCCTAACCCCATCCGTGCATGTATTGAAAGGGAACCACCTGAAACCATCCCTGATTGGTAAGCTCCCAGGGAGCCACCCTGCAAGGCAGCAGCACCAGAGTTCAAGATGAAGCCCTGTGGCCAAAATTAGCACCCAGAGGACGTCTACAAAGACACATGGTCATTTATGCCAAGATTTGGATCAAAGAATTATAGCCTTAGGAAAGGACTGTATTACTTATGGGAAGGTGAATAAACCACTGAGTAGCAACTGCAGTTAGGTACTGGCCTGTGTTCTCTTTGCAGTCTTTCTCATTCTAAAGATTTATTTATCCATTCATTCATTTTTTTACAGGTTCTCTCAGTTTTATTAATTTTTATTTTTTATACTTTTTTCTTTATTGATTACGGTATTACATATGTGTCCGACTGTATTACTTATGGGAAGGTGAATAAACCACTGAGTAGCAACTGCAGTTAGGTACTGGCCTGTGTTCTCTTTGCAGTCTTTCTCATTCTAAAGATTTATTTATCCATTCATTCATTTTTTTACAGGTTCTCTCAGTTTTATTAATTTTTATTTTTTATACTTTTTTCTTTATTGATTACGGTATTACATATGTGTCCTTAACCCCCCATTAC
>NW_005355584.1:11581532-11597787 GCF_000412655.1 Myotis brandtii
AAAATCTCTCTCACTCTCTGCAAATTGTGTATACACACACACACACACACACACACACACACACACACACACACACACATCAGTGGAGGGTTCTGTGGCCAAAGTCACTCATTTCATTTATCTAAAGTGAACTGCAGAATCTCTAAAATTCATTTAGAACAATTCGTAATTATTAATAAACATATAATTTATACACCAAATCCAAGCTCTT
This sequence comes from Myotis brandtii, assembly GCF_000412655.1. Taxonomy (NCBI): domain Eukaryota; kingdom Metazoa; phylum Chordata; class Mammalia; order Chiroptera; family Vespertilionidae; genus Myotis; species Myotis brandtii. Next base: position 11,581,744 of record NW_005355584.1, read on the forward strand.
TAAAGTGGGTATTTCAGTGAATTTTTAAATGAAATATTTTTTCTTCTTTCAACATTTTAAACATATTTGAAAAATAATTCTCGACTTTTACATGAAGTTGAGATATATGAGTTTCCTAAATGGATGACCAGGGAGGTTTATGGCTTCTTAATTTCGTAAAGCGTTTTTAAAGAGATGGAGGTTGCAAGAAAAGGGAGGTTTATATATTTGATGTATTTTATATCCTTAAAATATTTAACTTGGTATAAGTTTATATTTCAATTTATTTGGTACTCTAGCTGACGATGACTAGAGATAAGGGGGAAATCTCCTTTATTCACTGTGTGGACTTAGGTAATTAATTATAAGGCAGGGAATTAACATTTCAGATTCAAGAGATGGAAATCAGGCTAAAGAGTTCTTCTCATAATAATATTCATTTATGTTCTGATACTCTCTCACTGATTTTTCAGCCTCAGCAAGTATAGTTTTTTTTTGTCTCAAAAGTCTGTGTAGTAAAGACAATGTAACCACTTAGGGTGGACAAAAAAGGGCCTACCCTTGGTCAAATTTGGTCACTGCTGTTTAGGAGCAAGATGATCATATTCCCTCCTTATGATTGAGACAACTGAAGTGATTACAGGTTGCCCTATGTGTTAGTTTTTAATTTGGGAAACTAAGAAGTAGTTTTTAATAATTAACATCTGTTCTAGAAGTTACTTATTAAATAGAATGCATAGACTTTTTTTTTTTACAAATAGAAGAAAGATAAAATGCTTTGCAAATTGTATACTTTTGTTGTTGATATATATATTTTTGTGGAGGTATAAAATAGACAAGGCTCCAAGGCCCACAGAACCATGATTCAAAGAAACTTTAAGGCTTTTAAGGAGTAAAGAAAAAAGATGGCTTAAATATCCTGAGGCAAATGAGACTTTATGGAGCATTCTTTTGTAAATAATAAATACGTTCATGGAACGACCTCTTAAAAGAGTCAGGAGGTTTACTGCTCATGTTAAATAGAGCATTGCTGCTTCTGTAGGAGATGAGATAACAGCATAGGTACTTAGTAACAATGGATGAATTATTTTGTAAACAAAGTGAAGGAATTAGGCTAAATGGCGGCTAAATACTTTGTAATGCTTGTATCAATAAACTGTATTCTCTATTGTGAGTCCATGTTTCTCATTTTCAGTAGCACATAATTTCACAAAATATTTATATGAAAATGTCAGAGGATCTAACTACTATTTCCTCACTGAACTTTACCATTACATACTAAAGAACATTACTATTTGCACTCAGTAATCTTATACCTTTTGTGTCTATGTGTTGAACACATATGATTCTCAAAATTGAAATCAGACCATTTTAAATATAGAATTCTACAAACGTGATCTTGAGACCAGTAGGGGAAAAAAAGAAAAAAGAAAAAAGCATCTCATGGACACAGAAAACAGTACGATGATAGTATGTTAAATTACCAGAGGGAAAAAGAGAGGGGGGAGGTAGAAGAGGGCAAATGGAGGATAAATAGATGGAAGGAGGGTGAACACACAATAACAATATACAGATAATGTATTGTAGAATTGTACACCTGAAAGCTATATAATATTATTAATCAATGTCACCCAATAAATTCAATAAAATATTAAAAATGAATAAGTACATGCAATACCCCACTCAGATCTCAAATGACCTTTGCCGTTACTGATTTAACAAAATATTTCAAAGAAACTCAAGACTGACCTTCTGCACCACTTCTCATGGCTGTGTTTCTCTGAAGAAACTAATTAGCACAAGTCCCATTGTATTGGGAACCTGGGAGGAGAAGAAGGAAAAAAGGTTTGTATAACAAAGACCGAGGACAACACAGAATAAGAAGAAAAAAGAAAATGACCATGTCGGGCAAATAGCTATCTGAAAACAGATATTCTCATTAGAACCATTTTACTATTCATCTCACCTAAACTTTAGAACCTTTTTTTTTCTCCTCTCAAAGTGTGAGTATGGTGTTGGAGAGGTTATTTTGGTATGTTTTTGAAGTCAGAATTAAATTATCAAATTTGAAAAAGAGGAAGTTACCAAAAAAGTGATCATTAAATAATAGTGCAGAAAAGTTTTCAGTCAAAAAGTGAACATTAAATAACATATTTTGGAAGTGGAGAAATTTAATCTTTTTAATTATACTTACAAGCTCTCTCTTTTCATTCTATTCTAATGATTCATGAGTAACAGAGAAATAGAATAATTCATTACTCACAATAAATATGGTGTATGCCAGAACACAATGACCACATTAGCTTCATGATGTGAAATATTTTAAAGAGAATTAGTTACTAAATAATTCTCACAAATCGTCAAAATTTCCAGAAGCATCAAAAAAACCCATTGTTTTCTTTGGTCTCACTCTCTCTGTTTTACCACAGTCACAGCAACTGCTCTCTGTCTCTTTTGTTTCAAATTATGTTTATTTATGTTGAAGTTTGCATAATTTTATCGCTCCATAGCTCCTGATTTTAAATATGAAATGCTCAGGTACCCAATAAAATAGAAAAATAGTTTACTTATGTAATCAATTGGAACCAAAAACATAATTTCATTTGAAAAATCCCAAATCAAATTCTAAGATGGCTGCAGAATAGGTGGGAGCTACACTTATTTCTTCCAGCACCAAACCAGATTTACAGCTGAATTATAGAGCAATCAACCTGAATAACCAGCTGAAGGGCTGGCTGAACTGGAGATGCACTAAGAGCTAGCGCCCCACCACCACCCCAACCCCCGCTCCTAGGAGCAAGGGCTGAGAAGTCAGAGGGATATCTCAGCTGAAAAAGCCCTACCCCCAGAGGAGCTTGGGTCTCAACCTACACTGGGATCCCCAACCCAGAGCAACAGAGATAGGAAGAGGAGCTCCCATATCTCCTAGGGGTGAAAATCGGTCGCAATTCTGTCTGCCTGGGAGAGAAAGGCATCTGCTACAGACCCAGACTAGCACTCCCGTTGTTACAGCACCAGCCTGGGGAGTGCACCGTTCAGTCCCCAACTGCTGGCAAGACCGCTCTGCCCTGCTCCGGTTCTGTGGAGGGGTCTAATGGCTGCACCCAGCAGTGACCTTAGGGGCCCCCTTTTTCTGGGGAGACGCTTGGTGGAGACTCAGAAAGTGACTAAACTGTGTGGCTTTGGAAAGGGGACTAGTCTTCCCCCACCTCCAGCGCACAGCCAGCATCCCCACACCTGCTGACTCCCTGTCCTGGCCCTGTCCTGCTGAGTTCTCCAGCGAAGGGGGATGAGTGCTGTGCAGAGCTGGCACTCTCAGAGCGTGTCTCCCTGGGAGGCTTATGTCTGGGAATCAGTGCCTGGGTTGTGTAGCTACATCATGCTGTGGGGCTCTCCGATCTCATCTGAGAGCTCAGCCCCACACTGCCCTGGAATGGGAGACTGTTTGGATCTGCTTTTCCAAGTCCTGGATACCCCGCCCTTCTGAGCATGGCCCCACAGGGGGAAGGGAGGGCCGCTCAGAAATGGGACATTCAGAGTGTGAATCCCTCTGAGGCTATTGTCTGGGACCAAGGCAAAGTGCTTGGCCTCCTCCTGCACGCTGGGGGGCATCAGCCTTAAGACTAATGGGCCCCCCTGAGCCCAGTGGCTCTGCCTGGCTGAGCTTGCTCCTCCAGAGGCCACAGCTGGCTGCACCCAACCTGAACCTGCGGCCTGCTCCTCCTGGGAAAAGTAGAGTTGGAGACTTCAGTGGCTTGGCTCAGGAGTAGAGGCATCTTTCTCCTCATTGAGTGCCTGACAGCATGACCCGCTAGTAGGAGACCCGCAAGCCCCATCCTCCTGACACTGGTTGCCCCCGCCCCGTACCAAGCTCACATCCAGTGGAAGGGTCTCTGGGTCATGGCCAGCATGAGCTCAAGTTACAGTCTTTATTCAGAAGGCTCTAGAAAAACACCAAGCAACCTCAGGGGGAGGCAGAGTAGTTAACTGATGGAGGCCAACCTCAGAGAGCCTCAGCCCTTTTACATATTTCCCCCAGCTCTAAGCTAGAGGAAGCCAACCCTTGTACAAGGATTGGGCCCTCCCACACACACCCAGGATGCAGCCACAAACAGTGAACAGCGTGGTATCTCTAGACAGGTAGACCAAAGCCGGTTGCACACAACCTCTGACATAAACCTGTACCTGAACCACTCCCAAGTGGACCCAGAAACAACACAACCAGTGGTGGGCTTCCGACCACACCAGCGCTTGACCCAACTAGCCATACAAACGACTTGGGCACCACCCCTGCACAGCATCTCATACACGGTGATTGAGGTTTATCCTTAAAGTCAGCCAGTCTAAAGGGTTAGTTCCACCCCAAAAAAGGGACAAAAGCATGCAGATTCAACTACAACAGGAAGGTGCACATAACCCACAACAAGCATTCCTGGAACATGGAGCTCACGTGATCTGAACGATTGTGTCACTGCACCCAACATATCTTCATCATAAAGCCATCATCACAAGTTTGGGAGTCATAGCAGATCTATCTAATACACAAAGACCTGTGATCTGAACGGTTGTGTCACTGCACCCAACATGATATCTTCATCATAAAGCCATCATCACAAGCTTGGGAGTCATAGCAGATCTATCTAATACACAAAGACCAAATGCAGAGACAAAGAAATATGCCCCAAATGAAAGAACAAAAGAAATACTCATGCCCTTGAGCAGGAATCAAACCCGCAATCCTTCCATGTACAGGGCTGGCTCTCTAACCACTGAGAACACTGGCCAGAGTGATGATGATCATAAATTTTTGAAGGACAATTTGGTAATACTGTATGTGTTGCTATACAACGTCTTGATATAGAATACATATCCCAACTTATCACTTTACCATTGGGAATTAGAACTAGGGGAGGGAGGAGTAAGGCAGAGGACCACCTCTTTTCATTTTAAAACCTGAAGGTTTCAATCAAGTGCATCTATTACTTTGGTTTAAAAAATGTTAAAATGTGTATATTAGTTGACAACAGCACCAAAGGAGTCAATTTAAAAACTGTGTTGGGTTCGGTTTGGCTCAGTGGATAGAGCGTCAGCCTGTGGACTGAAGGGTCCCAGGTTCGATTCAGTCAAGGGCATGTACCTTGGTTGCAGGCACATCCCCAGTAGGGGGTGTGCAGGAGGCAGCTGATCGATATTTCTCTCTCATCAATGTTTCTAACTCTCTATCCCTCTCCCTTCCTCTCTGTAAAAAAAATCAATAAAATATATTTTTTTTAAATTTAAAAACTGTGTCAAATCTAATTTATTTAGTTGTCCCTTCACTGTTGCACCATTCATTCAACAAATGTTTTCTGAATGGTTGTCATGTACTAAGTGTTTTATGAGTTGAGTATATACCAAAAAACCGGCAGGTAAGGTTTCTATAGGACTTACATTCTAGAGAAAATAGGCAAGAAGGCAGAGAGGGAGAGAGAATTTCAAATGGCACATGCTATAACAAAAATAAATGAAGTTTGGGATGATGAGGGTTTTATTTTGGATTTGGTGATCAGAGAAGGACTCATTAAGGATGTGGCCTTGGGTTTGAGACCTGAATGAGAAGAACCCGGTGCATGAAAATTAATGCACTGGAGGGGGGCGGGTCCCTCAGCTAGTGAAATGTTGACCAAGGCACAGAATTCTCAGGGAGTATGTGTATTTTTTTTTAACAAGAAGTGAATCTTGTCATATACTCTATTGTGATAACTCTGTTATATAATTACAAAAGGAAATATCTTATTTATCCCATAGTATATTCTACTATGCATAAATGTATCTCTTTATATTTAAGTAGATAATGTTGTTTTATGTGATAAAAAGTAATTAATAAATAAAATGACTGAATATGACGTTGAAGAAAGCCTATCCTCGCACACACAAAATTACACACATTATGATGCAGCAACATGTTTATATACAAAAGGTAGCAAATATTAGATTAATGGTTATGGACGTGTTAACAAGATGTAGAACATTTAAGTATAAATTTTATGAAAATTTGCCTATGACATACATATTCTCCTAATGCTTTAAATTCTAAAATATCTTTCTCTTAACATAAAAATAAATCTGCATCACTATGATTATCAGCCTGCCAAGAAACTGCAAGATGATTTGGCAAGTTGTCTAAATTAAAGGCAGATGTTAATATTTTGTTTTGATCTCTCAAAAAATGATCAAGAGTAAATTTTATCTGATCATAGAGTGAATGTAAAACATTTAGGTTGTTCTTTCCTTTTTTGTATTATAATAATTTGGATTTAGATGATTTATTTGTTAATTTTTACACTCAGATGTAGCGTGTTCTGTTTATCAACTCCTTATTTCATAACACACTATCATCATTAGCCCATGTAAGTTTCTCCTTTTCTTGTATTCTGTATGTGTGCATGTATATTTGCATGTGATTGTGTATGTATATATTCATGCATGTGTTAATGCATGGGGGTATGCATGAATGCTTGTATTCTCTTTTATCCCCATTCTTCAGGCACATAGAGAACTATTATAATACTAGAGGCCCGGTGCATGAAAATTCATGCAATGGAGGGGGCGTGCCTCAGCCCGGCCTGCCCCCTCTCGCAGTCCTGGAGCCCTCAGGAGCAGGAGGTGACCCGGCGATCAGGAGAAGGCGACGCTATATCACACCTCTGCTGCTGCCACTGCCAGCAGCGCAAGCCTCGGCTGGCCCTGGTTACCTGAGCCTCGGGCCAGCCCTGGGAGTCTGGGCAGCCGCCATCCGAGGCTTGCCTGCACCTCAGCCGGCCCTGCTTGCCTGAGTCTCAGTCAGTGGGGGGTGCAGGAGGACCCGAGGCCCCCGGCGGGGCTGAGGGGACTCCGGCAACAGGCGCGCGGAGCGGCTGCCCTGGATGAGGAATGGAGGATACTCTCAATGACATGAGTTATAACTTCCAATTTGTTGGACACCACAGTCAGGCTTCAACTTTGGGGGAGGGAGGAAGAGAGGGATGGGCAGCTCCTTGAAAGAACCTGGGCGAGCTGTCAGTCAGTGGGGGGTGCGGGAGGATCCGAGGCCCCTGGCAGGGCTGAGGGGACTCCTGCAGCAGGTGCGCGCGCGGAGGCCCTGGCAGGGCTGAGGGGACTCCTGCAGCAGGCGTGCGCGCGGAGCACCCGGCCCCACCCCCACTGTGGGCACCGCCATCTTGTGAGGGTGTGATGGTCAATTTGCCTATTACCTCTTTATTATATAGGACGTTTGTTATGTATTATTTCTATGTTTTATAGGAAAATTTGCATTGAATTTTTATGAGAATTTACTTTAATTGATGTAAATATAATTGTGCTATAGAACCCACTCTTTTTCTTACTTGTTAACTCAGGAATATATTTAAAGATCTATATATGTGGTATATTTAGTGCATTGCTTCTAAGACCTGCCCAGTATTTCACTAAAATAAACTTATCTCCATTCACTAATGATTGTAAACAAGAAGCTGCCGACTTCTTACAACCACAACTAACTCTTAAAATTGTCCTTTTTGGCTGGTGTAAAAACTTCTGCAGAATGTATATTTAGGAATGGAAAGCTGGGAATTAACTTTTGAACATAGCAGCTCCTGGAAATACTGGAACCAATGTATTTACGACCTTTACTTGAGATGAAGACTTCAGATACTAACAAAAAGTCTGTTTGTAAAAAGAATTCTTGACACATCAAATGTTGAGAAACATTTCTGAAAATCCTGAGAAATCTTACTGAGGTCAAAACTAAAATGTCCTTGAGATCAAAGTTATTCTTTTTAATAGATAACAAAACTTGATTTTTTTTATAGCTTAGGGATTGCACATAGTAAATTCTATTGACTTGTCATCTTAATAATAAGATTTAACTTGATAAATATTAATTTATCAAGATCTGTGTGGACTTGTCATGAAAATTTTAATTACTCTAAATATGATATTAGTAATTATTTTAAAATCATAATAGAGTTATTATTTATTATATATTTTTTAATTTAAAAAATCCAGGTCAATCTCACTGTGCCTTGTTCCCAAACTTCTGTTATGCCTAATTTGTGTCTCTCAAAACATTTATGTTATGGTTATTTGTTTATTAACCATCTGCCACATCATCTTTGCCTCTAATTGGACACAAAGAAATTCACAATTTAGTTGTATAAAGCAAAATTTGGCACTCCCTCTATTTTTTAGACATTTGTTAGAGCATAGCTATAACATGACCATATGTTGATGGTGATAAGAATGGTGATAATAATAGTGATCATATGATGGTGTGATGGACAAAGTGATAATTATAATCTTGATGAAACTATGTAATTTTTTAGAATAAGAAGTGCTTCGCACTGGTATTATCTCTTTCCTCATAGTTTTGTTAAATCGATATTCACCCCATTTTCCATATGAAAATTATAGTTTAGAAAGATTAAATAATTCACCTAGCTTTGAATATGACTCAAATATTACTTTTAAATTAAAAGATAGTTCATCTGGGTGATTATTATGTATGAATGTAAGTATATCAATTGTAACAAATGTGCCACTCTGGTAGGGAATGTTGATAATGGGGGAAGCTGTGCATGTTTGAAGGAAGAGAATATATGGGAACTTTCAGTACATTCCTTTTATTTTTGCTGTAAACCTAAAACTGCTCTAAAAACAAAATGACAAAAATAACCTAGTTTCTAGCTTTAAATCATATAGTTTTCCAGTTGTTAATATTATGAACATCTAAAATATTGCTCTTACTATCATTTTACATTTCTTTATTGCTATTCAATTTTCCAAGTCTTTACATTTATCTTCTCATTTTGTTTATCCAATAGAAGAAATATAGGTATTATCTTTATCTCTGTGGTATAGAGAAATAAATTAAAATAAAGAGAACACTATTAAGTCCCTTGCTTAAGGTCATTAATTCAAATAGCTTAATTTAAAAAGTATAATTTGGTGTTTCATGCATTAGTAGAGGTGATAGTAATAATAAACTAGCTTCATGTGCTTTTTTTGCTGTATGAATTCAGTCATTTTGATATATAACACAATGGTTCAATTCCCACAGAGTTCTGCTTAAGATTTTTGCCCACAAAAATTTATCACACAGCAGTAACTTAGTGTGTGTAATTGAAGAGATTGTTTAATAGCAATTTCCTTATGAATCACTGCCTAAAGACAAATTATTTTTATATGATAGATTATAATAATTTACCCTCTACTTTAAGCAATGAATAACATGCATATCACCTTTGAATTTTAAGTATTACTTTTTCGGTTCCAAATATTTATAATTCTCAATAAAAGTTTATGTGTTTTGAGTTATTAAGAGCGTTATGTTATAAAAATATCCTCAACTGATTGTACTGCTTATTATTCAATGAAGATAGACCTTTTACCGTGTTGTTTCCTTTTCTGTGTAATTTCCTTTCTAAGTTGCTCAGTATTATCAGTACTCATTGCATCAAGGAATTAGAGTCACATTTGGATTAAGAAAAGCAATAGAGGCTGTAGTGTATGCTTTCATACATTGGACAAATCCTTCAACTTTATAACTGAGGCACTTATCTCTCCAGCTACAAATTAGAATAATTCTCAGATCAGCTCCATTCTGGAATTACTCTCTACTAAGGAAGCTTCACTACACAAGTTTATGCCTATTCCTGGGGCAACCTTCAATAATGATTGGTTGCTTTGAGATTACAAAAGCCAGACCCAGTCTCTGAAGGGCTGTCTCCGCTTCAGAGCTTGCCATTGATATTCTGAGGGCTCTACTGAAGCCATGTCATCCTTTGACTTTCCCCTCTGTTCCCAATATCACATCTCAATTAATCTGCATAGAGGAGACCAGCTTGAAAAATGGCAATGGAGTCAGCTTCACCTGCCCTTTTCCCCTGGCAGGGAAACCTAATAATATCTATAAGCTCAAAGCTCCCTAGTGGTCTTGATGTCCCCAGCTACAAGGTAGCTGTCTTTCCCATAAAAGTCTATAAGGTGTTGGTATCCCACATCCACACTTTTCAGTACCAAACATCCTCTGTGTTTCCCCACTGATTAGGAAATCACATATCCTTAGGAAAAAGAAAGACACTCAACAGGTGGGTTTGGGGTGGGGAGGGGATTCCTCAAATCAGCACCTACACCAGACCTCCTGGCTGTGTCATGAGGTAATGAGAAGATTGGGGAACCATATGATCTCCACCTACTGACTCTTTATTATTTCAGCTAACCTTCTCCTCATAAAAGTTATTCCCTAACCCATGCCATGTGACATGGAATTTATTTGACACATTGCACTGAGAAGTCTCACTTGACATAACCCCTACCTCTTTGGGTTGTTTTTAAAATTAAATGATAAAATACATTAAGAAGCTCTTAGTCTGTGGACCTGGTATGTGTTAGGTATTTAATAAATAATGTATATTATAATTATTATCATATGCTACCCTTTTATTTCTGATTGTTCCAGATAATTAATTCAATTTTTAATGAAAGTTTTAAGTAGTTACTATAGATCCGATAGTTTTCTAAGCTATAGCAGTGAATAAAACAGACAAAAACCCTTGTCCTTATTTCTGGAGCTTATTTGTGTGGAGAGATAAGAAATAATACATTGTATAAAATATATAAAATGGTAGAGATAAGTTTAAATGAAAAAAATAAAGCTTGGAATGGGAACATAGTGTGCTTGGGCTTGGACCAATGGAGGACAAAGTTGTGTTTTTAAATAGAGTTATTGGGAGGACTCATTAATACTGTAATATTAGCAAAAGCCTAAAGGAGATGAGAGAGTAAGCACTAAGGATACAGACAAGGGGTACAAGTGTTTCAGTTTGAAGAAACATGGTGCCTGGCTCTCTTTTCTCATTTGCATGACTTCCATTAAGAAGTCTGTTGTGTTCTTATTTTTGTTCCTCTATAATTAAGGGTTTTATTTGTTTTGCTTCGTTGAAGACTTTTTTTTTTAGAGGGGGAGGTTTGCAGTTGGAATATGATATGCTGAGATATATTTTCTCTTCCCTTCTTTCCCTTCTCTTTCCTTCCTTCCTTCCTCCCTCCCTCCTTTCCTTTCTTCCTTCCTTCCTTCTCTTCCTCCTCGTTTTCCTCCTCCTTTTCCTCCTCCTTCTCCTCATCTGCCTCCTGCACACCCCATACTGAGGAACGAGCCCGAAATCCTGGCATATGTCCTGACCGGGAATTGAACCGTGCATAGGTTGATGCTCAACCACTGAGCCATGCTGGCCGGGCCCTATTTCCCTTTCTATAAAAAGCTTTTGGCTGCTTTGCTTCTGGGACTTAGCAGGAACCGGAGAATTCTCAATGAGCCACTAAGTTACCATGCAACCTGATCTGAGGTAACCTCACTTCTAAATTCTCTGGTTTACAAATCCAGCCCCTAACATCTGTACTCCACTAAACCTGATTTCCTAGTATCAAGAGACTTACTGATTTAATTTCTTCAGAAAATTTAATTTTATTCTCTTCTAGGGATGGGAGACACATACTTGCCTGGCTCTCATGCAGGTGCAGATCTGAATGTCTCATCATTTTGTGTAAGAATTTTCAACCAAGTCCACTTTCTTACAGGACTTTTCTTCACCTATTTTTTTTTCAGGGAGTCTGAGGACTTTTCACTGGAAATCCTTAATGAATACTTAGGCTTTAGCTACCTGGGCTCTCTGATCTTTTTATGACTATTGCATCCATTCTATATCTTCTGGAAATTATTTGAAATATTTTAATATACTTTTGTTTCACCTCTCATTGTCTTTGTCCTGGAGGGTTAATTTCCTTTTTTTTTAATTTTTCTATGATAGTTAATATGTTTGAGGAAGAAGAGAAGATATATTCATGTAGCCAATCTGTCTTGTTTATCCATGTGTCTGTCTTGTTTCTTTTTAAATGAGCTCTAGTGCCATTTCTAATGTTTCAAAAGAATTTTATAATGGGATAATATAGGAAGAAAAAGTTTAAAGCTATTTAATTTTGTCACTAGCACAAGCTTTACTTATATCAGTTAAGTAGGAAGAGAAAATAGTATTTTTAATTTTATCAGTGATTAGGAGTAAGCAACATAAATAAGCTAGGTCTTTTTCTTTGTGTTTTATAACACTTGGACAAAATTTTCCCTTGATGTTAAGGCTGTGTTCCTTATTTTTCAGAATGAGAGCCTGATGTTTGCCTTCACAGTCAATTCCCATTTCTTTCAATTTGGAGCTGATAAATCTTTACTGCAAATGGCAAATGAGGTCAAAAGACATCCCAGGAGCCACATCTTCAATCTTCTACCAGAGGCTCTTTGACACTCGGGGACCAACTGAGAATGGTCAGGAGGGAGACAGCAAAAAAAAAAAAAAAAAAAAAAAAAAAAAAAGAGGAATCACTTGCTAAAATCTGTTTGGCTGCTTGGTTTAAGATATTGCTGGTTTATTGGGTCCTTGTCAGTTATAAATCTCCAGATGTCTAAAAGAATAAATATCCATCTAGATAGAAGCCTAAATTCAGAAATTCCACTTCTAGCCTGGAGGAGAATTTCTATTCTGTTACCAATATCTGTTTCTAAGACTTGTCCAGTTCTATATTTCTATGAGTAACTCAAGAAACATATAAGAGGCATGTTTGGGTAACATCAAAATAGAAGCAATGACATATACATGTCAAAGGAAAGAATAAAAAAATCACAATAACTCAATAAGCTAACTTACAGCAATTATCCTATATCATAAAAGGCTAATATGCAAATCGACCGAACAGTGGAAAGACCAATAAGTATGATGCACACTGACCACCAGGGGGCAGATGCTCAACACAGGAGCTGCCCCCTGGTGGTGAGTGCGCTCCCACAGGGGGAGTGCCACTCAGCCAAAAGCCAGGCTCACAGCTAGCAAGAGCAGCAGCAGTGGCAGGAGCCTCTTCAAGCCTCCACGGCAGCGCTAAGGACCCCTCAGGGGATGCCCAACTGCCAGCTTAGGCCCATTCTAGTACTAATGAATCAGAAACTAGGGGATAGAAATTAGAGAGCATTTATTTTTTAACAAGCAACCTAGGTGATTCCAATTCACACTTACATGGAGAACTACTGGCTAAAGAGTGCCTGGAATCTAATAAGCACACAACTCATAAAATTAATGGGCAAATACATAAATAATATGCTTCATTGGAAATAGTTTTTCTACTATTTTTAAACCTCTATAGCTGGCTTCTGCCTCCTAGAATCACCACAGTATCAAACTTTCTGGGAATAATAAGAATAATGGAGATAAGTGAATGCAAGCAGGTTAAACTCCTAATAATTGTAACAGTAACTTGTTAAGTGACTGATGTTGCTACTTAAACAATGTGTGTGCAAAATGTTGAACAATTTAAGTAATCTGTAGATGCTTTAGTTTCCTTGGGTAGAAAAAGAAAACAATAGCTCCTATCTCAGAGAATAATGGTAAAAGTAAATGGGTTAATATGTCTAGTGATTAGAGTAATGCCTGTGATGTAGTAAGAAAGCAATAAATGAATGCTAATTAATAATTAAGTCTAAATGAATTTATTTCTTTAAGGTCCACAATTTTAAAAAAAACACACTAAGATGTGATGAAACAACTGAGATTTCTGGAGGAACAGTCTGCCCAAGGGAATTATAAATACAGTCATGAAAATTCCAGAGTGAATAGTATTATAAATTCTATGGTTTTATTTCCTAGCCAACTGTGTAAACTTTACATTTGGTAAGGAGATATAAAATAAGTTCTGCAAATTCTTGAGTAAAAAATGAAAACAATTTTTTAATCAGAGTTTGACATTCAGACTCCTTGATTTGAGTGCCAGAGTGCAGTTTCACCTGTATATAAACACCAGCTTTTTGTTTGCTCAACAGCTTGCAAGTCACTAGGTAGAAGAACAAAGAGTACATTTCAGACTCAGAGAAATAATGAAAAGGGTAAATGAACACTGTGTGAATCCGCCAACTCTCATGAAAGCATTCTCTGGCTTGCCCTCTCCCCCCACTTCCCCAGGATGTTGTATCCAAAAAAAAAAAAAAGAAAACTCTCACACCTACTTCATGTGTATTCAAATTTTTTTTAAAAAAAGTGTTTTCAATATGATTGATGCATCTATGAAATAAAATTTTGAAAGTTACACAATTTCAGAAAATCCTTAATAAGCCAAATTTAATGGACTTTAAATGTAATACAATGTGTTTTAACCATGTTAAATTCTTTGTGTAGATAAAAACAAGAAATTGACAATAAGTACATTCAATATAAATCTGAACATGACTAAATTCATCATTTTAAAATTAATTCTGGTGTTTCCTAATAACTTTATTTAAATGTATATGTAATTTATTACTTAGAAAATATGTGGGAAATAACACAATAATCAGTATATTGAAATAGTTGTAGACATATGAAAGGAAATATTTAGCTATTCAATTAAATCAAGATGTGTAAAATGTTAATAGTTTTATATGGTGCCATTATTTCTATGTTTCTCTATTTAACAAAAGAAAGTATTGCAATTTGTACTTTAAGAGCTAGAATTTTATTTTTTTAAATGGAAATGTAGCAGAAGAAGTTATTTAGTGAGAATCTTTTAAAATTCAAACTTTAAGCATTATGATTATTGCAGGAATTGTTTTAAATTTCAATGAACAAAAGAGAAGGCCAAAATTAGAGTGATTTCTCTCCCAGCTCAAGAAATAAAAACGTCTAGTAATTATATCTTTTACAATCCTGAAAATTTTAGGAAGATAAACATCATGCTTAAAAACTATGTGAGAAATACCAAATTCTATTATTAACATGCCAAAAATCTGTAATTCCATATAGTCATTGAAATGTGAACAAGCAGCAACTTTTATTTTCTTTGTATGTTGTCCTATTTTCTATTGCTGTGTAACAATTCACCCTGACATTTAAAAAAACTACCATTTTTATTATATTTATTGATTTGGGGGTGTAGTGGTCAGACATTTAGCAAAGCTTAAGGAATGGCTTTGCTTCTTTCCATCTGATCTGAGGGCTCAGCTGGGAAGACCTGGGTTTCTCTGGCATATAATCTCCAATATGCTGGGTGAATTTGGGCAAAATAATCTATGTAAATATAAGCTTCTAATCTGTAAAATCTGTTTTTCCTTAATTTTGTATAACATATATAGTATAGATATGTTTGTGTACATCCATACAGATTTATGTGCACATACATATCTCTATCTTCACATCAACTAACATTTCCGAAAATAAACTGAATTGGCCACCTTCACTTATTTGGTAAGAAAATTCTACTTGCATATTAATAGGAGTTCATCTACCTCTCAAAGCATTTAAACTGTTAAGATTTTTCCAAGGTTAATAAATATTGAGAAAAAGTAAGATATATATATATATATATATGCAGGTATATATTTAAATATTACACTTATTGAATTACTCTGGGCATTATTCAGACTACAAGATTTAGCAAATCAGGAGATGTCTCAAGTTAATTTTGGGTCAGAATTCTGTTGGCATTTCTCAGTTTTACAACTTTTCTATCTCATCAAATGTCAGTTGAGGTAAGAACAGTAATATGAAAAAAGGAATAATTTAATTTTTAACAGTATATGGGACAGTATAAGATCATAAATAGACACATTAGCTCTGGAGCAAAATGCTTGGGTTCAAAAGTTGACTCCACAAATGAATGTCTGCGGGACAAATTTCTTAAGTTGTCTCCACTGTAATTCTTACATCTATAAAATGGGGGTAATAGTAGTACCTACTTCGCAAATGTGAGAAATAAGTGAGAAATAAATAGTCTGAGAACAGTTAAGGGCATATGGTATTCACTCAGTAAATATTATGTATCATTATTAATATTACTAGAGGCCCGGTGCACAAAAATTTGTGCACTGGAGGGGGGCGTCCCTCAGCCCAGCTTGCCCCTTATCACATACTGGGAACCCTAGGGGATGTCCTACTACCTGCTCCCTGCTCCCCTTGGGGAGTGGGCCTAAGCCACAGTCTGGCCTCCCTTTGTGGGAGTCGACCGGGCTGATCAGGGGAAGGCACCAGCCCCATCACC
>NW_005355584.1:11598281-11618368 GCF_000412655.1 Myotis brandtii
AGAATATTACCAGTGGCATACAGGGAGCTTAACCAATCAGCAGTCAGAAAAGGTGTTTCCTCTGTAGTTCACACCAATTGCCAGTTTGGCCCCTGCCCAGGCCTAACGCCTCTGGCGAGTCATTAGCCCTGGGCCGGGGCATCCCCAGCTCCCTGCCTCCACCGCCGCCATCAAGGATCGCTGGCTGGCTCCTCCCCGGCCCAAGCCTAAAGCCTCTGGCAAGTCATTAGCCCTGGGCCGGGGCACCCCCAGCTCCCCGCCACCGCCATCAAGGATTGCTGGCTCAAGGATCGCTGGCTGGCTCCTCCCGGCCCAGGCCTAAAGCCTCTGGCGGAGGCTTTAGGCCTGGGCCAGGGCACCCCCAGCTCCCTGCCGCCACCACTGCCATCAAGGATCGCTGGCTCAATGATCGCTGGCTGGCTCCTCCCTGACCCAGGCCTAAAGCCTCAGCCCGTGGCTTGGGGCTGACATATGCAAATTAGCGGCCATCTTGGCTGGCTATTAATTTGCATATCTCGCTGATTAACCAATGGGAAGGGTAGCGGAAGTACGGCTAATTACCATGTTTCTCTTTTATTAGATAAGATTATTACAATATAATATAAGAGGTAGAAGAAAATTTTACAATGTGAAATGCTATTTCACAGATTTATTACCCTGTTGAAAATTAAACACATATTTATTGTAATTATAATCCTTTCTTGCACTTTTATTTTTCTACCTGTTGAGCCATCCTTACAATGCTTTTCATGGATTTCTTGACAGTGTTCCTGACGTAAGGTGTGAGGGGGTGACTTTCAGACACTTCCTTCTCATGTCAATGCTTAGAGGTCTTTCTGCTTTAATTCTTATAAAAATACGCTGATTACACAGAATATTCTAAATATGGTGATACCATGGGGGATATTGTAATAAAGATAAAATCTAGTCTTTCAATAAATTCTGTTTGTGGAAGAGAAAAGCATATAAAAGATAACAATTCATTATGGTAATGTACCATGACTTGGGAATAAGCATAATACTTTGGGAATTTTATTTCACTTCTCTGGCTGTGTACTTCTATTTCTTGACCCAACATATAGTCCTCATTATTTGCCATGTACACTGCCTAGGAAGGTCCTTTCTTTGATACACAGCTTATTTGTCAGCTTTCATATAGAACTTTCCTGACATCTCCAAGCAGAGTGAAAGTTCCTTGTATTCATAAAAGAGAACTTTTTTATATGAGAATGAAGATTAATTTATAAGTATGTATAATCACAATTTGAGATAGATATACTTTAAAAAATTACTGAAACATTTTTATCAGAAGGTCTTCTTTGCTTCTTACACTCAAAATTAATGTGTAAGGTATTTTAAAGCATATGGTCATGATATCTAATGTATCATGTTTTACTCATGCCTCAAATTCTCTCAGTTGACAAGGAAGGATTTTTGAGATCATTATTGTGTTTAGAAACATGTATGTATGTCTTCAACTAAGAAATGTATTTGAGTTCTAAATATACTGTTGCTCTTCCAAGGAATTTAAATCCTACCTTGTAAATTCAATGCATAAACTTGATCCAGACACTAAGGTCTATTCACAAATATGTGAATAAGCAAAGGCAGTAATCACAGGATGTATTTATTGAAACATTTTAGATATGTATAGCTTCATTAATGCCATTTTGTTTCACAGAGAGGTATTCATTTCATAATAATTTATTCTAGTTGCTTTCTTTCAAACTTCAGCTCAAAGTCTCAGTTACTTCCTTAATCTATAAATTTTACATGACTCACATTTCCACAGACTGTCTTAAATTTCTCAGAGTGCATCCCCTGATATGACTATCCCATAATATTAGAAATGGAAATACATAACAGTGTTTTAAGAATCCTTATGTGGAGTGTCTGTTTGATAGCAGTTATAAAATAAAGTGATATGTGTGTCTAGTGGTTACAGAGTCTCAGTTGGGAAAGACAAAAAGTTCTAGAGAAGGATGATGGCCATGGTTGCACAATAATGAGAATGTTTTTAACACTACTAAATTATGCACTTTAAAAAGGTTAAAATAGCAAATCCTAGGTTAAGTGTTTCCTACCAAAATAAAAAACAAAATAAAGGGAAGCAGTGTGTTTTAGCTCTGAGTAGCACTTAAACAAATAGAAAACTATAGCAAATATGTATGTCTCCATAAATTTGTATTTATAAAATTAGTATATATTTCTTAATCGATTTTTTACTATGGTGCATACATTCCTTCTTTCTCCCTTGAATGATTGTTAGTGCTTTATTACAAGCACAAGAAAAGGAGGCATTATGAAGAGTACAGACAAAATAGGTCCTACCCATCCTGATAAATGTTACTGTATGAAGCATAAAAATCCTATATAATAAAGGGTAATATGCAAATCGACCAGTCGCTATGACGCATACTGACCACCAAGGGGCAGATGCTCAACGCAGGAGCTGCCCCCTGGTGGTCAGTGTGCTCCCACAGGGGGAGTGCTGTTCAGCCAGAAGCCGGACTCACAGCGGGCAAGCACAGCTGCAGTAGTGGGAGCCTCTACGGCCTCTGAGGCAGCACGAAGGAGCAGGGAGCAGGCGGGCGGTAAGGAGCAAGGGGTCCCAGACTGTGAGAGGGCTCCTGGACTGTGAGAGCACGCAGGCTGGGCTGAGGGACCCTCCCCTCCAGTGCACGAATGTTGTGCACTGGGCCTCTAGTACCAAAATAAAAGACCAAATAAAATATTAGCTATGATTCAAGTATAGAAAAGTAAATGAAGCAGTCAATGGAAGGAATGATTAGTTTTGACTGAGGAAGAGATTGGACCAGGTCATAGGGCAGAAGCAGAATTGGAGGCCTAGAAGGAAATGATGAATAGAATTATAGGCAACAGGTTCAGGGTGGCATTTTAGAAAGAAGGAGAACAAATAATGGCAGAGTCAGGAAAGTGAAAAGTCAGATGTGCAGGATAGTTAGAGCACATGCTGTGCGGAGCAATGTACTGAGATGTTAGGGTAGAGAAGATGGAGAGAGCCAAGTCACGGAAAGGACTCCATGTGTCATTTTTGTGGCTATTCCTGCAAGTGATAATGTTGAGCCTGGAAGGATGGGCTGAACCATTATGCCAGAGAATTGGTCTGCCCACCTTTCACGAATCGATTTTTGTGCTATTAATATGCAGACAGTAAAGAGGAAATTGAAACTTCAAACATGGATCTTGTTATTTACAAGAGGAGAAGGAGATCAAGCTGAACACTTGCTATATGCCAGGCACTGTATTAGCTACTTTGAATATCATACATTTTAAGACAGTTCTAGATTTAAATTTACTAGTAGTTAGGCTGTTTGTTTAGCAGTTTGGTCTCCATATTCTAGTGAAAAACACTGTGGGAAAGTAAGCTTTCAGGTGGAATTTCTACAGGAGCTCATTATGGTACCCAATCTCTATTTTGAAAATAAAACTTCACATTAACCCACAGGCATCCAGATAACATTTAAAATTCCATTGCAGGTTATTCAATTCCAATAATATAAAACTATACGTTTTAAGCCACATTTTTGTCATCACAAATGCTGTGAACTTTGAGGATTTAATTAGATGTATATGTATATAGATTTATAATTTACTAGAGGCTGGCCACTCAAAATCGTGCGAGACCCAGACCCGGCATGCCGTGGGACCCAGCATCAAGTCCCCACCCAACCACGTGCACCTCACCCAGCACGCAGCCCCGCCCACCTTGAAGACAGTTGTGGACGGAGATAAGAATAGTTTCCTGCCCTAACCTTCCTTCTCAGGAGCACTTAAATTGACCTTCGTTGGAAGATGAGAATTGAACAGAACAACACTTACTTGTTCCCATGAAGAAATCATATGACGTTCAGCAGGTGCCTTTTGGCGTTTGGTCGTTACAGCGTGACCGTGTCACGGCCACAGGGTTTTTATAATAGAAATGTTTTGTCACTCAATACTATCACATATTCCAGAATTTAAAATTTCAGATAAAATGCCTGCATGTTCTATATATTAACACCAAACCCATTTTAACAATAGTTCTATATGAAAACTAAAGATATTACTTTAAGTATATTTAGAAATAAAGTATAAAAAGTATCAAAATTATTATTTCTTTAAAAAAAGTTATGTGAACTCAGCACATAATATTCTAAAAAGAGCATCTTTTTATTTCTGCTTTAATAATGTTTCTATATTTAAAGGTTTCTAATTAATGGTAAAATGAGGCATCTTTTATAAAGTGATTTTATGGGTCTTACTACAGAGAGTGACTATGAAATATGAGGAATGATAAAAAACAAAGTAATCACCGCTCAGCTTATGTCAGGAAAGGTTGACAATATTGAAATATGTTTATTGGTGGTTAAAATGCAATTTTCTGGTAGAGCTTTTATAAAACCAAATAACATTCCTATAACCTAGCTGGGTAATTTGTAAATTGTTCACTCAATCAAAATCACATATGCTAAAAGTAGGCCTATTTTCAAAGTTGCAGTTCTTCACATGGAACACTTCACAGGTGAAATTTTGGCCAGCACCCTGGAGAGATAAAAATTTTATTTTTTTTGCTTGGGAATAAAATAGAAAACTTTTCTTCTCGAGGCCTAACAAAGTGTAGCAAACAACACTGGAAGGAAAGTAAATGAGACTGCAGTTTGTGCCCAGGAATATCTGTTTCCACAATCCCTGCTCGTCAGCATGATCCCAGCCAGAGATGTGGGGCCACAGCAATTAAACTTGATAAGCTGACAGGGAGGATCAGAAATACCTCATTTGTGTGCACTTATTCGGGAAGATGCCATGACTTGTGTCAGAATTTCAACAGTGTCTTTACCACACTCTGAATATGATCCACTTTCTCATAATATCCAAGACAGGAAGAGAGAAACCATCTGTTGGATGACCAAGGTAGAAATCACATTATAATGTGAGAAATTAACCATAAGGTCTGAGTCAGTTGGCCCATCACTGCAGATCTGTACCAAACAGAACATAAACTCTGACGAATGTACTCCATCCTCAGGATAACAGCCAATCTTCCTCAGACCAGGTATGTTCCACTCAGCGTATAGACATAATAAAATTGTTAAGGCCTGTCTATGGTGATGACTGAACTTGTCTGGTGTCAAATCAGTGCTGGAGCAAGAACTGCTACTCATTGCAACTAAAGGACTTGATGTCACCATGAAAATAGAGCCATCAGTCATCTGAGTCCTGCTTTGGGGAAAAATGTGTGCAATGGTTGTGCTCTCTAATGCATTTAGCTCTACAGACAGATGCCTATGTAAAAATAAACTATAAATATAGCGAGTAAGAGACATGAATTCTATGGCACACTATAAACTCAACATAGGTGTGGATTCCAGTGGGTGCTGAAAGTGCTCTGAGTAGAGAAATGCAAATGTTAAGACGGATTCTTCTTTTCTCCCCAACATATATACTCTGCTCCACATCCTTGTTCTCATAAAACTTTGCTGAAACATCTGCCACTCTTTGCATGTCATTACACCCTCAGTATTCTTCAAGGCTCACCTCACCTTGAAGTACAAATGAAGCCTTTACTGACTATCTGTTATACTCATCTCTGACATTTCCAACTTTAAACAGTGCTTAACTGCCTGCAATAGACTTTTCTGAGTTGATATTCTATAATATATTTTCATCATCTCAAATGTTGCTGATTTCTGAAAATATCCTCTATTTTACCTTGTTCAGGGATACGTGCCCCTTCATTGTTCATAGCAACTGGTAATTTTGGTTTTGGGTTTTTTTTTTAGCACTTGTTGTTCTGTGTTTTAATAATCCTGTAAGTTCACTAATGGCATGGACTGTGCCTTTCTCTTCACTCTATCCCCAGCATCTAGCAGAGTATTGGCACAGAGTTGCTGCTCCATAAATGATGTTGAATAAATGAGTACTCCTTTCCCAGACTCTAGCAGCCCTAGAGATGAGCAAGGGCAAAAGTGCTGTCAAATAAAAAACAAATTGAAGTTTAAGTAAAGAGAAACTTTATTCAAATGGATTATTGTGCTTGGGGGAATAGGACTCTTAACAACACAGTGAGGGGTCTTTGCAAGAGAGAGGAAGGTTGAGGAAAGGGTTCTTATGCTGACTGACTATAAGGACCATAAAGTCTGTAAGTAATTCAAAGGTCAGGCCAAAAAAGGCTTTTCTTCTATAGGAAGGAGTAAACAAGGCACGAAAAATCCAGGAGTGAGAATGTGAGATGAGCAAAGGCCTGATCTGATTTAAGGAGGCTTTGTTCTGAGTTCCAATGCTTGCTCAAGGGTGGGTCAAGTTTAAGGGGCCTGATGTGGAGGAGAAGAGAAGCTTAACTAAAATTTGATCAAGTCAAGGTAGCAGGTATTCTATCTAGATTGCTCAGTGGGTACAAACAACTCAGCTAATCATTAATAAAGCAAAGGAGATATTTATAGTGTTTTTGTTTGGTACAGCCATATTTTTTAAAGGGTGATATCTGAGCATCTTTCTTAGTCATATGAGAAAGGGTAGTTCTTTGCATTTTTTTAACCATTTCTTGGAACACAAAGAACAGAGGTATTTATTACCTGTTGTAGCTTTCCAGGAGCATGCGGGTAAAATTTAACACTGTCAATGTAAAGTGAGTATTAGGCCCCAGACCCACAATAACTCTTATTGAAAGGGCGAGGGCTACGCCCTCCATCTTGCCCCAGGGTAAGGGCTAGGCCCTCCATCTTGCCCCAGGGTAAGGGCTACGCCCTCCATCTTGCCCCAGGGTAAGTGCTCCATCTTACCTTGGCCATGTGCTTGGCAAGGAGCTTCTTCCCGGAAGTCTAAGCCTCTGCTAGCCACACCCAGGAACAAGACACCGACTTGCGCCTGGCCAATCAGCAAGGCCACAGCCCTTTCTCCTCCCCTTACTCCAACCCCCTATAAAACCCCTCTCCACACAGAGTTCTTTCTCTCTCTGCTTCCTGCTGCTGTGTCGGCAAGGTGGGGGAGCCGAGCTAGCTCGAATAAAGACTCATGCTTTTGCATCGGACCTGGCTGGCTCCCTGATGTGGTTTCTTGGGGATCCTGAAATCTGGGCATAACACTTATCACTTGTAAGACAGTGTCTTGTTAGAAATTTAAAGGATAACTTTACTTTGATTAAGCTTATAATTGGGAGACGACTGTTCAGATAGAAGAAAAAGTGAGAGTGAAGTTCTTAAAGAAAGAAAGAGCAATGAGTCATCTCAGAACAGGAAAAAATCCAGTCAAATGGAAAATATTTTTTTAAAACACCTAAAAGCAGAAGAAATAAAGTTGTATCATCTCTGGGTGAAGAAGGTGTCTTACAGATGAAATTGCAAACTGAAAAATAGAGTGTTCATTAACTGTATGAAAAATAGAATATTCTATAAATCAAATAATTTTTGTGGCTCATTTTTGCTCTTTTCTATTTAGTTTGTGTTCCTGGAGACCAACCTCTATTAATTATAAGACTGGGCTGCCACTGCCTTCTAGCTTCTCCATTACATTGACCTATGGGTGGCACCAGCAGGAGACCAAAAGAGCCTCTGTGGTTCCTGTTCAGATTAGAATGGATATCATTGTTTCCACCTTTTGCTGCCCCTAGACTAGAAAGGGTAACCCCTCCCTGCTGTGACTAATCCTTGGGTGTTTCATTATCCCTTCTTTGTTCTCTTAACCATGCCCATTGCTTTGTAAACTTTTAAAAATTAAACCCTTTGGATGCACCACCTGTTTTCTGCAGTGATCCAGACTGAAATATCACAATCAAAACAGCAAATGACAAACTTGGAAAGAAAATACAATCTCTATTATAGAGGAAGAGCTTATAACAATTTTATAGGGCCCATATTATAGAGTTCTTCAAAACTGTCAGGAAAATTAATGATACATATTGCAATAAAAATAAATGAGTGACCAGAACATTAAAAAATTAACATCACTAGATAACTATGAAATATATATTTTTGTGCTTGAAGTATGGGCAGAATATTTTTATGTAAATTGCTTATTTCCTGAATTTTCTATCAAGAATAGCTTTTACTTATATAAGGAAATTAATATATGTGGCGTAAAAAGTAAACCTCACATAAATTTACTTTAGATATTTTTAATAAGGCTCAATTTAGCAATCCATTAATCCTCTATAAAGGCTGCCTTGAAAAACTCACTCTCTATACATTTAGTCACCCCTTGTTAGTGAGCCCATAGTACCTTGCACGTGCTTCTTCATAAGTTCAGTTTTCCATTATATGATGGCTTCTCTATTGTGAATTCCTTGGGTCCATTTTTAAGTGATGTCTGGAACAGCCCTAGCAGTTTGGCTCAGTGGATTGAGCATCGGTCTGTGGACTGAAGGGTTCCAGGTTCAATTCCAGTCAAGGGCACATGCCCAGGTTGCTGGCTCGATTCCCAGTAGGGTTTGTGCAGGAGGCAGACAATCAATGATTCGCTCCCTTCATTGATGTTTCTATATCTCTCTCCCTCTTCCTTCTTCTCTGAAATCAATAAAAATATATTTTAAAAAATAAAAATAATAAATAAATAATGTCTAGAACAAAATCTGTATTCAGTAAATGTTTCTTGAGTGAATAGTTATGGGAATATGGACAGTAAAACAGAAGAGAAAGGATGAGAGACTGCCCGTGGGGGCTTCCAGTGGCACTGTCAGTAGTAATTGATTCTGGAAAAAATCTGGAGCCCTATTGCCTGCAATTTAGAAATTTAGAGTCAGCATCACTGAGTGACGAAGGAAATAGCTTATGAGCAACACTTAACGTACTCAATTATCATTACCTGAGTCATTTCTTAGTTAAGATAATTTACATTATTAACCTGCATGAGTGTGTTTTTTAAAAGGTAAAATCCTGAAAAAACAAACAAACACACAACCAGGAAAATATTTTTTTAAACTATTGCACATGACTGTGAAGAGAGAGAGGGATGCATGCTCTAGTGTTTAGTCATGGTGAGAGTACTCTGAGGGATAGGGGATAGGGGATTCATTACCAGAATTAGAATAACACAGTTGTCAAAGGAGCTACGAAGTTCCGTTTTTTTGTTTGTTTGTTTGTTTTTTTAGGTACCTTCATACTGCTTTCTACAGTGGCTGCACCAATTCACATTCCCACCAGCAGTGCACGAGGGTTCCCTTTTCTCCACATCATCAACACTTGTTGCTTGTTGATTTGTTGATGGTAGCCATTCTGACAGGTGTGAGGTGATATCTCACTGTGATTTTAATATACATTTCTCTGATGATTAGTGACATTGAGGATCTTTTCATATGTCTCTTGGTCATCTGTATGTCCTCTTTGGAGAAGTGTCTATTCAGGTCTTTTCTCCACTTTTTAATTGGATTGTTTGGCTTTTGGTGTCGAGGTTTATAAGTTCTTTCTGAATTTTGGACCCAGTGATTCCACTTCTGGGAATTTATCCAAAGAAACCTGAAACTCTAATCCAAAGGATATATGCACCCTTATGTTCATTGCAGTGTTATTTACAAATAGCCAAGATTTGAAAACAGCCCAAGTATCCATCAGTATAGGAGTGGATAAAAAAGCTGTGGTACATTTACACAATGGAATACTACTCTGCCATTAAAAGGAAGAGAAGTATGGATGGGCCTGGAGAACATTATACTAAGTGAAATAAACCAGTCCGAGAAAGACAAGTACCATATGCTTTTATTCGTATGTGGAATTTAATGAACAAATTGCACTACCAAGCAAAGCAGAGCCAGACTAGACAGATAGAGAGCAGGCAGACAGTTCTGGTGGGAGGGGTGAGTGTTGGAGAAGGTGGAGGGATTGAACCAAAAAGAAAAAAGAGAGAGAACTCATGGACGTGGACAACAGTGTGGTGTTTGTGGGCTGGGGGGGATTAGAGGAAGTGGATAAATGGCAATGGAAAATAAATAAAATAAAAGGAAAAAGAAGGAGCTAGGAAAAGAAATGATCGGGCTAGGTAACTGGGTGTTTAAAGAAAAATCACTGCTTGCAGATAAACCTGAAGAACCAAATCAAACTGCCTAAGTGGGTCTGGGACAGGGAAGCTCGCAGACACTTATAGGACGCTCTCGCCTTTGAGTACTTAGTGCTTCTGCAGGTTCACAGTGAAGAGTTTGATGGTGGATCTGCTGCTCAGCAGGAAGGTGAGTTAGTTAAAAATCCGGGCAAGACAAGAACGCTGGAACCCTCCGCTACCTCTCTCTAAAAGACCTCCAGAGAGTCATATCTGCTGCTTCACCTCTCTCTCTTCCTTTGGCCAACACAAACCTCTATCTGTACAGGGAAAGGCATTCATAGACATGCAATTCCCATCTCAACCCAGCTGGCAATAGAACAATCTGGCACTGTGTATATATAAAGGGTAAGGGGGCGGGGCGGAAGGGGAGGGGGCATCTGTAATACTCTCAACAATAAAAATTAAATAAACAAATAATAAAGTGCCTGACATCTAACGCAATCACTATTAACCATTTGTGAAGGAGGGCATTGTTTAATGGAAAAGAAAAATTTAAAAACTGCATTGGAATATCTTGCCTGACAAAGTAGGCACTCACTTCCTATTTGTGTTTCTCACCTCTGGTTCCAGGCAGCCAATCATTTTTTTTCTTTAAGATAAATTTATTTTGCTTATTCTAGGTTTTCATACAAGAAGAATTATATTCTATGCACTATTTTGTGACTGGCTTCTTTTGGTCAGCATAATGTTTTGAAATTCATCCAAGTTGTTGCATCTAGCAGCTCATTCACTTATTTGTTTTGATTTTCATGTTTTATTGAGGTTTGAGTATATACACAAAACTGTGCCTATTCTAACTGTATGTTTTGATGAATTTTATTTAATTTTGATTAGTAAATTCTGTGTGAATATAACTCAATATATTGATTCAGCAACCATGAATAAAGAACCTATAAAATTCCTTATGTAGACATATATTTTAAATGCTCTTGGTTAAATACTTAGAAATAGGATTACTGGGTTATATGGCAAATATGTTTGACTACATAAGAAACTAAAAAACACAATTTTCCAAGATTATTTTATTATTTTACCCCAGCAATATTTAAGATATTCAGTTGTTTCATAGCCTCATTTGTGTTTGGTATTATACAAGTTCTTAAAAAAATTTAAGCTTGCTAATAGGTATAAGGTGGTGTCTCATTAAAATTATACTTTGCATTTCCCCAATGACTAATGTTGTTAAAACATCTTTATTGTCTTTTTATTGTTCATATTTCTTGCCTTGTGAAGATTTTTTGCCCATTTTTAAGTTTGGTTTCTTTGTTTCCTTATTGAGTTTTAAGAGTACTTTATATAATATGGTACAATTCCCTTGTCAAACATGGAATTTGAGTATTTTGTCCAGCCCATGGCTTGCTTTTTTATTTACTTAGCAGAGTATATTCTAAAGAGCAAAATGTTTTAATTTTCATAAAGTACAATTTAGCTATTTGTTATGGCTTATAACTTTGTTTTCTAATTTAAAAAAATCTTTGTCACCTCAAAGTGTTTTTCTAGCCTATCCTTGTAGTGTACACACTACAATATATGTCTTTTACAAAAAAGAAGGTCATATATGAATAGAGGAACAAATAGACAAAAGACATAAAGAAACAAACAGCAGATGAAACTCTTATCAGTAATCCCATTAAAGGTAAATGGATTCTACAGTTTTTCTTTTTTTTTTTTTTTTAAGCAATGAGTAAGCTTTGAAAATATTATGGTAAGTGTAAGAAGGCAACCACAAAAGACAACATTCTGTATGACTTCATATATTTAAAATGTACAGAACAGGGATATTTTAGAGACATAAAGTAAAACTGTGAGCTTTTTAAAAAGTGTCAGCTTTATTGAGATGTAATTTATGTATCCTAAAATTCACACTTTAAAGTATACAATTCAGTGTTTAATATATTCACAGAGTTCTGCAACCATCATCAGTATCTCATTTTGGAATATTTTTATCTCCCTTATTGTATCTATCCTACAAATATTATACAATTTATATCTACATATGCTATAAACCTTGAAATATGTAGATAATTTATAGGCTAAGGGAAATGAAAATATACTGTTGTAAGATTATTAAATTATAATTTGTGTTTGATAGAAACTATAGGGAGGAAGGACTGGGGAATGACAGCTGGAGGATACGGAGTTTCTTTTGGGGGTGATGATGCCTTTAACAAGCATGGTTAATTTTGTTGAAAACCTGACATGATGTATCAAGTACTAGGAACTAAGACAGTCAACCTGTAGTGTGAAGTTTTAAGTTTATCTGGCTAGGATTTAGGCTGTGTTTAATGTTTTCTGTAGGTATAGGGGCCAGAGATTGCAATTTCTTCTGGTGTTCTTGTTTTTATCTCTCCTGTTTTGGATTGCCCCAAGAAGTATTTCTTTAAAAAAGTGTGTGCCTTGCAGGTCTTTCATTTGGCACACACTGTCATTATACTAGGGCACTGTTGATGTGGTGGGGAGATGTGGGGAGATGCAATTTTCTATAATCCCATGATTAAATCTCAGGCTTTTAGTGAGCCTGTGTAGCTAGGCTGTGACCCTCTCAAGTGCTTCTCAGCTCTTTCCACCACCTTAGGAGAGACAGAAAGGCTAACACATATTGGTTCCACATAATTGCCTTACCTTCAGATTGGATAAGGCTCTGTAATTTCTTTTCCCCTACAGAGCAAGCCTTTGTTAATGTTAAGGAGAAGGCCCTGAGCATACTTCTGTTGGGAGGGAAGACATTTTCTTCTGCCCCGCTAAGTTCTTCTGGCTGGTCTAAGAATTAAATTGACAGGAGACAGATTAACAGAAGAGAATAATCAAATTTAATTATGTCCATGCATATGGGGTTCCATAGCATTTAGGGCCCAACAGTTGAGGCTTGTATGCCATCTTGACTAAAGCAGAAGGGGTAATTGTTTGGGACTCCAAATGGGAAGAAAGCAATTCACATGAAGATGGAAAAGCAAATGTTTGATTAGACAAATATTTGTTGGGCATGCAGAGACAAGAGGACACAGAGTGGACACTGATCCGAAGGCTGTGGAGTCTCTGCCACCCCACCTAGTTTATATTATGCTGTAGTTATCTATGGGAGAGCTCCCTTCCTGATCAGGCCCTTATCTAAATTCTTTTTTTAAAATATATTTTTACTGATTTCAGAGAGGAAGGGAGAGGAAGAGAGAGATAAAAAACATCAATGATGAAAGAGAAACATTGATCGGCTGCCTCCTACACGCCCCCTACTGGGAATCAAGCCCACAACCAGGGCATGTGCCCTTGACCAGAATCGAACCCGGGACCCTTCAGTCCACAGGCTGATGCTCTCTCCACTGAGCCAAATCAGTTAGGGCTCTACGTTTTTTTTTAGACTGTAGAGGAGAAGGTCAAAGTTCTTCTTGAATCTGTTATTTTTAAAATATAAAATAATCCTATTGCCAAACAGACACAGAATGAGCTGACAAATAATGCTTCCCTACATACCAAAGTGTTGACTTTTTCCCTCCGTTAATCAGAAAAATGACAATTTTTTACTTGTCTCTTCACCATGAGAACTGATAGGGCTTCTGAAGGTAAAACCCATAAGTATGAGAGCCCTCAAAATATTGGGCCCTCTGTAGTCTCTCATTCTCCTGAGAGTTCTCACTCACAATCCAGAAATTCATCAAAATTAACATTCAGGTGTTCCTCTAGTTTATGGCTCAACTGTCTTCTTTCTCAGCTAAGTTGATATTGGCTCCCATTCTCTGTGTTCTCTTTCTTGCCATACTTCCAAGGGGCAGTGCATACTATGGCCTCAGTTCTCTGAAAGCATTTTAGACACATATATCAGTATCGCTGCTCTCCTAGTTGTTTCTTGAATCACCTTTTCTGCATTTGTGGGCTGCTTTGTTTGTTGTTGAGTTGTTGCAAGAGACCCCAATTATGACAAGCAGCAATGCCTATACCCCTCCCCACCCCGTGAATATGGGTTACTTCAAGATTTCGTCAGTGGCAACCACTGGTTTTGGAAATTTCCCTGATGTCAATACCACCCAATGTGGACCTTTGTTAACTATATTAATATCAGTGGCCTCGTTGCTGTTTCACTACAATTTAACTTCTTATATCAATATGTTTGAAAATAATTAAAGCTGATATTTTAAGAACATTCCCTTCTCTGGTTGTGTAAATAAAACTGTTGAATGATTTAAAAAAAAATCTATAACCCTGTTAAAAAGTCTATAATCCAAATGATATTAAGAAAACAGAATGTTATCTTGGTTTTTATATCTTTTCTAAAAACTATGAATTTACTCTCCCTGCTCACCCCCAGAAAAGTTGTAGATGCTTTATGACTGACCATATATTTCACAATTAATTTTAATTTTCAAATCAATGCTGCATTTTTTTCTGTAGTAAGCAAATATGTATATTCAGACTGTGTAATGCCTTTTTATTATGCATTAGAAAAGTCTATCTGATTTACTGGTGCAATTTATCATGTTAAACATATACAGACCCATGACAGAAATCATTGCTATGAATGTCTGTTAATATGTAAATGAGGATTATATTGCTTCAAGCCTCATATAATTAGTCAGCTTCTTTTAAATTGTGATTTATTGATCAGTAATTTGTGAAGATGGAAAGATGTTAGTTTATTTTCCCCTGTAGGTTAGTCCATTAGTTGGAGTTTCAAAAATATGCTTTCTGTTTTTATAGGTGTGTTAGCCATGCAGTGTAATCTGTCATTGAAATTCTCTCTATGAAGTTGCATACATAATATTGTAGATTCCTAGTTTTATTCAGCAGTTACTTATGGAAAAACGTACATTTTAAAAAATCTGTTCTTAAATGTAAATAATCAGACTAAATACCAACAGATGATATTGATTGCTATAACTCTACCTTAGGCATTGGAGTAATCATAAACTTTGCTGGTTTTTCTCTTTGATTATCAAAAAATGTTTAAAATCTGTGGGCATGGAGAATTTGGGGCAAGTTAGGAAGACTAGAAAAAGCAAGATATTTCTAAACATCAAAAAATTAATAAGAAAAGACACAATAAGTTACTTCATACAAATACTGACAATACAAAAATGATTTCACATGTAAGTTATACAGATCCAATGAGAAGGAAGTTTCTTTTCAAAACCAGTGCCATTTACAAAATGGTTTTAAAAATTAAGCTAAATCAATTCCTAGTCTGTACCTTGATAGCTTAAAATTGAATTTTAGATGTATGCAAAATTATTCTCTCTTTAGTTATCATAAAGTTGAATTCTTACTAAGACATGCTCTTAATTTTAACCAGTATTAACCAATGAGGACTCATAATTCCCTGGAGATTGTAACCTCACTCATCTTACTGAAATCAAACAACTGCATATATATCTACACACATATACATACTTGTATAGACACACACATACATATACACATACATAATGTGGTTTCTCTTATCAAATGAGGAAAAAAATCATCAGAATGTATTTCCTTTTGGAAATGGAATTCAGTTTAATCCATTAAAATAAATACGATTTATATTGCTTTTCTGTTTTGTTTGTTTGTTTCTCTTTTTAAATATATTTTTTTTATTGTTGATAGTATTACAGATACTCTCATTCCTCCTTCTCCACCCCCCCTCCCTTTACATTGCTTTTGAAGCTCCAGGCAAAAGTCTTACTTTCCCACCAATGTAATGTTAATCCTGGATTTAAGAGAAAAAGATCAGTGATGGTGAGGGAGGGAGCATCTTTATATTTAGAGTTGTTAAGTAGTTATATTTTCTCTCTAAAGGCTTTTGCATAAGTGAAACAGAGGAAAGCTGTGGAAGCTGTTTCCAGTTGTGAATTTTCCTGTCCAATCAGAAAGCCAAAGGCTCATTTCCCTTCCCTCACACCACTTGCTATTTGCCACAGAAACAGGAAGAAACTGCAGCCTCACTAATTTTGTATGTTCACGTCTAGTTTTATCTATTTTTTAATTTTTTAAAAAATATTTTTTATTGAGTTTAGAGAGGAAGGGAGAGAGAGAAAGAAAGATCATTGATGAGAATCATTGATCAGCTGCCTCCGGCACATCCCTTACTGAGGATCCAGCCCACAACCCAGGCATGTGCCCTTGATGAAAATCGAACTCGGGATCCTTCAGTCCACAGGCCAACACTCTATCCACTGAGCCAAACCGGCTAGAGCTGTGGTTTTTATTTTAATTTCAGGGAGATTAAGATTTTTAGTGTCTGGAATATCTGTCTTAATTCCTTTACACATATTAGCTTCTCACAGAAATACAGTCTCCTTGTGAAACACTTGGAATCTCATTTGCAGCTCTTTCTTCAGAAACCTTAATTAAGATAAGCTGAGCATTATCAGATGGGAGATTTAGTTGATTTCACTGGTTTCTACAAGAAAACATGATAAGTGAAGTTTATTCCGAGAGCTGTGTCTGAAAGGAGTTCTGTATCAGTACCAAGAGATTTTTATTTAAATCAAGTTGGAAAAGTTCTGGGCTGCTATGAGCATTTCAACTGCCAAATTCTAGGACAAAATTAAGTAGCAATATGCACAAATGATGCAACAGACTAAAATCAATGCAAGAGAAAAATATGTGTTTTGACTTCTCCAATTTGATACCAAGCCATGATTTTGTAACTTTTAAGTGATTTAAAGTACTGTATTCAAATACCATACATATGCGTCCCTCGATTATTTATTGTCTGTCCTTGTGTTCTTTACTGTCTACTCTCTTTCCTTCTCATCTTTGGAAAAATAAACTCAGGAAAAAATAATTTTTCCTGAGCAAATGTAACTTGTTGGAATATTTAGCGTATTAGGTTTAAGTCAGTCTAAAACAATTATAAATTCTAAACTCAATCATGTACTTTTGATCTTTAGGAATATATTTCCCCAAGAAATTTTATTCATCTTATGCAAATATTCCTGGTGACTTTTATTTGAAAACTTTCTTTTTGAAAAGCATAAGAGAATGATGAATATTCTGCACTTTAATCACACTCTAAGGAAAATGGCCACTGATGGATGCAGGTAATCAATCCTATTTATAGTCAGGTCAGCTCCAGCACGCTCCTCAAGGTGGCCCGAGGCACACCATCAGTTTGCCAAGTCTCCCACCCCATTGCCTCTGGAATGGAGGTTAGAGGTCTGGCTGAAAACCACTGTTCTGTGATTAACGATTGTGTGCCTTTTGACAAATCTCTTTACTCAAGTTTTCTCTTCTGGAAAAAAAATATATATATCTTGGGTTTGGGATAGAATCAAATGAAATGACACATGAAGACAGTTCATAAGCTGTAATTGTTACACATCCATAAGGAATTATTAATAGATCAATGTTATTGGCTATTGACATAGTGTTCTGTAACTGGTAAGAGAAATTACTGGTCACACCTTTCAAAAAAAGTGGGACATCCCTCTCTTAGAAAAATTTAACTTTAAAAAAGATACATAGTGATTTTCCATGATTAGCTCAACTGTCTCTGTGATTAAAAATATTTTTAAAAAGAGAAAAAATCCACATTTACTTATTTTTCAATAAGTTTACATCCTTGAGGGGTACAGTGTTACACAGATTCTGTGTCGAATGGCCTTAGCGGAAAGGTTGCTTAGGAATTTGACAGGACCATGCCTCTGTTGCAAGTACCTTTCCCAGACCACTCTGGTTTTGTTTGGTTTGCCACCAGGAGTCACTGTGTTGTTCTTTGCTTTGTTCACATAAGCACCTCTCTTATGTAGACAGAATTTGGTTTCATCTCAAACATAAACACCTTCAATTTTAAGAAGAGCTGTGTGCTCCCTCTGGCTCCAGAGAGCCCGCTGATAGTTGGCAAAATGGCCTTGGAGCCCAGTCTTCCAGACATATTTGTGTTTCTGAAGTCCTGTTCCCAGCAGGCTCCACAGGCTCCACAATGGTGGAAAGAGACAAGTACATCTTAGAAAAGAATAATGTTTAATAATGAAGTATTTAGATTATAAAATAATATAGGTATGATATATGTTGATATCACTTAAGTTTAAAATAACACTTTTTATTGAATTTATGGGGGTGAAACTGGTTACAAATAATACACGTTTCAGGTGCATAATTCTACAACATATCTATACACCGTATTGTGTGTTTACCACCCTGTCAATTCTCTGTCCTTTATCATTTATCCCCCTTGTACTCTTCTCCACTTCTCCCCACGCCACCTCCCCCCACCAATAACCACATTGTTGTACACATCCATTAACTCTTTTTTTTTTTGAAGACCTAAGTTATCTTAAATATTTACATCACAAGCTGGTAATTAAAGTATCACCTGCCTGACTACTGACGTGATACCCTCTGCTTCTCAGGGCTTCAGAGTTAGACCAGATATATATATATATTCTTTCTGTTTCTCTGAAGAACCCTGAATAACTAACACAGTAACTAACACAGATGAACCCTAGTACAGACTAATTCAGGGAACAAAAGTTGACAGCTTTATCACTAAATACTACTGCAAAGACCATTGTTTTTACCCAGGATTAAAGTAATATATTACCCAAGATTACTTGGAAATATTTTATTTCCAAGTTTTCTATGTATGTTTGAAATGATAGAGGAGGCAATGGTAGTATTATTTCTGTGTAAGCAAGATCAACATATGACTGCAGTTAAGTCCTCGATATCTTATTTTCTTCTACTTATTTCATTACCTCTAGATTCGATTTTCCTTTCAGAAGAAAAGAGTAAATTAAGAGCACCAACAGTGCACAAGGATTCCCTTTTCTCCACATTCTCTCCGACACTTGTTGTTTGTTGATTTATTGGTGACAGCTATTCTTTCAGGTGTGAGGGGATATCTCATTGTGGTTTTAATTTGTATTTTTCTGATGATATTTTTTTCTGATTTTTCTCCTCTGGCATGGGAAAAAAGAAAAATAACAAAAGAAACAATATCAAACTAAAAAGATTTACACAGAAAATAAACCATCAACAAATTGAAAACACAACTCACTTATAGGGAGAACATATTCGCCAATACATCTGATGAGGGGTTACTATCCAAAATTTATAAAAAACTTATAAAACTCAATACCAAAAAAAACAAGCAATCCAATTTAAAAATGGGCAAAGGACTTGAATAGACACTTTTCCAAAAAGGCAAACAGATGGCCATCCCTATTAAAAGTTTTATAATAAGCTGTAAAACAAAACAATGAATCAGTAGATGAGGCAACAACTCTGAAAATATTTAAAAATAAGTGAGATCACACCAAAAAAAAAAAAGCAAGAAAGAAAGATATAAAGACCAGTCTCTGAAAAACACATATCATTAAGTTGTAAGACTAAAGGGAATTTTTTTTGCCCTTTGCTGTAATATGCAGCTGATTTTTAAATTTAGTAACTTTGTTTTCCAGCAGAAATTTAAAGTTGAAATGATGTCATGAATTATTTCAAAGACACAAAGCAGCTTTAAAAAATGAACATCTGAATATATCTTATCCTGTTCTAAACTAGAGAACCCAAGCCATTAATTCCATTTTTTATTTCTAACACTGTTACAAACTCACTAGATTATAAAGTCTTAAAGTATATAAGTAAAGGAGTGTTCAACCACAGATTAAATCTGTTGTCAATATTGTATATCAAATTCTCCCTCTTCCAAAATAAAGTAATTGTTGACTTAACATGGCAGTCAATAGTTGCTACTAAACAATCTTAAAATCTATGAATGCTTTTTTATATATAAACAGATATCAGATAAAATATATAGGGATAAACATTGACCTTTTGTCGTGAAGAATTGCTAAATAAGATAATGTAAAAGGCATATGGTAATTTTGATAAAGATGTCCTAGAGTACATACAGTAACTAATCTTCACGTAACTTCACATTTGCAAAGAGAATTCTTTTTTTTTTTAATATATTTTATTGATTTTTTACAGAGAGGAAGGGAGAGAGATAGAAAGTTAGAAACATCGATGAGAGAGAAACATCGATCAGCTGCCTCCTGCACACCTCCTACTGGGGATGTGCCCGCAACCCAGGTACATGCCTTTGACTGGAATCGAACCTGGGACCCTTGAGTCCGCAGGCCAAC
>NW_005355584.1:11620567-11631430 GCF_000412655.1 Myotis brandtii
TTTTCTTGAACCTACCGGAATGTAATTATAGCTTAAATTAGGAAGGTCCTTCAAAGGGCATGAGATTAGTATATATTTTCCATTTCTTTGTAGAATATCATAAAGTCTATTTTTCAGAATGTTGACCAGTATAAATATGTATTAAATGAAATAAACTTTGAATAAATAAGTTAAAATGACTTAATATTTCAAAAATATGAAATTATTATGGAGACTTGTCTATAGTTTTAAAAGAAATGAAATAAAATTTACTTAAGAGACAATTATCTAATTAATAAATTAGTAATAAAATATGAATACAAATACCTAATATGACTGCATTTGTCACAAAACTTCTGTTGCCACTGTAGTTTTTGTGAAAGTATTGTGCATGCTTTAATTCTGAGATATATATTCTTGGTCTTTCATTCAATAGTGGAGAATAAGAAGCATGTAAATGAATATGAAAATTTACAGGATTACCTCTAATGACAAAAAATTGGAATAATTAATAAATCTAATTGATTAGCTACACTTGTATGACCAATAAAACGGTTGTGACTCAAAATATGTACAAATGAAAGATCCTTATAAACATCATATAGTTTCATTCATCAAAAATATTTATTGAATGTCTACCTTGTTTTGGTATTCTGAATATTTAGAGAAAACTATCATAGTTTTTGACTCTAAGAAGTTCACAGTTTAATAAAGAAACAAAAAAAAATTATTCAATAACAAGCCATTGTGATATTTGAGAGAGAGAGAATTCATGTTGTCACAAAGATGAAAAAATACACAATGGAACGAAAGTGAATGTTCATGAATTTTTCATAAATTGTGAAATGGATCAAACAATTGGTAACCATATGTAAAGTCTCAGGGAAATAATCAGTTCAAGGGAATTATACAGGTGTGCACAATAGTAGGTTTACAGTTATGAGTATGCAAAATATAGAGTTTATTCTTGTATTATTATTTATTAATTATTGTATTATGTTCTATACATACTACTATAAACCTGGTTTTGGCCAATCCTGTATATGTGAAAAACAAAGCTACACATAAAGCTTTTTAGAAGATAATATCTGCATGACCTTTATGTGCAGACTTCTTCATGAAGACTTGAAAAGCGTTAATTATAAAAATTATTTAAATTTAACACATTAAAATTAAGAATCTCTCTTCATTATAAAAGACCAGAAAGCAAGGGGCAAGGAAAGTCATAATAAAGAAATGTTGGCACAGACAGTTTCAGCTGCAATGTTGAGAGACAATATGTGCTACACATGTAACAGAGAAGTGGTTTATATCCAAACTCTCTCACAAATCAGTGAGAAACAGACAGGCAACCCACTGGGAAAATGGAGGAGACTTGATTAGGGACTTCAAAAGGAGGGAAACAAAATAGCTAAAAAGAAAAAAGAACAAAAGATGACAGATTCTCAATCTAACTAATAACCAGGGAAATGCATTTGAAATCACAATGGTATACCATTGCACATCTGCCAAAATGAATAAAATAAATTCTAAGTATATCAAATATTTGGAAGGATATAGAGCAGTGGGAACACACATACATTGCTGGGAGTATAAATGGATACAGCCACTTTGGAAATTGTCATTGTCTTGTAAAGTTGAAAGAAAACATAGTACTCATGCCTCAGATCCCCACTCTTAAGTATATACCCTACAGACAGGCATGGACACGTACATTAGGACACATCAACAGGAATGTTTAGGGCAAGTTTATCCTACTCTGAAATTAGAAACAACCCATACTGGGATATTCATAAAATAACATAGTAATACAGCTATGAAATGAGTGAACATAATAATGTAACATTGCGTAAAGGTCAAAGAAAGTAAAACTAAATAATGTTTAGGGGTTAATATGGAAATGGTAAAATTATAAAGAAAAACAGAGACAGAATTATTATCAAATTCACAATTGTGTTCTACTTTGGGGGGAGGGATGGATTTTTTTATTGAAAGAAAATATTCTTGCTTGTCCTAGAGTGTTGTAAATTTATTGTTTCATAACTTGAAATGTTGGTATAGATAGTTTTAAAGGGCTCCACAGTGTGAATACAAGTAAACTTTTAATGAAGGCAAAGGATATGGTACAGCTCCACATTGCCAGGATCTGATATTGTCAACATTTTAAAACAAACTTTACCCATTCCAATTGGTTTGTAGTAGTATCCCATTGTTATTCTAACTAATTTCTAATAGCAAAGGAGGTTGACCATGTTTTCATATGCTTATTAGCCACCTGTATATTTTCTTAGGTGTCTATTCAGACCTTT
The DNA here is from genome assembly GCF_000412655.1 of Myotis brandtii. Classification (NCBI taxonomy): domain Eukaryota; kingdom Metazoa; phylum Chordata; class Mammalia; order Chiroptera; family Vespertilionidae; genus Myotis; species Myotis brandtii. Next base: position 11,622,856 of record NW_005355584.1, read on the forward strand.
TGCTTATTTTTTTATTGGGTTTGTCTATTTTCTTATTTGTGAATTTTAACAGTTCTTTGCATATTTTGAATACAAATCCTATATTAGGTATATGTTTTACAAATATTTTCATTCTCTTAATAGTATATTTTACAGAGCAAAATTTTTTAATTTTAATTAAGCCTAACTCATTAATTTTTTATGTCATGGGCCATACTTTGGTGTTGTACCTAAAATCTAATTGCCACACCCAACGTCACATTTACCTCTAGGTTATAACCTCAAAGTTTTATAGTTTTGCATTTTACATTTAGGTCTATAATCAATTTTGAATTAATTTGTGTGGAAGACATACTAAGTTCCATCTCTAGATTCATTTTTGACATAAGGATGTACAGTTTTTCCTGCACTATTTGCTCTTTGTCAAAGATTAGTTGACTATATTGTGTGGGTCTATTTCTGGGCTCTTTATTCTGTTTATTGTTCCATTTGTCTATTCCTTTACTAATATCATGTTCTTAATTACTCTTGCTTTATTATAAGTTTTGAAGTTGGGTAGTTCAGTCATTAGCTAAATTTTGTGGGCATACAATATTTCATAGGATTCTATCATTAGCATATTACTGTCCATTTTAATGATGGCTCCTTTTTTATGTCTGATTCTAGTAATTTGTGCTTATTTATTTATTTATTTTTGGTTAGCATGGCTGGAGGTTGATACATTTTATTGATCTTTTGAAAAGACTTGCTTTTGTTTTTATTGATATTCTCTGTTGTTTTTGTGGTTTCAATTTCATTTATTTCTGCTTTATTTTTATTTTATTTACTTATTTGCTTTTATATATTTATTCAATGCAATATATTTCCATCTAAGTACCATTTTCATTGCATTTTACTGATATAGATAAGTTTTTCTTTCATTTTCATTTAGACCAAAATATTTTTAAAATTCTTTTCAAATTCTTTGTTGTTCCATGTGTTATTTAGAAGTATGTTATAATTTCCAATATTTTGGATTTTTCTGTCTATCTGTTATTGATTTGTAGTTTGATTCCATTGTGTTGAGTATATTTTGCATAGTTTCTATTCTTTCAAATTTGTTAACTTATGTTTGTGGTTTAGAATGTGCTCTATCTTGATGAATGTTCCATGTGAACTTGAAGAGTGTGTATTGTGCTACTTTCGGATGAAGTAATCTGTAATTATCAATTAGATCCTGTAATTTGATTGTGTTATTAGTTTAAATATATGCAGATTTTCTGCCTACTGGATAGTTAAATTACTGATAGATGGGTATTAAAGTTTCTAATTGTAATAGTAGATGTATCTCTTTCTATTTGCAGTTTTATTAGTTTTTGCCTCTCATTTTGGTGTTCAGTTGTTAAGAAGATACACATTAAGAATGTTATTTCTTTTTGGAGACTCAACCTCTTTATGTGATTCTCTTCTTTATCCTGGATAATCTTCTTTGCTTTTAAGTCTGTTTTTTTCTAAAATTAATTAAGCTACTCCAGCATCCTTTTAATTAGTGTTGGCATAGTATTTTTTCTGTATCCCTTAGCTTTTAATCTATTTGCTTTTCAGTTTAAGTAGTTTCTTGTGGACAACATAAAGTGGAATCTTGATTTTATATTTATTATTTTTATTTTTTAAATTTAAATTCTTTATTGTTGAAAATATTACATATGTCTCCTTTTCCCCCCATTGACCTCTCCCTGGCCGCTCCCACCCCCCAGCACAGGCCCTCACCCCCATACTGTTCCTTGTCCATTGGTTATTCACTTGGTTTCTGTTTTACTGTTGGTTGATTTAGCCCATTCACATTTAAAGTGATTATTTACAAAGTGGTTCCTCTTTTCCCCCTCCTGATAGAAGCATGAGATATTTTTTCCTCAAATTATCATTGTGAGAACCAGCTGGGGCTTCTGGAGGTAAAAATCACTAAAGCTTAGAGTTTCCCTAACACTGGGCAGTCCCTCAGGATACCAGCTTGATCTGGTCCACACTCAGCCTCTAGCAATTCCTCAACTACTGTTTAAGTTACTGGCTCAAGAAGTTTCTACCCCAAGTGAAGCATAACTCTCTGTAGTCCCCTGCCTCTCCAGTTTGGGAAGGTAGCAGTTTACCCTACGATGTCAATTATGTAATGGATCTAAGATGTGTTGATTTTCAGTTTATTCCATTTTTTCTTGTTGCAAGGATGAGAGTAAGGAATTCTGAGACTGTCTTATGTTGGATCAGATTACACTGTGAGGATTCCCCTTAATAGGGAATTGAGAAATGCTAGGGTGAAATAATTGTCCGAAGATCATACAAGTTAATCTACGCTATTTTATCTGTATCATAATTTTTAAAAGTTTGAAAAATGATCCTGATGCTTTAAATATCATTCCATCTTCAGGGAAAATAAAATGTTACATAGATTCTGAGTCACATCCTGGTCAAGTTATTAAACTTGAAGAATATAGAAATAACTTTTATACCTTCATTCAGAAAGTCAATTCCATGACCAAAGTAGAAAAGTGCAGGCAAGCCTCCAATTTTTGTACAACCATGTTCAAAGATATAACACAATGGAATTGTTGCCAACATTTTGGGTCGAGTTCATTGTCTCATGAAATTGAAGAATGAGTTCACAGATAAAGATGGTAAGCGGAAGCAAAGTTTATTAAGAGAGAGAGATGGACTCCCTGCAGCAAGGAGCAGCAGGAAGGGGCCCAAAGTGGGTTACTGGCAAAGTTTCTTTGTCTCAGGTTCCAAAGTCCCAGGCCCCTTAAGCCGGTCCTGGAAAAGGTGCAGCTGGGGTTCCATGAGAGCCCAAAGCAGGCCAATGTCCAGAGCTTCTATTGCAGCCAGGTGTAGTTCAACATCCGAGCTAATTAAAGCCCATTAGTTCATGTGTGGAGTCCCATATGGCGTAAGCCACGTGGGCACAGGGGAGCATATCCCCTGCACACCAGAGAGCCAGAAACCCAGTGTGCCAGAGAGAGAGGATTGTGTGCTTCTTTATCTAGGAGTTGATATATGCTTTGCTGGTTTTTTATTGGTTCTTTCAAAGAATTCTGCTTTAGTAACATCATTGGGATTGGTTATATGCCTCACTGTCTTGTGACTGGTTATCTATAAGCTGCCTATCTTAGGAACATCCATACATTTTAAAGCTCACGCCTCCCACATGTGCACCCTTCTTTCCCTGCCCAGCAACTCCCACCTACTGGGTTCCGTTCTAGGTCATTTTGTTTGTCTCTGGTTTTTCTCAGAATAGGGCATGTTTAGCAAGCTGCTCAGAACAGGACACAGTCAGCAAGTTGCATCCTGTCCACATTTACAAGATCCTGTTATTCTTGGACTTCCCATTCTACTTTCCTCCCCAAGGTCACGTCCCTGACTACCTAGCCCTCTTCTTCTATCTCCTCAGAACTATGTCTACACATTTTTGAGACAACATGTAGTCTAAGGTTATTACATTCAGTCAAGTTGTCATTGAAACCTAGTCAGACATTCTTAAGATTGGGTGAATTTAGAGATTAAAATATCCATGTACATGGCCATTTAAGAAATATGTTTGATGATCTTTGGCTGGTAAAAAGATGAGTCAAAATAGTTATGAATGTCAGAACCATGGTGAATTGCTTGGTGTTGAGCAAAGGAATCATTGAAATACCAAATTAAGACCAAACACAATGGGAATTACGACTACAAAAGAGAATGTTACAATACTTTAAAAAAAGAGAATGTAACTGTCAAACTTTGATCATATGAAATAATAATAAAACTAATAATAAGAATGGGGCAATGAAGAAATATGACCATAATAATTTTCTGTTTTTCATATCACTGAGTCAATCAATAGTGCCCCAAGCAATTTCTTAGCCTGTAATTAGAAAAGATGTGGCACAAAATGATTTTTCTGAATATCTAGAAATAAATATTTCTCATGGGGTTGGGGAAATTACAAGGCAAGTTAGAACAATATCACAATTTTTGAGCAAGAATCTAGGCCAAGAAAATATTTTCATTGGCCATTTTAGAAGAATAAAATAATAACATAAGAGGCTAATAGATATATTAAAGAAGAGGTTGTAACTAATAATGAAATGTAAGTGTCAACTCTTGGCAGAAGGAGAACATTTGGGAAATTAAATTATTAGGGAAATAAGCCACTACCTTTAAAAAGAGGTAATCAGATATCAATAAGTATCACTCTTTAAATTCATTTATTTGATATATTTAGCCTTTCATGTGCCAAATTATTGTGAAACCAAGACACAGAAATAAGCAAAGGAGACACCACTTCTATCTTTAAAGAATTGAAAGTCTAGTAGAAAAGAGATAATATAGAAAGATTGTACAATTAATACATTTGTTAAGACAAACATGCTAATTACAAAAATGCATACAGATTCTTCTGGGAGAATTTCCTTCCTAAAGTGACATTTCAGCTGAAATCAAATTGATGAGCCCAAACTAGCTATATCAGACATATTATCACTAACCAGATTATCACTAGGTTTTTTTTTTTTAGTTAAAGAGAAAAGTAAGGATAAAATGTGTTTGGCAGAAAGGAGTTTGATCGCTATGTCTAAGACCAATCCCTGAAGATCTGAGGAGGTCTAACATGTGACAGGCAAATGAACTGGGAAAGGAAATCTGGAAAAAAGGGAGATAAAGTAAGAAAATATCTCTCAAAAAAGCCACCAAATGACATTTTAACAGAGAAAAAATGGTCATTTGGTTAACTCTGTTGAGTGCTTTTGAGGTGTAAATAAGACAAATAAAGGGTTTGATTTTCTTACATAGAGGCCGTTGTTGACATATAAAAAGAAAATCAGTATATTGATGGGAACAGAAGGTATTTGGAGAAGGGAAAAAGAAAGAAGACAGAACATTTGACCAAAAACAGTTAAGAAAAATTTATTGAATACACTTCTTGTTTGCATCCTCTCACCTGTCCTTTAATTCCAGGTGTTATGACCATCAGCTTCACAGAACATCTCACCTCACCTGTGCTACATGTCTATCTCGCTTCCTGAAATTTTTCCAAAATTTTCAGTTCTGCTTCCTCTGTTTTATTTGCCCAAGAATTAATTCCATGTTCTTTCTTCAGTTCTAGTTGACTATTTGCTTATCTACTTGCCCTATAAACCAATTCTTCAGCAAATTACTTTCAAATTTTAATTATTCCTTGTTGACCAAATCTAATTCTTGATTTCCCAAAGCAATGGATTTTTCCTTGTTTAATCACAAATTCTCTCTTGTGAGGCAGATCCCTCTTAAAAGGAAGCAGCCCCTGCTTGATTCCTGCACTTACCCAATTGTGGTTCCTAAAACACCTGCTTCCAGATGCCAGAGACCACCTAGCTTTGAGGCAGAGCAAGCAAACTTACAAATAGTATTCCACACATACACACAATTCAGCATAAAATACATGCAAAACCTCAACCCCTGCAACATTTTCTCCAGGGTTTATTGTGTCTAGTGGTTATGGGTCTCATATCCTACTAAACAGCCACCTACATTTTACAAACAAGCCACACAGTAATGGATGACCTCAAGGGGATGCGGAAGAACAAACCCATGGCGTGCTCAGAAGAAAGAGAAAGGCACGTGGGTGAATAGTACCAGTGACTATCAGAATAATCATTATGCAATATCGTTCATTTAACAGGCATTATCCTAATTTTCCAGCTTTAATGGCACAGTATTCAGTATTGAAGGGTGTTTTAAGATTGCTACAAATTTTTCTTATTTTACAGATTAGTAAACTGGTGCATAGAGTCATTATGTGACTTGCCCCAGATCATATGGTCAAGGTTTGGGGCTAATTCACCGTTCTGACTCTCAGCCTGGTATACTACACCATGGAGTATATCGGGAAAGTTGTGAAGATTGTCTGAGGATCCTTTATATTCAGAGCTCCCACAAAAGAATGAGGCCCCATTTTCAGATCTGTGTTGTTGGTAACAAATAGAAAGGTCCTTTTCAAGATGTTTGCTTAAAAATTCTAATCTTCAGTTTAAGAAAGTAAATCATTCATGGGAAATCTTTATGAGGAAAGAAAATATAAAATAATTAATATAAAGTATGTGGGGAACTATTCCTGAGAGAACTACCTATCTTTTTTAATGTATTTTCATTGATTTCAGATAGAAAGGGAGAGGGAGAGAGAGATAGAAATATCAATAATGAGAGAGAATCATTGACCGGCTGCCTCCTGCACACCCCACATTGGGGATCGAGCCCACAACTAAGGCATATACCCTGACTCAGAATAAAACCATGACCTCCTGGTTTATAGGTCAATGCTCAACCACTGAGCCATGCCAGCTGGGCGAGAGAAGGACCTTTCAAAGTAGCATCCTTAGAAGATTAATAGTCTTGAGCAACATGTTTATGAAAAATTAATCAGATGTTGCTGTTAGGCCTTTTCATGTTCTATCTCATTTATATTTCCCAAAGATAACACCCAACAAGTAAATTAAGATTATCCTAAGTGCCAGAGAATAATTTAGTCACATGAGGTGCCTTATTTTCTTTTTTGAGCAACATATTATTCCTAAAACTACAATAAACAGTGAGGATTTGACTAGTCAGAATTTCTATCTGCTTTTCCTAAATCTTTAATCATTTTTTTTATTTCTTTAGACAAACCTATTTACTTCTGTAGGTCTCAACATCCATATTTGCTAAATAAAGTGATAAAACTATATAATCTGTAAGGTTTCTTCCAATTATAAAATTCTGAGGCTGTGATACTTGGTATATTCCACACAAATCATAAACCAAATAATCATCAACCCATTAAAAAATCTCAACCCATTATCCATGAGGAGAGAGACCAAGTCTGTCTTATTTACTACTAGAGGCCCGGTGCATGAAATTTGTGCACGGGTAGGGTCCCTAGCGGCTGCCAGCTGCTGGCCAGAGCCTCCCTTCCCTGGCTACCAGCTGCCAGTGGGGCCTTCCTTCGTTCTGCGCCACCCCCGGTGGTCAGCGCATGTCATAGTGAGCGGTCAAGCTCCTGGTCGGTCAAACTCCTGCCCAAGGGGACAATTTGCATATTAGGCTTTCATATAGAGAGATTGTATCCTTTGTTCAAAATACATGCTTAATACATAGTAGGAGCTTATTGAATATTTATTGAGTCAATCAATTAAGTTAATAAGTAAGTAACATAGCAACTGTCATACCTCAATTGATTGAAAAAGCTGGGAGAAGAACTAACTTATTCTGACAGTACACTGCATTATTTCATTTATGGTTGGGTGGAGTAGACATGAACAATTATGATGGACATGCTCCTAATGAAGATTTCATAAGCCTTAATATTGTCAGAACATAAGCCAATCCTGGTAATACCTGTATCCCAGAGTGTTGATATTTTTAATTAATCTGAAGGACATTTATTTGGAAAGATATGTAGGACATGCAATGAGCAGGTCATTTTTTTATATTAGAAAAACCTCAGAGTTAGAGATCATCTAATCAAGGATACCTTATTTGACCAGAGAGAAAATTGAAGCACGCCAATGTTTTAGATGCACAAGTTTCTTAATTACAAGTGTGTGTTTATCACAAGGTAAATTTCAATGATGCTAAATTAATTGACAGAGGATCAAGCTTGTATTCAGTCAGAATTAATGTGATCATGTTGTTGCAGACATTTGCTTGAGGCCCATGATGATTTTCTTCCAACCTCTCTGTAAATTTATGGCACTCTATTGACCACCAACTCTCAAAGGTGATCTCTATTCTAACAATAGTAAGTTCTGATAGCATTGTTTACTTATACACAACAACCCAGGATGTAAAATGATGCCGAATATGTGAAATAATCATACCACTGATTATTTTAGCAACCAGCAATAGTTTATGTTCCAAATACACAATGAGTAACAAGAGGAAACGTGCTGCATAGTGCACTTTGAGAATTTATGAATTTCCCAAATGAAAGTACAGAGGCTGGAGTTAGTTCTTGCTCTCAATTCAAAAGTGTGATTATTATTTTAAAGAGTTTCATTTTCTATTTTAAAGTGGACTACTAATTAGAAAGGCAGATATAGAGTGACATAGGGTAGCTATCTGGCCTGTGTCGTACTTCTAAAGAGCTCTATGACTCCTTGAGTTTGAAATGTTCAGTCCTAAGCCAGTCAGTAGTTATGAGAGATATCAATTTTTTTAAATATATTTTTATTGATTTTTTTACAGAGAGGAAGGGAGAAGGATAGAGAGTTAGAAACATTGATGAGAGAGAAACATCGATCAGCTGCCTCCTGCACACCCCCTACTAGGGATGTGCCCACAACCAAGGTACATGCCCTTGACCAGAATTGAACCTGGGACCCTTCAGTCCACAGGCTGACGCTCTATCCACTAAGCCAAACCAGTTAGGGCGATATCAATTTATATATACAGACAATTAGTTCATTCATTATACAAACAGTTATGTAATTTTTGATCTGTACAACACTGTGTTAGGAACATTAAGCTTCACAATGAAATTTAATATGTTTATCATTGTGCAGTTTATACTTGAGCTTGTTTATTCTTTTGTTTTTCTTTTCATTTCAATTTGTTTATTCATTTTTTAAAATAT
>NW_005355584.1:11633251-11633658 GCF_000412655.1 Myotis brandtii
CAGCTATGGCTGATCCTCAGTCCTGCCCTAAGAGGCCCCAGGTCTCAGTGTCCTGCAGTAATCGCTGCAAGCACCTCTGAGAGAAAGCCGCCCTCGAGTTCCACCCGATGCCAGACAGTCCAGTTTCTCCCCTTATGAGTCTGGGTCCCCAGAGACTCACCCAGAACTGGACTTCAGAGCAGTCGGGAGCTTGTGTCTCCCTCCCAGTTGAAAAAGACAACCATGTTTTCTGTTGCCAGCCCTTTCCTCACGTGCCTCCGTACCTCTGCACTTTACTTTGCAACTCCTCTGAGTCTCAGTGTGCTTTTCTCTTTCCTTCTAGTTGTAGAATTTCCACTCAGCCAGCCTTCCTGTGGTTCTGGATGATGTCCGTTTTGCCTTTTAGTTGTATTTTTGAAGTGGTTGTG
>NW_005355584.1:11633726-11640433 GCF_000412655.1 Myotis brandtii
AAGTGGGAAGAGAGAGAGAAACATCAATGATGAGAGAGAATCATTGATTAGCTACCTCCTGCACGCCCCACACAGGGTATGGAGTCTGCAACCCAGGCATATAGCCTTCACAACCTCCTGGTGTAGGACACGGTTATAGGGGTAAGCCTCAGACTGACCTGTTTGCAAAGCCACAAACAAGTCCCAGCTTAGAGGGCACAGTCCTCTTAGCATAATTAGGCTTGACCTTATTATGCTCCCTAGATCTTATCTGGGTAGCTAATGGGCTGTGGGAGGTGCAGCAAGTGCTGCCAAAACAAGTGAAACTCACAAGAACGTTGTAACTATGGGGGCCACTACCTTGTTTACCTTTGGCTATAAAATAAAGGCTCAGCTTGCCTCTGTATCTCTCTCTGTGGCCTCAGCCAGGCACAGGAAGATCCACCTAGACCCAGCTTATTTATTGTCTTTGTCTGTCATTTCTTCATCCTTCACCGCCCTCTCTCAGGCTTTCTAACCCTTGGCTGAGCTGGCTCGGCACATCCTGGTCCATAGGTTGATGCTCAACCACTGAGCCACACCGGCTGGCCTGTTTATTTATTTTTATTGTGAGAAACAGACACTTTAATTTACCCAATGCTGATTTTAAAGAAGCCAGATTCTGAGCTCATATGTATGTTTATCTCACCCGCCCCCGCCCCCCGCATGGTGTTTTCTAGAGTTGACATTACTGATGATTACCATCTGCATTAGTAATTACCAGGGTTAATCTGAAGACCCTACAACTGCATACAAAACTTTTTTTAATATATTTTATTGATTTTTTACAGAGAGGAAGGGAGAGGGATAGAGAGTTAGAAACATCGATGAGAGAGAAACATTGATCAGCTGCCTCCTGCACACTTCCCACTGGGTATGTGCCCACAACTAAGATACATGCCCCTGACCGGAATCGAACCTGGGACCCTTGAGTCTGCAGGCCGACGCTGTGTCCACTGAGCCAAACCAGTCAGGGCTGCATACAAAATTTTGTGATTTACATGCACATGCATTTTTCTAGAGAAAGAGACTTAACCCTCCAAAGAACTAATATCCCTGCTGTTGATATATAAACATTTTAATGTGATAATTCTCAAGTCAGCTAAAAGCAACATATTGAGTGGCTCTAAGTGGAGTGAACTAGACAGTAAGGTAACGGTTATTTTTCCTTTTGAGAATAATCACCATTGGAGACTAACTCATTTTATGCAAGACAAAAATAAAGATTCTGATTTATGTCCCTCTTCTCAGAGTGCAATTCATAGTGTTGAAAAATTGCAACCGATTTTGAAAAAGACAGATTGACTTACTTGTTTTTTTAAAGTACACGGTTCTTTTTTAACATGTCTAATGAGATATAATTCACATACCATAAAATTCACTGACTTAAAATGTGCATTCAAATGTTTTTTAGTGTATTCACAGAATTGAGTAACCATTACCACAGTCTAATTAGCAGCCACTTTCCATTCTCCCTCTCCCCAGCCTTGGCAGCCACTAATCTACTTTCTTTCTTGCCTATTCTGTATATTTCATATAAAAGCAGTTGTATCATACCAGGTCTCTTGTTGTTGACTTGTTTCAAGATTATGCTCATGTTATATGCGTCAGTAATTCATTTCTTTTTTATTGCTGAGTAGTATTCCATTGTCAGGGTGTACCAATTTAGCTTATCCATTCATCTGTTGATGGACAGTTGGTCAGTGTCCACTTTTTGGATATTATCAGTTATGATGGTATTATGAACAGTAATGTACAAGTTTTGAGTAAACATGTTTTCATTGCTCTTGGGAGTGGGAAGCACAGGAGTGTAATTGCTGGGTCATATGGAAACTCTACGTATAACATTTTGAAGTACTGCCAAACTGCTTTTCAAAGTGGCTGCATGGGTTTATATTCTCACCAAGAAAGTATGAAGGTTCCAAGTTCTCCATATCCTTGCTAGTTACTCAACAGTTGTTATTGTCTGTCTTTTTAATTATAGCTATCCTAATGGTATAAAGTGGTATCTCATTGTGGTTTTAATTTGCATAAGTTTAATTCTCTTTTTCATTTCAAATCTCCTGGATAAGACTCTGTCTAAACACAATTATATGAATAAATTGAATCCTAGCTTCAAAACCGGTGAACTTTAAAGATAACAAATATCCTGGAAACTTAGATATTTAGTTTGTGTTTTGCTTGCTGAAAATACAATTATTTTAAGTATGCTCCTAAAATGTCTCCCTTATAGCAGCTTGCTTGATTTTAGCATTAGGCCATGCATAGAGCATAATAGTACTTCTATCTTTGCCCGTTCTCTTAATTTTTACAAATTTTCAAAATGTTTCATTACATAGTGATATTAATGTGTTATTTATAAAATTGTAGATTTATGTTATTTTCTGTATAATCTTGTGTTGTTTTCTTCACAAGAAATAACTTCTTTACGGTTTTCATCAGAGCATTGCTTCAGATGGCTTCATAATTTTCAAAAATCATAAAGGTTTCGTTTCAGCTTAACTTTGGAGCCTGAGGAATGTGTTTACTGCCTTATATCCTAGACACCTGCATCCTGAAAGATGCTGCTGTGCAAGGCAGGGCCTACTGAGTCATTTTCAACATATGGAGTATAGGGAGCAGGTGTTCAGTTGTGAGCAACGGAATAAAACAAAGTTATAAACTGGGTTAGTTAGCAACATAGGATGATACATAAACTGTATTTCCAGAATCATAGTTAAATTTGTTTCTTTATTTAATTTTCAAAATAATTACTAGGATTCATCATCCCTTAAAGGTGAACAGTTACCATAACAGAATCTCTCTTCATCTCAATCAATTTTTCTGATGCATAAAAGCCATGGCAGGTTACTCATTATCTCTTTTTAAAATAACCAAGAGCCCATAAATATTTACTTATGAAATATGCAGTGTACTTGCTTCATAAATTGTGCCCTTTGAATAGTGGAATAGATGGTCAAAAGGGTTTGTACAGATAATATAGTTGGTATCCCCTTAAGTACTAAAAAAAGACAAGAAATAAAAAGAGAAAAACTAAAAAATGAAACTACTGCATACTATAGTGTTTTATTTTGGCATCGAACTTGACACTTCTTGAAAGGTATAAAGTTCATTTATGCAAGGTCGTGCAACATGAGTGTCATTACCATAAAAACTAGCATTTATTGATTGTTTCTGTACAATAAGCATTTTATAAATATGTTATAGATAGATAGATAGATAGATAGATAGATAGATAGATAGATATTTAAATAACCCTATAAGGTAAGTACTATTAGGACCTCTACATTTTCAAACAAAGAAATGCAATTAAAGGGTTAAGTAATTTGCACACTGTCAAACTTGGAAGAGGGAGAGTCGGGATACAAACCAGGCAATCAGGTTCAAGAACACATTCTCTTAAATACGATGCAATAGCACCATAATATTGATTCAACACTTTCTACTCAAAAGAAGCCATTAAACATACACACTTACCTCCCCTCCCTTACAAAATCACAATGAAGATGAATGAAAAGGGGAAAAAAATAGTCTGTAACAATATTGGACAAAAAGATTTAGAATAACAGCGATATTTTAATGAATTTCTGGAAAACAGAACATATGGAAGTACAGTCTGTTAAAGAGAGAGCACAGTCCAAAAAACACAGAGGAGAAAGCCGAAGTAAGAGTGGGAGCTATGTTTCTCAGGCACCAAGCTCAGTTTGGAGATTTGGGGAGCAGGGAGGAGAATAAATTCCGTCAGTAGGTGAAAGGCGGGCGGTCTGCAGGAAGCAGCACCCAGCCTCCACACGTGGAGAGGCTGCAGGGTCAATGGCTCCCGGGTAAATCTGGGCTGACATTCATTAAAATGACATGGGATCATTGGCCTGGGAAAACTAGGCTATGGGCTGGGACCCAATATTCTAGGATAAGACATCTTTATTCTGGCACTAACATGGGAATGCAGTCATCTACATTGGTAAAGCTACTAAGGCAAAAATCAGACTGCACTTTTCCTGGGATACCAACCATCAAATATTGGTTGTGTTTGCATCAGCTTCCCAATAAGGATCTGACTCCAATTACTCATTCATTCTTTTTATTTTTACTCAAGATTGCCTCCTTAAAATCTTAAACTCTTACTTGAATATATACTTGGAAATGGTGTTTTTTATCCGTGCATTAAACTTCCTCTGCTGAATAGCAGGTACTTGATGAATTCAACCTTCAGCCTATGGACTCTGCTCAGTGTTTTGAATTTCTGAACACTGGCCTCAGGCCCGATGATCTAACTTAAACACTTCTAGCTTACCATGTGTCCTTGACAACATTCTCAGACTCCTTGTGTTTCTCCTTCTCCACGTGTAAGTAAGGATGACACTCATCCATACCCCACAGGCTCACAATTAGAGTGAGAATCATGGGCTCAAAATACTGCCTGGAACATACATAAATTTGGAATAAATTATATTTATCCTTATTGGCATTAACTTTTTGTCCACACGGCAACTCAGAGACCTAGCCTGTTCTTCTTTACTAGATTCGCCAGCAAGCACTGGCTCGTGACACCAGCTCCAGCCATGAAGATGCTGAGTCCCAGAGTGGCCAGGGTTTCCCAGGCATCCTCTGCTTTCTCAGCCTCAATTCTGACCATGAGTATTACCAGCCCATTTCTCTCTTTCCACTTGCAATAGATACTGGATTTGTAGTTAAAACATAGTTAGTTGTTAGAGAAGTGTGTTTTTCATGATTAATCAGGATTTCAGATCTATACTCTTATTTATATAACAAATGATTCAGAAATAAAGTCAAAATTGGGGTTAAAAATCTATTTGAGTTTAACATTCTAACATTTGTGTTTTTATCCATGATTAAGTGTGTGTGTGTGTGTGTGTGTGTGTGTGTGTGTGTGTGTGTGTGTGTCAGGGTGTGTTGAGATGAAATATAGCTTGTATGAGTAGTTAGGGATGTGGCAGGTTTTGTGATAACCCTGTTATTGTCCATCAGGAAGTGCACACATCTTCTATATTGAGGAGACTAAACTGTGGGCTGACTGTCAACTTGGACTTTTTTGTTATTCTTGACATTACAAAGTTATGTTACATGCTAAAGAAAGCACTATCCACTCTTGGTAAAAAAAAAAAATCTAAACAAATAAAATGTGAATTTTGAAATCTAAAGTAATTTTTCCCTCCTGAATTTAAACTCTGAATTTCTGACTCTCCAGTCTAACAATTTATGGACCCTCTCTTATAACACACATTTTAATGAGCTCCCCTTCTTTAATCACAATTGTTTTTTGTATTAAAATGCAAGCACATCCTCCTTCCCCACAAAATATGGGCTATAAAGCAATCGCAACAAACCCAGACAGTGTATGAAGTCACACCGCTCAACATTTTAACTGTGATATTCTAACTCATAAGTTTTCCCTAATGCTTATCATGTTTTGAGCTCACTCAGTGAGAGGAAAAATATCTATCTGTCCAACACATTTTGGTTATTTCATCTCCTTTCATAGGAATCTCTAAGGGTTTCCTAATTAGAGGAATTTACAGGAAATGTCGAACAGTCTAAATAACTGATGTGTTGTAATTAAAGTCTAGGCAATTGAGCAAATTAACCTTTATATTTTTATGATATTAAGCTGCATGGCAGTTTCCAGAAAGTTTCTAAAGCAAGTAATTGAGGGAATTATCAAAAACTAGAGAACAGAGGGGAAAAACACAATCCTTGGTTGTTACTATAATACTTTAAGCAATTAATTAAAGCAGTAAACTTTCTCTAATATTTAAAATAATGAGTGATCCATTGTTAAAATATGACACAAATATATTTTAATTAATGTACAATAAGGTAAAGATAATATCTATAATTTCAGTTGTTAATGCTCTAGCTAAATTTAAAAATTTCAATTGATATATTAATAAAATATATATAAATAAAATTATTTTAAATGATAGTCACATGAGGTAGAGATTTAAGAGGTGAAGAATTGTTGGATTATTGTTACATTAATTTTTATGTAAGTCTTTACATACCCAGACCAGTCCAGCATTGAACACAGAAAGAATCCATCAATTTGTTTCAGTTTATTACCTCATTTGATTCACTAGATGTCATAATAACTGAAAATCATGTTCACTTATAAAGTCAAAATATCCTATCTAATAAAAGACAAAAAAGGTAATTAACCGTACCTCCGCTACGCTTCCCATTGGCTAATCAGCAAGATATGCAAATTAACTGCCAAGAAAGATGGCGGCCAGCAGCCATGCAGCCGAAGTGAGCAGGAGGCTTGCTTGCTCCAGTGATGGAGGAAGTCAAGGTTCCCCGCCTGCCGCAGCCCGGATCTGAGCTCCAAAAGTAACAGCTCCAAAAGCAACAACGTTTCAATTATAGAAGCTAAACAAATCCCAGATACCTGCTTTCAGCCAGCCGCGGCCTCAGAGCTGGAGCGAGCAGTACGGCAACAAAGTTTCAATTATAGAAGGTAAATAAATCCCAGAATAAAAAGAAAAGAAAAAAAGGAGAGGCTGGGAGCTTCAATTGCCCGCCAGCCTGAAAACGGCCCTCAGCCCCTCACCCAGACTGGCCAAGCACCCCAGTGGGGACCCCCACCCTGAAGGGGGTGTGACCAGCTGCAAACAGCCATCAGCCCTCACCCAGGCTGGCCAGGCACCCAAGCGGGACCCCCACCCTGATCC
>NW_005355584.1:11640852-11664739 GCF_000412655.1 Myotis brandtii
ACACCCCCCCCCCCCCCCCCAGTGCACAAATTTTTGTGCACCGGGCCTCTAGTCAATAGTATAAGTAGCTAAATAAAGACAATAGTATAAGTAGCTAAATAAAGACATAAACAAAATTTTTGCTGTGCCTTTAGCTGAAGTCAGCAACTAAAAGAACTATCTAGAAGACAATGTTGCATATAGTGGTCAATGGAGAGCTGCTTTTTACATCTGAGTTTTCCTAGTTATGAGTCTAGTATAACAAGAGGACCTTAATATTTGTATATTTAGGATACGTTTAATACTTTACAGATAGTTTGTCAGAAGTAACTCTTAAAATATTCATTACGTTCTATCTAGTTTTCCCAATGTTCTGTTATACTACCTCTGCTCTTAAGTTTTTGAATGTCTACAAAAGGCAGGAATAAATTAAGGTGAATATTATATATGCCTTTTCCCTTATACTGTACATACTTCTGAGTAGAAATTCAAAGTTCATACTAGTAGTGTAAATTTAGGGCAAGAAGTTGACAAGGTAACAGGCCCTCTCAAGTAGTCCATATGCAAAGATATGATACATCTTATGGATTTCTTGGTCTGAGCATCCATCTGAATAAAAATATATTTATTTTTTGTTACTTTTATATAAAACTCCACATACTTTTAGATAAATCTAGACAACTTTATTTCCATTTTAAAACTAACTTTAGAATCATAGATTTTCAAAAACACCCAAATGTTAAATTTCAAATATATCAATCCTGGATAGGTAATATTTTGATGTTCAAAGTTATATACCATGGTAATATGTGGTAAGGATATAAATAATGAGCATCTTCCAGTACAATATAACAATTTATTATGCTAAATCCAATTTGCCTCATAAAACAATTCCTTGGAAGATTGTAAACTTTTTGTTAGTATTTCGGGAGATGGAATAAAATGAGAACAGAGCAAACATCCATAAATTGTCTTGAGTTTTCCTGAAAGAATCATGTGCTTTGCAAATAGAAATATATTTTACCTCTTTTTTCTTATGTGTATGCCCCATTTTGCTTTCTTTTAGTTATATTGGCTATTTTTTCCAATATCATCAGTATTAGTGGCCATATTCGGTATTTTTAAAAAATTGTTTCTTACCTTATTGGCAACCAAGACTAGTGATTTGCAATTGATTATGTAATGTGTTGCAGGGTGTGTGTGTGTGTGTGTGTGTGTGTGTGTGTGTGTGTGACATTTGTTTCTGTGCTTTAAATTACCTGGTCACAGTGCAGCAGACGGAAAGTCAGAGCCTTAGGAAGGGGGTTGCTGAAAATCAATAGAGTAGCTTCCCTATGAATTACCTATTTGTCCATTGTGAGTTTTTACTTCTTCATCTTACCTCGGTTTCCTTCTATGAATTCAAAGCTTTCCTGCATTTGCCCAAATATAAATGCAGAAACTTTAAATAATAATTTTTGCTAAAATTTGAATTGATTTTAAACTGACACCAGTGAGACTAACATATTCTTATCATCACATTCAAATGTTTTTATCTCATATGCCAACTTGTCACTATTTCTCTGGTGATTTAAATGCAAATAAATGATACCTTGTTATTAATATTTATTTTGACATTGATGCTGACAATGGGATTTTAGTGACAGCATTAATATTGATAGCAGCAATATAAAGGCAAAGGATGTCTTTGTAATGAAATCTGGATTTCAAATTTATTTTAAATAAAGGTGAAAAGGGAATTTTTTGTTTGGGTTCTTTAAGAGATTAAAAAAGACAATGGATAAATAATAACAAAAACTCCAAACCATTGTTTTAGACAATGGGGGGAAATGGCCTTGCAAAATCAGGCCCCTGCCTGCCGCTCTAACCTCAATTTGCTGTTTTTCCTCTTTTCACTCTACCCTGAAGCATAGGTACTTGCTCAGGCTTCTCCAATGTGCCACATTCTCTCCTGCTTCGTGGCTCTATAGATGTTCTCTCCTCTTCACAGCCAAACAGCTATATTGACTTCTCCCCCACTTCTTTCTCCTTTCTCCCCATCCCAGCTCTCATTATTTTATATTTATCATAGATATTTGCTTAAAATCATTTTATCAGAGTGACTTTTTTGCCATATCGCACCTTGTATACACAAGATTAAGTCCCCCACAGTAGTCTCTTTTATATCATTTATCACATGGTAACTGTGCTCACTGTCTACTGACCACTGACTTCTGGATTTTAGGAGAGTGTGTTTATTTTCTTCACCCCTGTGTCCTCAGAAAATCTTTAGTGCCTGACGCTTAGTGGTTCCCATTAAATATTTGTTGAATCAATGAATAACTATGTCATGTTTTCTCTTAACTGTATTCCTCTCTTTTGTTTGGTTCTTCTGCTTCAAATAACCTTATCCCGTATTTTTAAGTATACAATGGCATTGACTGTATAAGACTCAGCTTATGATGAAACATGCCATGATTCCAACATGTGATTCCAACATGATGGAATCAGTATGTATACCAAAAGGCCGAGTCTGTTTTATAAGCCATATGGCTTGGGCTTAGTGGCTGAATAGATTTAGCAGAGATTGCACAATGCAGTATATGAATCAAAACAAAATCCTTCAAAGTAAGAATAATTATAAATGTCCTTTGTGGTCTGCACTATATAACGAAATAGTTCTTTCTGATGGAGCTGGGGATGTGGCCAGAATAGGTTTCTTGTGCAGCCTTGGACCTGTGATTAACTACTTGATGACATTTGGGGACTCCACAATCTAGACAATGAATTAACCGGAGAACTGGCCCTGGTGGTTCCAGGTGTCTTTAAATTGTTGGAATATAAGTTATTGTCCTTGAATTACCATGTACTACCTCACCAGGCTGTGCATGAGCCTGTCTTGCTTCAGAATGGTGGGCAGAGCTCCCTCTCTGCTCCAGAGGCTGTCCCGGTGCCATAAGAGAGGAGGGGCTCTGCTCTGTCTGCAAGCAGTCCCAGCCACCGGCTTATCTGGGTGGGAAGTCAGCCAGTCTTTCTTCTCTTTCCTGGAGGAGTACCATGGGAGGTGACCAAACAATGGACTACTGACAGTTATCTCTTTTATGAAAAAATTTCCTTGTTTTAGCATAAATGAATTAAAAGTTAAGGCAACAATTCCCATAGATAATAATCATACATGTGCAAAGCATGGTTATAACTTACTGTCTTTATCTGTCTCCTACTGATTTTTTTATTAAGTTCAGAGAGGAAAGGAGAGGGAGAGAGCGATAGAAACATCAATGATGAGAGAAAATCATGGATCAGCTGCCTCCTGCACTCCCCCAACTGAGGATTGAGCCTGCAACCTGGGCATGTGCCCTTGACCAGAATTGAACCCGGGACCCTTCAGTCCACAGCCTGACACTCTATCTACTGAGCCAAACAAGCTAGGTCTCCTACTGACTTAATAATGCTTATTGTGAGGCTCTAATTTAAGAAATCAAAACAGTGCTTTACAGTGTTTTAGGAAATATGGAATGGGGCAAAAGTAGGTTTACAGTTATTTATTTAAAAATAATACAATAATAAATAACAGAAGAATAAATTCTGTTTCACATACTCATAATAGTAAACCTACTTTTGCCACACCCTATACATAAATTAAATCTACCATAATTTCACAACTGGGGACAATTACTACTAACAAATTTATGCAGTTCCTTACTAAGTGCATGTGCTGTTAGACATTTGCCTCACACTGTGTAATTTCACATTCTGCAAATTTCATTTAGTATATTATTAATTATTATTAATGCTTCACCAGATCATTCAGTGGTTTTAGAAATTATTGATTTCAATGGGTACATAATATTCCTCTCTAACATAATTTCCTTAAATTTTTCTGGTTTTAGGCATTTAAGTGATTTCCATTATTATTAAAAACCTGATTTGAACACACATAAATAAAGACTTGTTTATTTTTAGGATGCATCCCAATAAGAAAATTTTGTGTCAAAGATTATGAATAGCTCTTTATATAACAGCTCTTCCCAAAATGTTTAAAAACATTCACACACACACACACACACACACACACACACACACACACACAGACACACAGACACAGACACACACACACACACACACACACACACACACACACTACTGGCCATTAGTCAGTCGGTCAGCAAATTCTGAGAAGCTAATGCATATCTGCATGGTGGTCCCTGTTCCCCATCTGGGGTGGACTGGGACTCATACAACCTTCAACCTGCTGAAAAGCATCAGAGTGGTAGCCACACCACTTGCCCTGCACCCCTGGCACTGGGTGTCGATTCACTAGAGCCTCTGACTCAGCGACCATCACTTTTGTTCACTGAAACCTCTGTCCTGGACTAAAACATTCAAAAATAACTGCCCTGCTGCCGAACTTCTCTTGGATGGAGGCCCAGAGCAGCCCTGGGGATGGACCTCCCCACCCATGACACAGGACTGAGGGAGCAGAGGCTGGGGCTGCACAGTTTGCCTCCTGATTCGGCTACACTGAGAAAGCTGCATTGAACAAAACAGTCAAGGTCTCTGCCCTAACAGAGCCTGGAGCCCACTTGAGCAAGGTATATTAAATAAAGGTACATTTAAATAAATAATAAAATAAAGTGTAATGAAGCTATGATTGGGAAGTTAATGAATTTTTGAGAAAATGGAAACTTAGTGCACTGTTTATGGAAATGCAGACTGGTGCAGCCATTTTGGAAACCAGTATAGGTTTTCTTCAAAAAATTAAAAATGGAACTGCCTTATACCCCAGTAATTTACTTCTGGAACTATATCCAGAGAAACCAGAAACACAATTAGAAAGAATATATGCACCCCTCTATGTTCTTTGCAGCCCTATTTACAATAACCAAGATTTAGAAGTGGCTATCAGTAGATAAGTGGATAAAAGAGCTGTGGTACATTTACACCATGGAATACTACTAGTACTTGGCCATAAAAAAAAGAGGGAAATCTTACCTTTTTCGACAGCATGGATGGAAGTGGAGAGTATTATGCTAAGTGAAATAAGCCAGTCAGAGAAACACAAATGCCATATGCCATATGATTTCACTTATATGTGGAATTTAAGAGTTTATCTAAAGTAAACTAACAATCAAAATAGAAAGACTCATAGATATAGAGAACAGATTGTCAGCTGTCAGAGGGGAGGGTGCTTTGGGGGCTGGATGATAGAGGTGGGGGATTAAGCAAAAACAAAAATTTATAGACACAGATGGCAGCATGGTGATTACCTGAGAAAAGGGGGTGAGGAGACACAGAAGAAGGTAAACAGCGGATTAATGGTGATGGAAGGAGACTTGACATAGGGTGGTGAACGTACAATACAATATACAGATGATGTATTATAGAATTTTACCCCTGAAACTTATATAATTTTATTAACCAATATCAATGCAATTAATTTAATAAAAAATAAATGAATAAATAAGAATTTTGCTCGGGACCAGATAGTACTGAGACCAATTTTAAGCCCTTGTAGGTTTTCTCCAGATTTTACTGCAGTATGTTGCTGTTGGCCATTCTTTTCCCCCATTTGTTTAACTGAGTGCCATCTACTTTTTAAATCTATAAAATATAAAAATGATATGGTGAGAGGGATGTCCTTCATTCATTAACCTGAGCAAACTTAAATTTAAAAACCTCCCTTCTTCTTTGATTTTAAAACATTTTTTTCATTACTTCAATTAAAATTGCCTTATCTTCATTTATTCCTAGGCTCTATTTATGAGGCTGCTTGACCTTATGGAGAAATATTTAATTTTTTTAAAATATTTTATTTACTATAATTTTCTGTTTTGTTTTGTTTTTCTCATTTCAGGAGAATTGTTTGAAAATCTTCTAATACCTTCTACTGATTTTTTTAAACTTTGGCTATCATAATTTTAATTTCCAAAGTGATTTTTTTTAATTTACCATATCCTATTTTCATGTCATAGCTGTGCCATTCATTCTTATCAAACTAAGCATATTAATAATAGTTTTTTAAGGCTTTCTTTTGGCTCTCTTGAGTCATCTTCTTGCTCAAATTTATTTTTTCTTATTTATTTTTTCTTATTTATTTTAGACTTTGGCCTTGACATTAGAAGTTTTTCTGAAATATCTTGTGACACTTGCCTTTAAGTTCTCCTTTCAATGAGGCACTGAAGGTCCCATGGGAGATCCAGGGCCATGGAAGGACTTTGCAATCGATAAACAGCATCGTAAAGTGATCTAGCGGAGCAACCTCTTGTCTTAGGGGACCTCAAATGTCAGAAGATCTCCAAAGTGAGAGTCTTCTTCTAGAGCAGTCTTTTCAGAAAATAACCTTTTGTTGTCTTGCTTTGGTGACTGGAAGAGCATATTCGTGATGAACTGCTTTCGTGGAGCAGGGATGAGGGACATCCTGGGAGTCTCATAACGCCCATGCACATTTCAGTGAGCCCCTGTATCTTCAGTGAGCCTCGCCCCCGCATTCTAAGCATCTTGAGGTCAGTTCCTCCAGAGAACAGACATCTCCTGCCTGGTGGGGTGGGTGAAAGAGAGTCACCCGGCTGCCCGCTTGGTGAGGAGAGCTAAGGTTTCATCTTCTCTGTAGACAGTCAACCCACATTAAGGTGTAGATCCAAGAGTTGGCCCACTTCACATGCTGCTAATGTAACTAGATTTCTAGCAGGTCCAGGGCCTTCTAGAGTAAATCTGGGCTTTATTCTTCTCCTTCTTTGCAGGAATCTAGGTGTTAGCTATCTCTGCTCTGCTAGTCAGGAAAAAAGTTATTAAAGTATAAAGCCACTATAAAAAATTATTTATTTTTTAAATCTTTGGAGAAAGACATAAAAAATGTGTTTTTATGAATAATTTATATTCTGAATCATGAAAACCTTGGCCCCCTGAGTTCACAGGAATTTTTACTTACTGTTGTGTGTGCTAGTTGCTAAGGCAACGCCACACACTGTATCAATCACCCTTTGACCAGATAAGTATTTTTTTAGAATTAAATTTAATTTGATACTCTGATAAAAAATTGACATTTAAATGCTTTTATGGTTGAGTAAGAAGAACAAATTTAAAAAATGAAGATTGATATAGGAAAGATACCAATGATACAAAATGGTAGTTTTCTTGACTCTGCATAGTGTCTCTTCATAACTGGGGGGCATAGCTGGCTCTTAATCACATTGCAAGTTGGTCAAACTTTCCAAGTCTATTTTTCCTTGCTTTTATCCAGGCATGGTCCTAAAGCAGGCACAAAAAACTATCAAAATCCAGAGTTTGCCCTGACTGGCACCTGAACGAGTTTTTTAGACACTGTCAACATATCTATTAGCACACTGAGACCTCTCATAAGTGGGGTAGAGAATTCCTCTTTATATTATCACCAAAAGCATCATTAAGTTTGTACTGTAATGCTTTGCTGGCTTAAACATGATAAATAACAGCATTTATCTGATATTACGTTGAATGAGCTTCATACTCCTTATGGAGAGCATTGGTTTTGGAGTCATAAAATTACTAAGAAGCTAAATTCTACCGGCACCGAGAAGCTCTATGAACTGGATAAATAACCATTTGGGGGCTTCAGTTTGCTTCAATGTGGTAAATGAGGATGATAAAAATTTGCACTGAATCCACTGAATTTCTTACTCCATGACCAGCACACTCCCCTACAGTTTTTTGTCTTTCTGCAAGTTCCCTCCACCTCCTTGCTCTGAATGTGGGCCATTCCCTAAGAATACTTGCTATCAAGTAGAAGGCTTTATTTTCACATATTCTTTAAAACTCAGACCTACATAGTGAAGTGAGTGGCTTTCTCCTTTCCAGACACACATTACCTCTTCCCCTTACCCTTTTAGAAGTCCTTACTACATTGAGGTCTACCTCTGCCATTAGCATTTAACACTTTGCTTTCATTATCACTGGCTTTTACTGGCCTCTTTGTCAATTCTTTTCCTTTGTGATGTCTTCAGGACCTGGGTCACAATCTCCTCATCACACCTTTCCTGAAAGGACTTTAATTTCAACATTTATAAGAACAGCTCTCTAATACCCTGACTTCTCAACTCCTTGAGCCCTTGATTTTACTCCAAGCCTGTTTAGACTGATTTTAACTACTAGTACCCTTGTGGCTCAGCAAAAAACAGACTTGTGTTTGGGGAATCAGGTATGAAAGCCAGTAATGGTGACTGCTCTCTGCCAAAATTTTATGTGTTAAAAGGATATTCCAAAAATAAAAGTGATTTCAAATCAAAATTATTTTGCTCAACTACAACTATTATATTTTTGAAATGTCTTACCATTTGGAAGCAAGAACTGTGTGAACAAAAAAAAATTGACCTGTGAAATGAGTGTCTTTCTGTGGTAAGAAAACAAGTTGTGAAATTTTAGAGTCATATTAACCTCTTGGATTTCTTATGGAATAAAACTGTATAGACTGTTCTGAATTTTAACAAAATATGTGTACATTCTCTTTTGAATATCTCAGGACAGACAGAATATAACTCCAAAATAAATATGGTAGTCTCTTGGTATCTGTAAATTAAATGCCTCTTGTATTAGCTCTTCTCTACATCCTACAAAGCCAAGATGTATACTAATTTTCAAAATGGTTAGTGAAAACTGCCACATAGAGATGTTGTAACAATTAAGTGCAATCATAAATGTGAAGAGAGTTGCCAAATTTTAATTTTGACCATGTCAGCCTAGTGTTTAGAAGTGGTCTCTTGGGATTGAATGAGCTGAAAAGATACTGCTTCTCAAGAACCAGACAATTTGATATTCTACCTTCAAAATATATCCTGAATTCAACCCTTTTGCTCACTTCCACCATAGCTACCCAGTGTAGGTAGAGAACCTTTATCTCCTGCTTGGACTAGTGTAGAAGCTTCTGAACAGGTCCCTTCTCTTTATCACTAAAGGTTATTTTCCAGAGAGTAGCCCTAGTGAACCATTTATAAATGTAAATCTAATCATGTCCTCCCTGGTACACCATGCACCACACACACACACACACACACACACACACACACACACACATACATACCTCAAAATCCTCTGGTGGAATTCCACCACATTAAGGAAAAAAATCATACTCTTCATCATGACTGATGAGGCCTTCTACCTTATTAAGCATTAGCCATCTCTCTTTCCTCAGTCCCTGCCATTCATCACACCCAACACTTGATTATAAATGCCTTGCCTATCATCTCTTTTATCCACTAGAATGTAAAATCAATTTGAACACAGATTTACTGTCTTTTTAGGTCACTGCTGTAAACTTGTGACAATTTGACATTCCACTTTCAAAAAAATTCTGAATTCAAACCCTTTTGCTCACTTCCACCATAGCTACCCAATGTCCTATTATTACTACTTGTTTTGTCAAGTAGTCTAATGGAAAATACTTCAGCTTCTTTTAGACTCTAATCCATTGTCCCTAACATACACTAGACCTCACATCCTCTTACTAGAGCTTCAATTACAAGATCCATCAACCGGCAAACCTTTTATGCTTCCATTACACTCACCCAGAAAATTCACAAGTTCAGATCTAAACTCTTACCTCCTTTGTGTCTGCACACATTCAGTGACGTTTTACAGGAATCTTGAAAATTGCCATCATTGAAGTCCAGCTATAATCATCTTTTTTCCTGCACAACTCAAGCTTCTCGTCTTCCTTCTAGTTCTGATCCCCATGGTCCATTCTCAATACAATAGCCAAAGTGATCTTATCAAAATGCAGGTAGAGTCATACTGTTCCTTCTCTAAAAAACAAACTTTAATGGTGTTTCACTGTGCTTGCAATCTTGTCCAGTTTGGCTCATCATCCTCATCTTACATTAACCTCATTGGTGCTCACTGTGCTTGGGCCACATCTGGACTTCCTTCTGTTTCTCAAAAACTATGCTCATTCTAGTCTTAGGACATTTGCCCTTGCTGTCCTTCTGCCAGGAATACTCAATTTCAAATTCTAACATGGTTGATTTGTCCTTGTCATTTAGATCTCAACTCAAAATATCAAGACTTTGGAGATATTCCCTGACCACCTAAATTTTTTCAGTATGGATTATTCTTGGGATGTTTGAATCCAATATCAGGGTCAACCTGTGCTTTTAAAAATAGACATAATTTAAAGCCTAATTCCTGGCTTATAGTATAAATTTTGACCCCAATATAGCAGAAGCAGAAACGTACTCAAATGGTTGAAAGCTCCAGTTCTAAAATAATTCAGGTTATAATTGCCATTTGCTTTACCATTGAAACACAATTGAATCTTAACAACATGATTGTAACCAAAGGATACTCACAAGTTCACATAATCAATGTGGCTGAGCTTCCAGATGACCACATCCAAGAGATATTGGTGGAAAGGGACACCAGGTTTTACTGAATTTCCATCAATGTTAAGTAAAAATTAGATGTCTTTTTTTTTCATTCTTTTGAGCGTCTTTTTTCTGACTGCATTAAAAGTCATCATCAAACACCTGAGGAACCATGATAGATGGATAAATTAGTTTCAGCTTAATGTTATTTTATGTATAAACAGACTAATTCATGAAAACTAGGGTATTGTAAATTGTGCACAGTGTAGTATACTATTTAATTCCCATTAAATGATGAGTAAGAAACTCAACCCAATATGAAAATATGAGAAAATGAGAACTACAATAATAACAATTATAAAGTAACAGTGAACTCAGTTATCCCAGCCTTGTTTAACAAACAAGACTGTTTGAAGGGAGAATGGTGAGCAAAATAACTATATAAAAAATGTTCTTAAACACAAACAATTGTGACACTTGTAACTTCAAGTGTACAATTCTATAAACATCATCTATATGTTGCATTGTGTATTCACCACCCAAAGCTAGGTCTCCATCCATTACCATATATTGGACCCCCTTTACCCTTTTCTACATTATCATCCTCCTTTCCCTCTGGTAACCACTATACCAGTGGTTCTCAACCTGTGGGTCGCGACCCCTTTGGGGGTCGAACAACCCTTTCCCACAGATTGCCTAAGACCATCGGAAAACACATATATAATTACATATTGTTTTTGTGATTAATCACTATGCTTTAATTATGTTCAATTTATAACAATGAAAATACATCCTGCATATCAGATATTTACATTATGATTCATAACAGTAGCAAAATTACAGTTATGAAGTAGCAACGAAAATAATTTTATGGTTGGGGGTCACCACAACATGAGGAACTGTATTAAAGGGTCACAGCATTAGGAAGGTTGAGAACCACTGCACTATACTATTGTCAGAGGCTATGGAATGCTTCAATGCCTGGGAATAAGCCCTTTTCCTTGCCTGGCTCTGCTTTTTCCAGGTATTCCCATAGCTTACATTTGACACAACACGGGGTAAAGAGCCCCTATCTTTACTCAGACAAATACCTTATGAAGTGTGTATTTGCCATTTATTTTGGAAACCAACCCACCATATGCCTTTACTCAGACAAATATCTTATGAAGTGTGTAGGTATTTGCCATTTATTTTGGAAACCAACCCACCATATGAAATGTTTTAGAAGAGTATTTTATTTAAGTGGAGATAAAATTTCTTGACCCTATAAAGTACTGTTAATAGGTGTAGTGGACATGTATTCATTGTGCAAGCAATATTTATTCCCTCCTCTTCCCTTCCCAGCAAACCCCACACTATAGTTTTGGGAAACCATCCTCCTCCATATGAATTTCTACTATGTGGTTTGAAGGCATATTTACTCTACCCCTTTCTCCAGTTGTAAATATATTCTCCTTGTCACAGTGATAGAATCAGAGATAGGAACGTATCCAGGCACAATGCATTAAGCTAGACTAGCACAAAGAAATACAAAACCTTTTGTTCTATGTTTGGAGGAAAATAAGATTCTTCTTCACATGTACAGGTTATTGCATGTAAAGTAAGGACATTTTACTATCAAGAGGAAAGACATCTGAGGGTAAAGCCATCCTGTGGAGAAAAGAAACTATATAGAAATGGAACTAAAGCCCTTATCAAATTATACATGACACCTGTCCTAGAAGTGAAGTGAGCCAATATATTTGCACATTATTTAAGCTAGTTTGTATTCAGTTTTCTCTTATTTGTAACTAAAAGTTTCTCACCTGAGACAATGAGGCATATAAGAATACAAAAATAGTTAAGTACACGAGATCTGTTTGTTTTTTTAGTGTCTCTGCACCATGATTATAAAGAAAGTATTCCAGTTTCAAATAGTGTTTTCAATGGAATACATTACATTTAAATTGAAAAGAGTATTTTGTTAATGCAAAGCAAAACCACTATAAAATTAAGTTTGAGAAAGAATCAAGGGAGAAAGAAAACTTTCCATTTCTTAGCTCACTGCAGGGGAAGTCATTTCCATTTTCACAATTTTTCCTCATTACATTTGATTTGTTAGCAATGGAGGAAGCTTCCATTTTTCAAATGCTCTGAAAGCTTTATGCCACTACATGGCCTATATGTAAGTCAGTATTTCCATACTGATAATAAAGTGCTTGAAACCCACAAGAACACCTACACAATATTCAAATTGCCCTGCCATTGAGAAAGCTCATTTGTGCTGGGTGCTAAGTTAAGATATCACATTTGTCAAATGGTGTAATCATCTTCTCGCCTGAAGACAAGAGCCCGGGGAACTTCACAAATGCCAGCCAGCAAAACCCTGATGAAGGCTAATATGGCCAAAAGGCAGGTTCCAGGAAAGATTTGTGAGCAATCACTTATTGCTAAAATTAGCTGAAAAATTCAAGTATTTGGCTCATTAGCATAAAGAGACAATAGGATTTACAGCCTAATTTGAAAACTCCCTTACTAGGAAAAAAGTAGACAGTCTTGGATTGAAATGTGTGAGTCAGGAAGTTAAATCTTTCAAATTCGAGCAAGTAGTTAATCTCTTTAGGCCTCTAATTATTCCTCTGTAAAACTGGGATAATAGTACTTACCCCAAAGAGTAGTTAGGAGAATAATGTGAAATCTTATAATATGTCTCTAAAAGAAATTGACTGAACAAAATATGTAGCAGCCACCTGACAAACTAAGTCAAATGTTCAGCCTTAGTGTCAAGATTATTCTGGTTTCCAAATCCAATTCAGGTTGAAGCAGAAAAAAAGGAAAGATATTGGCTGGAATAGTCTGAAAAGCTCAAGAGACAGAGAGATGGCTTCCTAATGGCTTAACTGGGGCATTAAACTATATTGCACACCTGCAAACTCTGACTTGGTATGGAAGCCTGTATAGACTTTCTTCTTAGCCTTGTCACCCTATTATGGAAAGACAACTCAGTACTTCCAACCTCACTCCAACACTAACCAATCCAGAAGGTAAGTAGAGACTCTTTTCTCAGAGCCCCAGAAAATAGCTCCTTGTGGGATTATATGCTTCCCATGGGAACAGAGAAGTATCTGAGACCATGAAAGAGGAGAAACCATGGTTGACATAGGTCTCTGAAACTGGGAGTGGGAGTCAGTGCTGCTCAAATCACATGGATGAGCCTGGGAGAGAGCTGATGCCCCAGTGGGGTGTGGGGGATGGAACTACCAAGAGAAGGAAAAGTAAATGAATACTAGGTGGCAAAAACAGCTGGTGACCACTAGAATCTTCTTCAAAATGTTTGTATCAAGCAAATATGATGATAGCATTTCATGTTGGAGCTTAAAAAGATATGACAGTACCTAGTATGACACCGGATTCCTGGAGATACCTGCAACTCATATTCACTCTGAGGGGTATTTTGTAGCTAGATTTCATCTCACCTTCCTTTCTCCTCAATTCTCTATATCCCTATGGTCTTATGTTTTGATACCTTTTCCATATATTTTCAGTGTTATTTGCCATTCTTAAGCTGTTTTTATTTTCATATATTGAAGCAAGCACTTTCTCTCCTGAACACTCATCACTTTTTTTTTCCTCACCCAAGGATATTTTCCATTGACTTTTAGAGAAAGTGGAAGGGAAGGGAAGAGACAGAAAGAGAGAAACATTGATGTGAGAGAGACATATCGATTGGTTGCCTCCCCCACACACCCCAACCTGGGGCCAGGGATCCAGCCTGTAACAGAGGTATGTGCCCCTGACCTGAATAGAACCCAGGACCCTTCAGTCCACCGGCCAAAGCTCTATCCACTGAGCCAAACCGGCTAGGGCACACTCATCTCTCTTCAATTCCCTCTGTGACTAAATGTAATTGAGGAGAATTAACTGTTTAATCCTGAATTATATTTAGAAATTGGTAAATGAAGAAAAAGAAAACAATATATACCAAGAACCTTTGAAATACAAGTAAAGCGGAAGTATTAATTTCCTGCACAATGATCTTCCACTACGCATATTTTGCCAGCCTCTGTTCCACTGGCCCCATGTCGTGCGTGTCACATCCTGCAACACTGAACTGCTTGGAATCCCCACACCCAAGTCCCCACACTTGGTTTGTGCCTCCAATCACAGTTCATTGGCCTAGGACTTGATTACCACCTTTCTTTGCCTGGCTAAGTATGTGTTTCTTCCACACTCAGCTCAGCCTCCAATACCTTCAACTAGTTTATCTTGAACTCATCTCTTTTCTTACCGTATCCCATTACGCATACCTCTCAGCAGTTACCATATTTTGTTGACATTTTTGGTTTGTGAGTCAGTCCTACCACTAGTCCCAACAATCTTTGAGAATGGGAACTGTCATATGTATCTTAGCACAGTGACTGACAAGAGTAAGCAGTCAATAATGTTGATGGTTGAAATATTTATTTAATGATTCATTTGCGGTTGCCATTTTACCCTTAAATGCAAACTATACCTATAACCAATCAACGTGTGATAAATAGGTGCTGCTGATTTTTTTCCTTAAAAAACACATTCATGAGTGATTTACAGAGAGAAGATTTAATAATAAACATGGATATTTTAATATTTTTCCTTACCCTTTCAGATATATTATGAATAAGGGAAAACAGTGAGATACAGGGAGAAGCAGCCAGAGAAGGAGGAAATAAGAAAAAGAAAGAGGATAATATGAAACATGCAACAACAACAAAATCTGAAATAGCATTATTTGAAAATTTGATTTTCAGAATGGTTGTACACATTTTAATGCTATTTACTTGAAAGTAAAACAAATAAAATTATCTCAACAATGACAAATGAGAACCATAAATTATCCACATTTTAAGCAGTCAGGACATCATCCTAAGTGTCTGTAAACAATTTGTATGCCGTATGGCAAGCACGCTCCATTGGGTACAATTATATGATTGTTTATGGAATAATTGCTCTCCTTGTCAAATGGTTGATTGAATATTTGCCTGCTCCCTGTAATATTTTCACTGAGTAATTGTCTGCTGTGGGTAATACCTTCACTCAGTAATTGCTTGTTCTGAATAATATTTTCACTGAATCATTTCCCATTCAGCCTATTTTATTGTTGTGAGTCATGTTACTATAAGTTCACTGAGAATTACTTGCTGAATTACATATTTCCTTTGTATTATTTGGGAACTAGATCTGAGTCCTTGCCCTGCACCTTCTCTATGTTGATGAAAGATTATACAATAACTTTCTGTTTCTAAATTGTTTTCCAGCTGTGCGGAACTCTGACACTGAACTCAGTGCTCAGTCATATAAAATAAAAGTTCTGCTTTTGTGGGAGCAAATGACTTATTTTAAGGAAAATGAAGAAAGCTAACCTTAATGAAACAGGTATGGATTGATATGAAACATCACGGATAAGCTGTTCCCAAGACTCATTTGGAGGTTTTGGAATCTAAAGTTTTAATGAGACTGTAAGACTGCCCAATTTGACAAAACATATGCTGCCAACAGGTCTAATAACTCTATATTTAATGCCATTGAACTAGCAATGGACTTACCCGTTTTCTTCTCCAATGTCACGTAGCCTGGATAAGACAGAAGTAAGCACTGGGTAACAGAGCTCCAGCAGAAGCCCTCTAGGTGTGGCTTGAGGAGCAAGAAGAGGAACTAACATTCAGAGAGAACATGGCAATTTCCCCTTTCACTGCTTTTTCCCTTTTTTCCATTCTCTTCCACTTTACCCTCCAGTGAATTCCCCTCTGGTGGTCGCAGTGACCAGTAAAAGAGCTAACAGGAGCCAAATCTCTGAGGAATGGGAACCTTATTTTCCAATTAGAGGAGCTGAGATTCCTAGAATGCAGGGCCACCCTGCTACAATTTTTCTCTCTGTGTCCTTTAGTTGGTTGGGCCCAGAGGGTAACCCAAACCCAAAAGTGCTCAGCAAAGTGGGGCAAATAGAGCCCCAAGATTTTGGCCAGAATCCTGAAAAAGGGGTTCATGAAAGCTATCCCATAAAGTTGCTTCTAGCTAGGGGGCCCATCTCACAAAGGTCTGATCCTAATTAGCCTATCAAAGACTTTGTGAACTGAACTAGAGGTAAACTACCACCAGGTCACTGACCAAATATGGGGTGTGGCACAAATTGGACGTATCTGAAGAGACTACTTAGGCTTTACAAACTGAACATTGGAGCTACTGCCTAAAGAAGGCAAACTGAAATGTATGGCCTGAACCTAACAATTTCTCTAGTATAAAAAAAATACTACATTCTCTGTAGAATTTAAACAAGACACAAATTTTATAATGTAATATTAAAATGTCCAGGATACAATCTAAAATTACTCAGCATACAAAGCACCACAAGTACTCATACAGAAAAGGAGAATTAGCAGATGATAATTAGATACAGAAAACAGATTGGTGGTTGCCAGAGGTGGGGTCTTTGGGGTTGGGCCAAATGGGTGAACCAGGTAAAAAAATACAAGCTTCTAGTTATAAAATAAGTAAGTCATAGGATACAATGTACAATTAATACTACTCTATTGCATATTTGAAAGTTGTTAAGAGAGCAGATCTTAAAAGTTCTCAGCACAAGAAAAGAAATGTGTAACTGTGTGGTAACATGTTAACTAGACTCATTGTGGTGATCATTTTGCAAATGTACAAATGTCAAATCATTATATTGTATGCCTAAAACTAACATAATATCATATGTCAATTATACCCAAAGAATAAAAAGCATACACAACAATAAATAAATACTTTTCTACAACTCTGAGCATTAATGTCTAAGAGTTGCTATAACCCAGTTTATGTAATATCCAGAAAGATTTCTTGAAGTACAGTGTCTATTTTAAGGCACAAAATAACCAGGTTGGCATTATGTTTGACAAATTAGTGGCCTGATTATTCATTATTTTGTTGTTTATCTTAATATCCTGATTTAGTAGAATTAAGTAGAGCCATGAATTACTTAAACCAAAAGGGTAGAGTGTAATTGTCCTTCAGCATCAATAAGTTCTATTTTCTCTCTCAGGAAGATTAAGCTGTATTTATGCATTCTCCCTCTTAAGGAGAGAAGATGAATTGTTCTTTCTTCTCCCTCCACACCCTCTAATAATGTTCCTCAATACCCATTCCAATAAGATTTACGTGAGGACATTAACAATGAAGAGTTTTATAAAAGTCATTTAAAAAAATTCCTGGCTCCATTATCATCATGAGAAATAATAGAAAAATCGAGCTTTTTGGCACATTGTTCACTAAATTGTACATATCTAAATTATACTAGCGAGAAGTATATCATCATCACATTACTTAATTACCTTTATTTTAATCCATACAGTTTAAATCAAATCAATTAAGTTTTCATTTTAAAATGTTCATATTATAATATTCTGCAGTAAAATAATTGTAATTTTTTAAAAATCATTTTATCAACACGAGTTACAAGAATCACATGTCGTTAGGGAGTTGCTAAGGGAAATCATGGTTTACAGAAGATATTTATTGTTATCAGATAAAAGTCACCATGACTTCTTCCCTTCTCTGTGATTCCTGGTCTGCAAGTAAGGGTTTATTCAAGAAGCTATGAGGAAGCTTTAAAGACTCTTTTTAAAAAATGGATTGAAGCAAAAGCATAGAGACAGTGAAACAAAATATATCTTCTAGGATTGAAATAGACGTGGAATTATGTCTAAGAGGAGAGACAATTGTCTGAGGTTAGGTCTATCTATTTCAACCACATTTGTAAAACAGGTAGGACAGAAATTCCTAATAGGATTAGAAGGAAAAAATTAATGTCATAATTCCCTTGAAATGGAGTTTAAGTGGATAAAAAGAAAAATTAGTAGACTATTGGAAACAAAACGGGGACAAGGTAATTAATTCCAACCTGACTTGCAATGCCAGATCTCTGGATTTTAGATGAGTCCATCCTGAAAACTGTGGTTCAGAGGGGTTAGAAAGGCACTTATTAAAACCCACAAGTTTCACAGAGGAAGTGTGTTCATGGAAAGGACAAAACCATGCAATTGAAGGTGCTTGAAACAGCCAGGGGGTTTCAAGCGCCTATTTGTACTCAGTAGTTTTTTCAAGTCTGGTAAATGCATGTACCATAAAATG
This sequence comes from Myotis brandtii, assembly GCF_000412655.1. NCBI lineage: Eukaryota > Metazoa > Chordata > Mammalia > Chiroptera > Vespertilionidae > Myotis > Myotis brandtii. Next base: position 11,659,269 of record NW_005355584.1, read on the forward strand.
GTCTCTAAATTTTGTTTACACTTTTAAACATTTTTTCACATTATAATTTTTTAAATGTGTTCTTCTTTTTAAATTTTGTGCATTTTTTGTATACTTTTCAGACAGTTTGTTAAATTTATCATTTGTTCTCCATTAGTTATGCATGTTCTGCTCACTTGGCAATACCTTCATGAACTTTAATTTTTTTCCTTCAGGTTTTAGTCAATATTTTCAACTGCTGGGTAATGTATTAGTAATTTTTCTGGACTCTGGATTGCATTTATAATTTATAAAACATTTAAACATTGTTGCTTACTTTTTACTTTAAATTTTCACTTTAAATTTATTTCTATCTAGTGATGGCAATTTTATTTTTTTTAATATATTTTATTGAATTTTACAGAGAGGAAGGGAGAGGGATAGAGAGTTAGAAACATCGATGAGCGAGAAACATCGATCAGCTGCCTCCTGCACACTCCCTACTGGGTATGTGCCCGCAACCAAGGTACATGCCCTTGACCGGAATCGAACCTGGGACCCTTGAGTCCGCAGGCCAATGCTCTATCCATTGAGCCAAACTGGTTAGGGCTGATGGCAATTTTAACCATCTATCCATTTTTTCACCATTTTTAGTATTATTTATTTACATATAAGCTTCATTTCTCATAAAAACTAACATATTAACAATGCCTTTTTATTTGTTTTTTCAAAAAGGGTAATAAGATTTTAAATATTACTGTTATACATGATGATGTAAAATAATATGATCAAAACCTGTCTAGATCAACAAAACTATTATGCTCAGAGATATTATTATACCTTATATCCTATTTATTGTCAACATTATTTCTAAAATTTGACAAAGAATCTTTTATGAAGTGAACAAGGGATCATACATACATAGACTGAGAGGGTGCAAAGAGTGACTAACATGCAATCCATTTGTTGTTTTCACCAGTTCAATTTTTATAAATCTACTTTGTAATCTTTTAGCTATTTTATTCAGGCTGTGATTGTCCCATAATCAGTGACATCAGGATTCAAAAAGGAAGAAAGAAAGAAAGAAAGAAAGAAAGAAAGAAAGAAAGAAAGAAAAGAAAGAAAAGAAAGAAAGAAAGAAAGAAAGGAAGGAAGGAAGAAAGAAAGAAAGAAATTGTGGAAAGAATGATTTTGTATGGTCACAGCTGTGAAGCAATAATCTCGAAGCAGGATGTTGTCAAAGAAAATATAAAGGCTTTGTGTCAGACAGCCTCACATTCTGATATCTTTTCTGCTACATACTGGATACCTGGCCTTGAATAAACTAAGTTTTCTGTAAAATGAGAGAAAAAATGTTAGAATTAGATAAATAGTGTATGTAAAAATATAAACACATAATATTCTATTAATGCCAATTACTTTTTCTTCTCTTACTCTCATTCAAGAAGTACATATATTAAGCACTATACAATTAAACACTATGGTGGGAAACTTAGGAGATACAAACATGAATAAGATGTGATCTAAAGAACCTACAGACCAAATGGGAAGGTTAAAAATATACACCATCTTTTCAAAAGGCAAGTAACGCACAATAAATACTGACACACACAAATGACACACGATAAATACTGTTTCCCTGTTGAATTGGTGGAGGTGGCCAGCTGGTTAATGGAATGGTTTAACTTTCCATTTTTTACCATCTCTGTCCTGCCTGGTGAAAGGCAGGCCAATAATGGGTGTGGAAGTAAGCAAGCAGGGATGGTCTGTATTCAGTGGGGGCAAAGGGCATTATTTAGGGGAAAGAGAGGTGGGAAGCTGAATGTCATGTCCCTCGGCATAGCAAAACCAAAAATTAAAGGGCAGGGTTGTTACCAGAAAACTGACCCCAAAGAACTAGTTCTGGGGGTAACTGGAGCAAACCCAAGGACAAAGAAGTCCCTCAAGGAAGAATAATGAGCCCAGGTTTCAGGGTTGGGTGCTTTTAAGGTACAGGGATCTTTGAAAAGAAGTTCAAGGTCTCCACAGCAAAGAAGTTCCCCAAAATAACTATAAGTGACTGACTCTAAGAACACTGGTTGTATCACTACTGATAAGTGTTTTCCATTCTGTGAGAGGATGTACTCACTGATAGAGAGGTCTGACAGAAGCTCTCAAATGCATCCCTGTCCACTTAAACATTGAATGTCTCAGGAAAACAGGTTGGGTAATGTTTTAGCCAATTTTCAAATCTACTCATAAGTCTTGGTGCTCGCATGATATTAGCAAGACATAATTGAAAGAAAGCTCCTTTATCCAAGCTGAACCCTGTTCCCAACTGAATACATTAAGGTTTCCTGCCCTTCATCATAGCTCTATTTCAGAGATACAGCTATAATGATCAGCATAGCTAAAACAGATCAGGCTATGTTAGCTCTTTCTCTGAGTCAACCTTTCCTCCAAGATACAAGGTTAGAGAAGGGGAAGGAGGGGTGCAAAATACTGACAAGTAACTGATGGAGATCGCATACATTTTTTGAATATATCTTTATTGTTTTCAGAGAGGAAGGGAGAAGGAGAGAGAATCATTGATCGGCTGCCTCCTGCACCATCAGGTATATGCCCTGACCATGACCACCTGGTTCATAAGTCTACAATCAATCACTGAGCCATGGTGGCCAGGCTCCTTAAATTTTATATGCTAAGGGAGTCAATACAGTTGCCTTCCTAAAATCAAATATGGTTTATTTTCCATTCACTATAGCTTAAATTTAGATTTCCCAATGAATGTGAAATCCATTGACTACTCGATCATGGTAACCTGAGATGTGAGTAAAAAACAGAACTGGGCTTCAGAATACACACACACACACACACACACAGACACACACACACACACATTAAATAAATAAATAAAAATAAAACATGGTATGAGATGACAAAAAGAAAGAATATCAAAAGAGAGAGTTTTTTGCCCTAACCGGTTTGGCTCAGTGGATAGAGCGTCAGGCTGCAGACTCAAGGGTCCCAGGTTTGATTCTGGTCAAGGGCATGTACCTTGGTTGCGGGCACATCCTCAGTAGGGAATGTGCAGGAGGCAGCTGATTGATGTTTCTCTCTCATCGATGTTTCTAACTCTCTATCCCTCTCCCTTCCTCTCTGTAAAAAATCAATAAAATATATATTTTTTTAAAAAGAGACAGTTTTTTTTCCACTCTTGTGTTTGCCCTGCCTCATTGTAAGATGCCACTTACTGAGCTGGGCTCTTCCATCTACACTAGTTGATTACTTCTCCATTCATATAAATGAAGGAAATAGAGGGCCTTTAAAGTTAAATCATTTCCTTCTAAATCGTGGAGCTTATACATAGCATATAGTATGCTGAAAGATACATTGAGTTTTTTAACTTTAAAATTGTCACTTTTCATCATTTTACCTGTTCTTTCTCCCATTTCCCCATTTCTTACTGGTCTCTTCCACCATGTCTCCTAGTTCTGTCATTTTGAAATTACCATTCTTCTATTGTATTTGTTAGAGAATATGTAAGTATGCCATGTACCTAGAACAATTGACAGAAGCTGAGTAGGTATGTCACAAACCTACAACCTTTAAAACCACAAAACTCAATTCACAAAAATGGAGTCTTTCTTGTACCATAAAGTCTCAATTAAGTTCTTAGTTTGAATGTAAAGATGATTCACTGCTTTCAAGTTCATAGAGGATAGGAACAGGAGAAGTGATTAAATCACGATCCCTTGAGGAATATGGTCAAATGTTGCATAATCTATGTGGCAGTGCCAAGTTATTGGGACAATGGGTGGGCAGGGAACATGTTGATGAGAGTAATTTTAAAAGTTCCTGGATTCATTATATTGTTGTGTAACAAATTACCCCCCACACTTAGTCACTTTAAACAACATGCATTTATTATGCTATAATTTATGTGGGTTATGAATCTGGGCACAGCTTACCTGAGTTCTCTGCTTCAGGGTTTCTCAAGGGGCTGTAATTAAGGTGCCAGCCAGGGCTGGTACAAATCACATTCAAGGGGAGGGGATTACACAGAGAGTCAGGAATCACTGGGAGCTGTGCCAGAAGCAGGCTATCACAGTCCCCTAGGAGACTGTAATACTCTCTTTCTAGACCCTCCTTCCTTTTTGGTTTCTTTTTTTTTTTCTAAATGACAGGCTGATTCTTCGCCAGCTTAAGTCTTCACAGAAAACACTTGGGAAAAACTTGAAAAGAAAACTTTGATCATCTAGTCTAGAACTGCTTTGTGGAAAAGACAAAGGGTTTGGGGGTTTTACTCACGTTCTTTGCTTTGAGGAAGGGGAGAGCTAACAAGAGGAGGGGAAATATGAACTCTGAGTGAAAATGGAATTCTATTTCATTTATCCACATCATTCCATTTTTCTATTGACAGAGCTTATTAACAGCTGAACACAGATTAAACAAATCTAAATATACCTGATCCTTAAAAATTTATGGTCATTCTGTTCAGTTAGCTTTCCGTCAGGGACCACGAAAAGCCGTGTCAAATCTGGCCAGTTAGATTGCATGTGTAAGTCAGTCTGAATAATAACTGAGTTACCTTTTTAGAAAGCCCACTAATTATTTTTGTACTTTGGTTCCCATGGTTACAAATCTTTACTTTAGCTATTCAGAATAAACTGATGCACAGGGAGTCCTTGCACGGGTTTATATTGTGAGCAATTCTAGAATTATGGGCACCTGAAAGACAAGTGTCTTTCCTCAGGGTTAGCATGTTCTGGCTATTGCCATTGTCCCAAACCACCTTAGTATCTGAGTAAATTTTTATTAAAAAAATATCAATAGAAGTTTAAGGTAACTCAGATGTTAACACAGAAAACATACTTTCAAAAACACCATTATTATGCCATTTGACTCAGCACACAACTCATATAAATATTGCTTTGCTTATGGTAACACTACAAATTCTGAAGGAAAAATTCTATAAGGATGCTATTTTTTTTTTGAAGTTTATATATATTTAGGTTTGCGCTGAAGCCAGACTTCTGTATTGAGTCCTTCTGTTGGAACCAGAATGGATATAGCTGCTTCTTGAGTACTGTGTTCAGCAGGGAGGGGCAGGGGACACTGGATTCAAGCCCACAGAGTTCTCTGGCTGTGAAAGATCCACTACACATGTGAAGTGCCTCCTCCAGCCCAGTGCCCATTCCTGAAACTTGGTGGAATAATTGGATTCCAACTTAGCATATTGTATGCTGAAAGATACATATTGGGCACATTTCATACCATACCAGATGTGATCTAAAGAACCTGCAGACCAAATGGGAAGGTTAAAAAGATACACCATCTTTTCAAAAGGCAAGTAACAATTTTACTTGTTAGCATGTGACTTCCTCTGGAAGCCCACCTCATGATCCAATGAGCACCATGATACTAGATATCCTACACAGCTACCTCATGACCCAATGAGCACCATGATACTAGATAATCCTACACAGCTCACCTCATGATCCAATGAGCACCATGATACTGGATATCCTACA
>NW_005355584.1:11667144-11743036 GCF_000412655.1 Myotis brandtii
CCAATGAGCACCATGATACTAGATAATCCTACACAGCTCACCTCATGACCCAATGAGCACCATGATACTACTTAAAATCTAAGCTCATAGGATTCTCCAAGCCTCTTGACGCCCCTTCCTTCCACTCCCTCTAAGTACCTGACATGCTGGTTTCTTTTAGTTCCCCCAATACTCAGCCCTTGCCTGGCCCAGTTCCATACTTGTGTTTTCTCTGCCTGACCTTTTTTCCCCTAATTTTGGGTGTTTCTTTTTTCAGACAGCAACTTAACTGACACCCACTTAAAAAGAAGCTTCCTGAATACCAATTATCAAACTCCTTATTTTCTACTATGAAAATCAATTTATTTCATCCATAACTCTAAGTCTTTTTAAAAAATTATTTCATATACGTTTGATGTTTAATTTCCCCAGCAGAATGTAGGCTCTACATCTGTCTTGTTCATTATCATATACCCTCTGTGCCTAGCACAGTGCCTAGCATATAGGAGTTACTCAAGAACTACATTCAAAAGATATCAACTCATTTTGAATGCCCATTGTAGCCTGAGTAGTATATTCTATGTGAAATTATCAGAAAATATTGAGTTTGAATCTGAAAGGAATATATGTATGAGATCATGAAAAGTTTTAAAATGTGTACATAGTATTATCTTATTTGTTTCAACTTGAATAAATGGATCTACCATTAAGGAGAAGAGTATGTTTGAGAAAGGGGCCTGTCTGTATCTAAATGGTGTGTGTATGAAAGTCTTTGTAAATGATGAAACACATCTTAAGGAAGTTTAATTGTTGCTATAAGAGCATAATCTGAGGCCGGCATCTGGATGATACTTCTGGAATTCCTGCTACTTTTGAGAAAGAATGCCAAGAAGCCAGGAAGTTGACATGCAGCACAGGGAGCTAAAGAAAATGTACTTTCACTTATGGAGGATCCCTAAATATCATTAAATTTGGTAATATTAATGAATCAGTAAAGGTTTAGTGTACTGCTACCACTTTATCATTTATTTATCCTTTATCTAGCTCTTCCTGAGAAGGAAAAAAAAGAATTGTTTCAGGGGAAAGAGGGTAGTGAATCAGATTAAAGATATTATGAATTTGAATTCTGACTTATCCACTTTCTAGCCATGTAACCTTGGGCAAGTCACTTTTTCTGAATGTAGTGTTTTCTTATATGCAAAAGTTTTTGGTAAAAATAATATGAAATAAATGTAAGGAGATTTGTAAAATCTATCTAAATTTATCTAAAAAAGTATCTAAATTCTTCATTTTTTGACCTGTTTTAGATTGAACAAATCCCATTTGCTTAAATACTGTGTATATTCTTCTCTCTCTGCAGGATTTATGAGGTACTGATACATAGATTTATATCTGCCTGTCGTGATTCACCCTAACATGGAATATTTGCCTTTCAAAATCTTCTTGATGTATTTTATGTTAAAAAGCTTATATTAATTTTGGCTTTTGTTTTAAGTTGGAATCTAATTGATTGCTCATGGATGTTTTCTCTCTTTTCCCCCCAAATTGATGACATCTCAATCTATCTCGGACCCTTTATTTATGTTAAAAAGCTTATATTTATTTTGGCTTTTGTTTTAAGTTGGAATCTAATTGATTGTTCATGGATGTTTTCTCTCTTTTTCCCCCAAATTGATGACATCTCAATCTATCCCAGAACCTTTATTTTGTCATAAACTTTTATTAATCATGGCTTTCATATAGCACAGAAAGTAATAGCATATATACTTAGATTTTCAGAACTTCTTTTATGCATTCTTATTTCTAAAATGCATAAAAACTTTACAAAAGACTCTGTTCAGAGATTTTTCTGGAAGGGAGAGATGAGAAAACTCAGCCAAATTATTTAACAACCAATCTACATAATGTTTCTCATATGTATCACTTTGAAAGGACCTACCTGGTGGCCTCCCACTGTCATCTTGTGTATGGATTTTTGAAACCCTAGGTCAATATCCCACCAGCTTTCCTTTTGCTACAGTCTTGATCTTTTATTCCTATTTTAGTGGATTAGAGGGGTCCATTATGACTTTCACTACCCTTGGTAAGGGGAAGCTGACCACCAATCACCAAGTAATCCAATCCAGTGCAATCATCAAGTCCATAGCTGGCTGAGCCAGTGATGGCACTTGACTTAAGGGTAGCCAGGTTATTGACTTGTTCATAGCTTATTAAGTGTATTTATGAGACACCTCTGATAAATTACTATATTAACTTCTTGGAAAGTTTGAATACGAGCTAAGAATCAGAGATGGGTGACAGAAGCTAGAGAACACACAGACAGAAAACAGTAAGCAGAAGCCAGGAGTAGTAAACACAAGGCAGCGAAGTATACAGTGGTGATTTTCAGTAATAACAGGAGGAAAAGGAAAGGGTGGCCACGTCCGTCTGGCCAATGATAACAATTCCTGAGGCAGCAACCATCAGAGTGATTACCGAGTGTCTATTATTGCCATGAGAGTAGCAAAGCTATGGCTTTAAACTATTTTCCTCTCTTTTTATCCTTAAAAAGAGACTACCATTGCCAGAGTTTACCAAGTGTGCCACCATCCTTGCAATGGATAAGAACAAAGTTGACACGTCTAATACTGCCCATTATTGTGATCACACTCACTCCTTGTATACTGACTTCAGTAAATGACTCCCTATCTTGGTGCTTCACCTGATATTATAGTCCTAGAGTACTAGACCTGCATCATGTTCTCCCCAATGATCCATGGACTGGATTCTATCTCCTAAATCCCAATATTTTGGTTAGCTTTGCATTACTTCTGCCAGATTTTTCTGCTGCCAGCTGGCTTGCAGGACTGTACCTATTACCTGCTGCCAAGTTTTCTGAATTCTTGTTCCACCCACCTGAAAGCAGACCTTCCAGATGGTAAAGTGTAGGATAACCTGTAGGCGGCTCTCCATGAGATGGTGCAGACTTCCTGTTACCTATTCGCTACTTTCCCACATTGCTTGCTGCATCCTGCCTTGCTTCGTTTCTGATCTGCCCTGGGTTCGACCTATCTTGATAAGCAGTATACCCCCTATACTATCGATATAATAAAGAGCTAGGGTCTTAACGACCGAAGGCTCGGCCAGACCAGAAGTCAGTGCTGGGTTGAAAGGCAGGGTCTGATCCGTAGCCTCTGTGGCAGCCGTTGATCAGAACTTGCCTCTCTTTCTCTCCCGGCCTGGCCAACAAACGCACCTCCATTTATCTCTAGGCCTCCACCAAGGCTGTTTATCAGCCCCGCCTTTCTGATCAGGCTCTGTTGATAGCCCAGAGACGCTGACTGGCATAGGAACTGACCAATCATAACCAAATCTGGGTGAGTGTAAGGAGCCAATGGCTGCTTAGGAGGCAGAGTTTTTGACACTGACTGGCATAGAAACTGACCAATCAGAACCAAATTGGTCAGCAGAGAAGGGCATTTGGGGAGAGATCAGGCCTGCAGGGGAGGGCAATTGGGAGCGAGATCAGGCAGGCAGAGGCAGTTAGGGGCAATCAGACTGGCAGGGAAGGGCAGTTAGGGGCGATCAGGCAGGAAGAGGCAGTTAGAGGTGATCAGGCTGGCAGGGGAGAGCAGTTAGGGGTGAGATCAGGCTGGCAGGGGAGGGCAGTTGGGGGCGAGATCAGGCCGGCAGGGGAGGGCAGTTAAGGGTGATCAGGCAGGCAGGCAGAGGCAGTTAGAGGCGATCAGGCAGGCAGAGGCAGTTAGGGTTGATCAGGCCATCAGGGGAGAGCAGTTAAGTGCAAGATCAGGCCAGCAGGGGAGGGATGTTGGGGGTGAGATCAGGCCGGCAGGGGAGGGCAGTTAAAGGTGATCAGGCAGGCAGGCAGAGACAGTTAGGGGCGATCAGGCAGGCAGAGGAAGTTAAGGATGATCAGGCAGGCAGAGGGGTTAGGGGCAATCAGGCAGGCAGGCAGGTGAGTGGTTAGGAGCCAGCGGTTCCAGATTGTGAGAGGGGTATCTGACCGCCGATCCTGTGGGATCAGGCCTAAACTGGTGGTTGGACATCCCCTAAGGGGTCCCTGATTGGAGTGGGTACAGGCTGGGCTGAGGGAACTCCCCCTCTGTGCATGAATTTCATGCACCAGGTCTCTAGTCTCTCTATAACACTGCCTATTACACTGCTCATTAGAGGTGAATTCCCTTTTACCTTAAGCCAATAATTGCAATTACTGCTTATCTGGCATGATATCTTGGGTTGCTCATCCTTTCAATATAGCCTATAAGATACTTTTATTAGTGTTTAAATGAGATTTTAGGGACTTGCCCATATTGAAAAGCCATTAAGTAAAATATTTAAGTGGAACTTCTTATTCAGGTGGTCAAGGTCTTCTCCTGTCTATCTCTCCCTCTGCCTATGTGAACTCTCTGGCCCAACTAGAAAAGTCATGCTTAACTACTTTCTAAAATTACTTTAGCTGTTCCTTTTTCCTTGTCTTTAAGTATTATGTCCTGCTATATTACAATATCCCCTATTGGAATATTACAATACCTAGCAATTGAAACCCTACTCAAGAAATATGTAATTTGTTAATTCAAACCAAAGATAGTTTTGAGTGAACACCATTTGCCAGACACAATGTCAGTCAGTAGTTATTTAAAGAGATATATGACTGCTTGCTCTCAAAGAGCTTACAGCCTGAGCAGGAGAGTAAAACATGAAGCAAAGAAATAATTGAAGAGCATACAATAGGGAGACCACTGATAGCACCACATCCCGTATATATGAAGCCTACTATTTAGCACTTAGTACTATTTGTAATACAGTTTTCTGACTAATAAGACTGTCTAGTGATGATAATCAATTATAATCCTCTGTTGAAGCCACAGATCTGTTTTTAAGAAGAAAGGTTACTGAGCAATGGGCACCAGCACTTTTATCAAAAGAGATGATATTGAATTTTCTCCTGACAAACCACAAACCTGCTGTATCATCCTGGGCTACTTTTAAATGGATGTGGGTTTGCAACTCCAAAGGATAAAATTAAAACATGTGCATTCTCTCACACTGGCATTATTTATCAAAATAATCCTATCTAGTCCCAGAAAGGGAATAAACAGGAAAAGCTTCAAGAATGATGACCCTCCATCTAAATCTTTACTTAATGATATATAGATGGTTGTCAGTTTGTAGGGATGAAGTATTGTAAATGAAATAAGTTAAAAGAGCAAAAGTGTAAATATTAAGATGGTATGTTGTATATATAAAGAACAGCAGATGTCAGAAAGGGAGTCATGGTGTAAGATGGAGATGAAAAGAAGAAAGATTATGTCTTGCAAATAGAAAATGACGTTGTCAGTATTAGTATTAGAAAGGTTGACCATGTCTCTCCTATCTGTCCCCTTTTCACTACAATTCTTGTGTCTTCCTCTGCTGCAAGCATGTCAAACTCAAAGGCTAACATTGGGCCAAGTAAACAAGGCATGTGGCCCACAGGCCTCAGGTTTGACATGCTTGCTCTACTGTCAATTATATAGAGATCATAAAACCCAAACTCTTCCTCAGTATCACTATAAAGCTGCTTCTCATCCTCATCTCTACTTTCCAACTACAGTTTTTTAGTATTTATAATGTCTTGCCCCCCCCCATGTTGGAAGCACCTCTTTTTTAAAAAATTGTAACAGTAATTCATTCAACAAATCTTTGTTTGCAGTGGATACTGCAGAGTGCCACCAGATCTCCCTTTAGGACCCAGGCACTCATTCCCCTAGCTTCCGGAAATGTTGGAAACTGATGACTCACATCAGTGACCTGTCCATTAATCTAGTTCTGTAGAAGGAAGATGCCTTTCTGAACATTTGCTCTCTTTCTAGGAGCAATTAGCATCCAATAATTGGTACATGTGTAGGTACCAACGCTGATCCCTTTTGTCTGCAACCAGGACAATGCTGAGGGCCCATACCAGCTCCAGAAAAGCCTGTGGCCTCAGTTAAAACGCAGTTTACAACTACATCGCAATTCACCTCCTTCTGTCCAAGGATGCTTCCCTAATCTCCCACAGGTTTTAACTCTGATAAACCAACTTCCAAATAAACTTCCTGAATGCAAATCTCAGAGTCTATTTCCCAGAGAATACAACCTACAACACTGTTCAATGCCAATCATGGTGATGGTGTCAAAATGGAAAGCTCTGAAGAAATTTTATCTATGATTAAGATCATAATAGCCCATCCAATATGCTACAGGTAGTGTCATGTCTGGAGATGTTGCAAAGAACAGGTCATGACCTGCGAAATGGCCGTTCAGCCTCCCCGTTCTGGAGGCAGGAGAGCCTGCCAAGGAGGAGGCCTGCTGGCTCTCCATCTCGCCAAATGCTCCAGGATTAAGTATAAATTGGAGCAATCTTGTTTTACCCAGTCCAGTAATTTATAGATCCAGAAAGTTGTAAAATCACTTTTTCTCGGATGCTTTCAAAACAAAATTAATTCCTGGTACCATGGTCCTCTTTAGAAGAACAGCAGGCTAGATGCTGTCTTAAAAGTTCTTTTCAGGCAAAAATTAATGTCAGCATTAAAATTGATGCAGTTTGAGATAGAAGCTATTTTAGTCCTTATCAAGAATGCATTAAGGACCTCAATAAATTTGCTTGGGGTATTTCCTGGTATCAGGACTATTTATTTATTGTGGGTAGGCATCATCCCATATATATTAAGCCTACATCTTGATACTATTTTTTAATACAGTTTTCTGACTAATAAGACTGTCTAGTGATGATAATCAATTATAATTCTGTGTTGAAGCCAGAGATCAGAGATCTGTTATTTAAGATGAAAGGTTCCTGAGCAATGGCCACCAGCACTTTTATCAAAAGAGATGATAATGGTTTTTCCCCTGACAAACCACAAACCTGCTGTATCATCCTGGGCTACTTTTAAATGGATATGGGTTTGCAACTCCAAAGGATAAAATTAAAACATGCACATTCTCTCACACTGGTATTATTTATCAAAATGACAGTGTGGCCATTTTTCTTACAGCTTAAAATGACACATAGATGATAATTACTTTAATCTATTTTTTCGTTCACCATAAAATGCTTGAATTGCTGATGTAATTTTGATGTCAATCTTTATTTATAGTCAGAAGTCTCCCATGGGGTAAGGCCTGGTCATTCATAAAAAAAAAGCTAAGTAGAATATCTATTCATAGACTGTGTCAATGAGGAGTAGATACCCAATTTAGAAAGTAGAAGTAGAATACAAAATAAAACTTGTTAATTCCCTCTCAAACTTTCCATGCTATCTCTTAGATTAACCTTCATGTAAATAAAGTCATTTTTCTTTTTATTAGCTTAAAAAATAAGGTCTCAAGACTTGCTAATTTTATCCAGATATTTAAAAAAGATTTTTTACCATTCATTCAATAAATATTTACCCTGTGTGTTCTATGAACCAGCATTGCTGGCAAGGGACATATGAGTAAAGAACCCTATGTTATAGATTCCATTTGAGCAATGTGGCCTTGACTGATTTCTTCCTTGTTCTATGTCAGTGATTAATAAACGTAGGCATTCCCTAATTGTTTATTAAGTAAATAAGCAAGACATGGTCTCTGACTTCAGCTAATTTGTGACCTGATAGCAAAGTTATCACTTTAATGTGTGAAGATGCCTGATTTTCCAGCTAGTCACTCAGAATACGACACAACTCCTGTCTAATCTTACATAAAAAAACTTACCTTTGAGCTCTCCCATTCTCTCCAACTGCACCCAAAGTGGGTGAGAGCCAGAGCCTCTTCTCTGGGACACTGACCACTGTACCACCGAAATGTCTACCTCTCTGGCTTGCTTTTGTTTCTCCCAGGCCAGAAATGAGTAACTATCCTGGAACAAGAGTAAAAAATATGGGCTCAGAAAATTTTCTTTAAAATCTTGTGGATTCAAGGATCACGGCCTGAATTGACTGCTTTCTCGCTTTCTTTGCATTTTTACTATTACAACTCTACTTCCAGACACTGGGAACCTAATATCTAGGAGGAAGAATGAGGAGCTAAAAAAAAATGGATTTGCATTTGCACAGAAAGAAAAAGAAATCCTTTATTATTTTAAATAATAATCCAGACACTATATTACTTCTTTTTATAGAAGAGAACATTGAGTCTTACAAGTCTTAGCAACTTGTTTATATTTACTCAGTTAATTGGTAGCAGATTCAGTCCTCAAATCTAACTTCCCCAAATTATTGCTCTTATCACATGACTAACATTAGCTCCAGTTTTAGAGATGAAAATCCTAAACTTAGAGAAATGAACTGATTTATTCAAGATCACACCATTAATGCACTGCAGAGCCAGAATTAGAAGCCAGATTTTCTACTACAGTGGTATTTCCACACTGCCTGTCCCTTTTCTCCTGCTCTAGACTTCTCATTCACCTAAAGAAAACGGTAGTAGTCTTGGAAGTATTTCATGAAATCAATGGAGTTAAATTTACAGTTAAAGAAAATAGTTCATTACTTAAACTTACCATAAAATAGAAATTGTATTTTCACAGAAATCATCCACATTTACTTCTAATTTTATTATTTGGTTTCAAAACTGATTTCAGGGCTACACGTTGATAATACAATAACAATGGTGATTATCCAATGTATCTCAAACAATACCACGTATAAATGGAAAGGTTACTGAATATTTCTATGACTACCACAATAGAAAAAACAATGTCTTCAGTATAGAAAATGCCTGAACTCATATCCTGGTATTATGAAAGAGCTAGCATACCTTCCAAAGTGCCTATAGTTTTCTGGGAATGTTTTTCTCCACAGCTGCATCTGGCCCTCAGAGCTGCCGGAGAAGATCTACTATAGATTCTCTGTATGAAAATAATTAACCTAAGGAGAATAACTGAGGACAAGAGAGATTTCCCTTGGTAGACACAAACATTCACATTTGACTCATGGTAACAAGGTAGCACTGACAGTTGAACTCTATTGAAAGAAAATCTGCTTATATATTTGCAGTCCATAAGCACCTGCTGCTTATTTTTCCCTTCCCCATTCAAAATTCATGGCTTTGTTTTTTTTATTGTTTTTTAAGCAACTCAGAAATCTCCACAGCAACAACCACAGTATAAAAACTACATTATAACATTGAGTTTTGGAATTTTCACAGTAAAAATCAAAAACTTCATGTTAAATCTTTTTTTTTTGATGAACCATAAATAAATGTGTATTCAAAAAATATTTTAACCCACTATGGCCAATGTGACTCAGTTGGATGGAGCATCATCCCATACATTAAAAGGTCATGGGTTTGATTCCTGGTCAGGGCACATAAATAGGTTTCGGGTTCCATCCCTGGTCAGGAAGCATATCGGAGGCAACTGATCAATGTTTTTCTCTCACATCAATGTTTCTCTCTCTCTCTCTCTCTCTCTCTCTCTCTCTCTCTCTTTCTCCCTTCCTCTCTAAATAAAACATCCATAAACATATTGTTGAGTGAGTATTCTAAAAAAATACTTTTAAAAAAGAATATTTTAACTCAAATAATTTTTCTTATAAAAAGAGAAAAACTAAAATCAGCAAAGTATGTGGTTCCACAAACTAGACTGAGCAACTTGTATGAGGCTATGATCTTATTTTTAATGTTTGCATCTCACTCTAGCAATCTTACAATGTCCTAATTGAGGGTATTCTTACTCTAAGTAAATAAAAATTCATAACACTACTAAATTGATTTTCAAAAACATCAGCTAATATGTTAGTGTTTGGTCTTCACCCTCTCAAGGTACATTAGGGTGATACCTAAGGCACTTGGTCACAGAATGTTTCTCCTAGGGACTTCAGAAAAGGAATTTTAATTATAATCTGAAAAAATAACTTAAAATGATTAATGATGTATTTAAAACATATTTTAAATAATTTCCTAAGAAAGCAAGAAAATAAAGAATGTTCATAAGCTGAAAACAGAAAAAGAAGATACTTGGCTTGAGTTGGTGAACACACAATACAATAGACAGATGATGTATCATAGAATTGCACACCTGAAATATATATAATTTTATTAACCAATGTCACCCAATAAATTCAACTAAAAGTAATATGTTTGCTTAGCACTGACCTATGAACCAGGAAATCACAGTTCAATTCCTGGTCAGGGCACATGTCCAAGTTGCAGGCTAGATCCCCAGTGGGGATGTGCAGGAGACAGCCAATCAATGATTCTCTCTCATCATTGATGTTTCTATCTCTCCTTCTCCCTTCCTCTATGAAATCAATAAAAATATTTTTTAAAGAAACAATCCTTTTTATTTAATTTGGCATGCATATATCTGGGGGAAAATAAGAAAAGAAAAAGAAAATACCAGCCTGACTGGTGTGGCTCAGTGGTTGAGCATTGACCCATGAACCAAGAGGTCGCTGGTTCAATTCCCAGTTAGGTCACATGCCCTGGTTGTGGGCTCAATCCCCAGTAGGGCTGATCGATGATTCTCTCTCATCATTGATGTTTCTATCTCTCTTTCCCTCTCTCTTCCTCTCTCTCTCTAAAAATCAATAAAAACTTTGTTTAAAAAAAAAAAGAAAATACCTGGGATATATAAAGAAGCCTAAAGCAAACTTTTCCCCGAAAGCATATGCTTAACTATGATAATATCAGCTTCTGTTTTGATAGCAGTGCAGTCCATGGGAAATGAGTAATAAAATTAAAGACTATTCATATTGAAGGGTCTCATAGACTACCTCTGCACAAAATTAAGATCCTGCAGGATAAATGAGAATTAAATCTACTTTTAAGGGTCAAGTTAGCTTGCTTCTCAAAATTTTCCCGATAATTTATAGACACAATTTTGCTCTCAAATCTGAGCTTTTTAGCCTAAATTCATACTATGTGTGGTCTACAAAGATTTTCAAGTGGTCGCAAATTGGCAATGATATCACGTAACTAGTGGAAGCCAGCAAAAATGCTCCCCAAGGGAATGCAATCATAAATTCAGGCTTCAAAGAGTTATCACAGCTGAATTTCTAAGGAATTTGAGCCCATAATGAAAAAAATCATGAAATATGTGAACAAATAAGGTAAAATTAGTGAGAGAGCCAGAAAAATAACAAGATACTAGAAAATAGTTCAGATATTCAAATTTATCAGAAAGAGAATATAAAATGAGTATTTTTCATACATTTCAATAAAATATTTATTAAAATTATGAGCACCCTTGTAAGAGAGTCAAAAAATTAAACAGTAAGATTTGAAATCAGTGAAATATAAAATTTAGTGAGCTAAAATATAATTGCAAAGGAGTTATTCTGAAAACAGCCTAAAGTTAGAAATACATGAAAAATATAAAAGGGGTTAGTTAGGATGGAGTGAGAAGGTTTTACATATGTCTAATCAGAGAACCAAAAAGATATAGTAGGAATGAAACCAGAATAAAACGATTTATAATAATAAAAGCTTAATATGCTAATTAGACCAGACAGCCTAATGACCTTCTGGACGTCCTTCTGGACAACCTAATGACAGCCTAATGACCTTCTGGACGTCCTTCTGGACGAAGTGGTGGCTGCGAGGGCCAAGCCCCTTGCACAAATTTCATGCATTGCTATATCTAAGAAAAATAATTGCTTTTATCTTTCAATTCATCAGAAAGATAAAACAATTCTAAATCTTTATGTATAACAAAACCTCAAATTATGTCATCCAAAATTGACAGCTCTGTAAGGGAGAGACAAATTCTAATCCTAATAATAATGGAAAATGGTGAGACATGTCTCTGGAATTGATTGGTTAAGCTGACAAAAAAAAAGCAGTAAAATCCACAATATTTTAACACTACACTTAACAAACTGTAAAGAACATACAAAACATTGCATCAATGTATAACAATGAGAGACTACAATTTTCTTCTATGCTCACAACAAATATTTTTTTAAAGTTACCAAATGCCAGGCCAGAAAGGTAATCCTCAACAAATTAATAATAGGTACCATCACAATGCAATTAAATTAAAAATCAATAAAAACTAAAAAATTTTAATACAAAATTTAAAAACATATTTTTTTATATCTATGGACCAAAAACATATATCTATCAGCAAACTGAATCTAGCATTGTATAAATAATATCAAGTAGAGCATACATAACAGGTTTATCTAGAAATGCAAAGTTAGTTTAACATAAGAAAATCTATTAATGAATATCTCCAAAATAATCAATTATGAATTTAAAAGTCAATCATAATCTTAACAGATGCAAGAAATGCATCCCATAAATTTCAATATCATGATATTAAAACAAACCTTAGCAAATTAAGAATAGAAGGAAAATTTCTTAGCACAACAAAACCCTCAACAAACATCTTAAACATATGACATTGAAAATTTTTCTTTATAATCCAGAACCAGCTAGGATGCATACTATCACCATTTATGCTCAGTAGTGAACTGAAGATTCTATACTGTGTAGTAGAACAAGAAAAGAAATAAAAGGGTAAGGATTAGAAAGGAAGAAACAAAGCTATGATTGTAGGAGAAAATAAAAGTGTCTACTTGCCAATAGACTATCTAGTAGAATCCTTATATTATTATTACAATGACAATGCACACATTTTTATATGTGGCAGAGTTCCGTTAGGCAGTACCATAGTTCTGTGCTTTTCCTAGCCCGTGGAACATTGAACACTACATATATAGCTATCAATAATCATTCTAAATGTAAATGGCTTAACTGCTCCAATCAAAAGATATAGGGTAGCTGCATAGATAGAAAACAGACCCATATAATATGCTGTCTATAAGAAACACACCTCAGAATGAAAGATACACACAGACTAAAAGTAAAGGGATAGAAAAACATATTTCATGCAAATGGAAATGAAAGAAAAGCTGGGGTAACAATACTTATAGCTGAGAAAACAGACTTCAAAATAAGACTATAGTAAGAGATAAAGAAGGACACTATAGAATGATAAAGGGAGAAATCCAACAAGAATAACCCTGCAAACATTTATGCACCCAACATAGTAGCACCTAAATATGTAAAGGAAATCTTGATGTACATAAAGGGAGAGATTGTCAGTACTATAGTCATAGTAGGGGATTTTAACACCCCATTGACATCAATGGATAGATCTTCCAGACAGAAAATCAACAAGGAAATGATGGCCTTCAATGATACATTAAATGAGGTGGATTTAATTGATATCTTCAGAGCATTTCACCCCAAAGCAACAGAATATACATTCTTTTCAAGTATACATGGAACATTGTCTAGGATAGACCACATATTAGGCTACAGTGGTCGGCAAACTGCGGTTTGGCAAACCATGGCTCGCGAGCCACATGTGGCTCTTTGGCCCTTTCAGTGTGGCTCTTCCACACAATACCGACTTCTGCACATGGGCCATGAAGTTTCAATCGCACTGTACGTGCACACCCGGACGTGGTATTTTGTGGAAGAGCCACACTCAAGGGGCCAAAGAGCCGCATGTGGCTCGCGAGCCGCGGTTTGCCGACCACAGGGCTACACAAAAGAAGCCTCAATAAATTTAAGAAGATTGAAATCATATCAAGCATCTTCTCTGACTATAGAGGTTTGAAACTAGAAATCAATCACAAGAAAAAACTAAAAAACAGCCAAAGACATGGAGGATAAATAACATGTCACTAAACAATGAGTAGGTTAACAATAAAGAAAGAAACCAGCCCTGGCCAGTGTAGCTCAGTTTGTTGGAAAGCTCAAAGGTTTGGTTCCTGGTCAGGGTACATACTTAGGTTGTGGGTTTGGTCCCTGGTCGGGAGCACACGTATAAGAGGCAACCAATCTCTCTCTCTCTCTCTCTCTCTTTCTCTCTCTCTCTAAAATCAATAAATATATCCTCAAGTGAGTATTTAAAAAAATTTTAAAGGGAAGAAATCAAAATATGCTTTAAAACAAATGAAAATGAGAACAGCAACCCAAAATCTATGGGACACTGCAAAAGCAATCTTAAGAGGTGAATTCATAGCATTGCAGGCCTATCATAAGAAAAATCTCAAATAAACAATCTAACTTTACACTTAAAGAAACTTGAAAAAGAACAATAAACAAAGCCCATAGTGAGTAAAAGGAAGGAAATAATAAAGATCAGAACAAAAATAAAGAAAAAAAAGAGAGAGGACACAAATAAATTAAATCAAAAATGAAAGAGCAGAAGTAACAACTGACTCCAAAGAAATACAAAAGATTATAAAAAAATATTATTAACAACTATATACCAACAAATTGGACAAACCAGTGGAAACAGAACATTTACATCACCACAGAATTTTCCTTTGAATAGCACTGTAGATGATAAACTGAAGTATCTGGTGTCACTTGCAGCTAATCTTATTTGATTAGTAAAGACCATTATAAATCACTGGTGAAATCAATCTTCAATTTAGAGTCTCATGTAATAATTAAGAAACCTTATTTTGCAATTATTTGTGTTAATTATTCCCAGTCAAATTGTATAGGCTATCACATCTGTATGTTTCAGTTCTAATATCAGAAAATTACAAAGCACCATATGTTTTTAGGACAGTGGGTAATTCGAAATACACATAAGAGATTTCCCAAGCCATCATTTCTTAGCATAATCACATATTATTTATGCAAATACACTTTCCGGACTCCCAAAGTAGAATCTACACAGCAAAAATGACATTAGGTCAAACGGACGTTCAAGAAATTTGTGCTGTGAAGGCAGCTGATCCAAACTAGTCAAACCAGTTCCTTAGTCTAGATTTTTCTGAATAAATTTTTTATATTTAAATGTATTACTTTAACATATAATTCTTTCCTTGACTTCAGCTCATTGTAACCGCTTTTTCAATGTCTTTGTTTAATTACAGATACCATCATGATTCCCTGTCCCAGCTTCTCCTGGCTGCAGGTCAGGTACTTACAGGTGGCATGCTTCCTCCTTGTCTGTCCTCCCAGGCCTGGCTCTGGGGACCACTCATTGTGTTAACACATAAACTTTCATAACCTTGGAGGAATCCCACTTGCTCCTAGGATCTCTAGCCTAACACTATTTAAATATCCTAATCTCATTGCAATCTCCTTGGAGGTGGGGCGGTGGTAACATGAATTACAACTAGTCCTATGTAATTGGGCACTAAAAAGAATATCAAGAAAATAAAATGCCTTTTATAAAAGAAGTAGGGTTCCAATGCATGAATTTGTGAACCTTGAAAGGAACTGTGGGCTGCAAGGCTGTGGTGGGCACAGGGGCTGGTCTCAGGCCATCCCCGTATCCCCACCCAGCCCCTCCCACCATGGCCTCCAGTCCCCTCTCTGCTGGCAGCCCCGCTCCCACCGTGCCGCCACTCCCATGCACTGATGGCGCTGGCTCTGCTTGCACCCACTTACAGTGTGGAGCAATTGGGGCCAGCACCAGCAGTGGGTGCGAGTGGGGCCGGCGCTATCAGCAGGTGCAAGCAGTGGCTGCTGCCCTGATTGCCCCTCAGGAGCAAGGGGAGGTGAAGAAGCCCTCAGGTGCAATCAGGGCCAGGAGCCGCCGCTCATACCTGCTGACAGTGCCGAGCAATCAGGACCGGCACTGGCAGTGGGTGCGAGTGGGGCCAGCACCAGCAGTAGGTGCGAGTGCCGGGGGGGACCATGGTGCACAAGGCAAAGAATTTTCAGTAACCACCAGAGGCTCATCCTGATGACAGCGACTGGCACTCCACCTTGGTCTGGCGCCACCGCTCACCTGCTTCACCATCCCGTCATGGCCGATGCCCGCCATGTTCTGTGCTCTGCCACCTGCTGCCAAGGCCCACTGTGTTCCGCACGTGCCTCCTGGTGGTCAGCGCACATCATAGCGACCAGTTGTTCAGTTGTTCCGCTGTTCAGTCTATTTGCAATGCTTTTATATATATAGATGGGGATGAGGGAGGAAGAACAGTGGTCATTTCCAGGGTTTGAGATTTCCTGAGGGCTATTGTGAGGTAGTGATGAGGGAGCTGGAAGACATTTGAAAGTCAGAATTAGGGGTTGAAAGAAGCTGTTTAGAGATTGCCTAGCTCAAGTTTCTACTTAACAGATAAATAAACTGAAGCTCAGAGAAGGCCAGAATATGAAGGTACAGTATAGTAGGTAACCATGAACTTTTGAAGTCAGAAAATCAAATGCTGGCTCTGCTACTTAGTGGCTAAGTGAAGCCTGGCAAGTTATTTACTCTCTCAGAGTCTCAATTTTCTCATTTATATAACCCAGTAACTACCACATAACTCATTTGCAAAAATTAAATGAGATAATGTATTTCAAGTGTTAGAGCAGAGACTGAGAAATCTAAGTTTTCAATTCATGGGGGTGATAATGATGATGGTGATGATCATGATCATAACATGGTCACCCCAAGACTACCTGCAAGGTAATGAAAGAAATAAAACTTGAACTCAAGTTTAGGACTCCTAGTCTGATGTTCTAATTTGTGCATCAGCTGCCTGCATTAGTTCAACAACAAATACAATTTGTTACCAGTTTACTTTTTATACAAATAAACATGAATCTTACCAGAATCTAAAAATGAACATCTCTAAGCTTGTCAGAAGGCACACAGGATAAAGTCACCAGACTTAATAGTGTCTCTTTACTATGGATTATGTATTAACTAGAGGCCCAGTGCACGAAAATCGTGCACTCGGGGGCAGGGGTGATCCTCAGCCCAGCCTGTGCCCTCTTGCAGTCCAGGAGCCCTCGGGGAATGTCCGACTGATGGCTTAGTGTTAATGCTTTAGTAGAAATTACTTTGAGATGGATGTCCATCAGTTGGACATCCTTAGCATTGCCGTGGAGGCAGGAGAGGCTCCCACACTGCCACTGCGCTCACCAGCCATGAGCCCAGCTTCTGGCTGAGCAGTGCTACCCCTGTGGGAACACACTGACCACCAGGGGGCAGCTCCTGTGTTGAGCATCTGCCCTCTGGTGGTCAGTGTGCATCAGAGCGACTGGTCGTCCTGCCGTTTAGTCGATTTGCATATTAGCCTTTTATTATATAGGATTTATCAACATCTCATTTCAAGACAAGGTTATGGTTTTTTATTCTGGATGAAGCTGAAATCCCCAAAGCCACTTGGCTTGAGTCAGGGACACACACCTTGTTTTTCTGTTAGAATCTATTATTTTCCTGTTTTACTTTGTTTTGAGTTATGTTGCTCTGGGCCCATATGTTGTTTCCTCTGCCCTCTCGGGGTCGTCCCACCTCAGATCACCAGACGGCAGCTGCTTTGGTCTCCTGCAGGCATCTATTCCTGGCCTGTGCCCAAACTAGTGCCACAGCAACCCAATTCCATGTAGGAAATTGGCTGTTTCCCAGAACTTTGTTGTTGTTTTGGTGCCCTTAAATGTCTGGACTTTGTACCTCTGTAGATCCCTGTTTCAATAAAAAATACACTGGAGAATTTACTTTGTATATCCTGAAGTACCAAGGTAATAAAAGTAAGGACACCTGGGGAAAGGTATCTTTTTCCCCACTTTTATATTCATTCCAGATTTAAGACTATCAACTTAAAATATCCACTAAAATGAAACCTGTGCATCCATTCAAATATATGTAGAAATTTACAGTTTTCTTGAGATATTCTCTTGGAAAGCCGTCTTCTTATAAAACTCTATCCATTTATCTATTCCAAATCTTGTTTAAAAAAATCTGGATTTACAATGTTGCACTCAATATTGGAAAAGTATTCTTTTTTTGTTTCTATCTTTCATCTCCTCAGGAAAACGTAGGACTATTGAGTGTCTATTACATCCTATGGATAACTTCAATCTTAGGCCACAGTGTTAAGAGTCCTGGTTTTGGTCCTATAAGCTCTCTTTGAAATGACCTATGGGAAAGTACTCTTATGAGATCATATTCCAGATGTTCTGCTACTCTAAGAACATCTGTCTCAGTTTACTGCCAGCCTATTTAGAGCCATAGCAGCATTATTACCTAGATCTTGATCATCTCTTTCACCATTAACATATTTTTTAATCTACTATTTAAAATATATAGATAAGGCTCTGAGCATGTCTGGAGTGACAGCCCAGAAGAAAAGTCAAAATACCAATGCTAATTTTAAATTATTTTATTGGTCAGTCTACTAAATGTCATATTGCTTGATTATCACACTGTCCTGTAAGAGCAACTGGATTTGAAAAAGCTCCAAGCATGCAATAGGAGTTTCTCATCATTATCTTGGAGGGAAAACAAAATACTCTTTATTCAAGAGAGAATGAGTAAAGAGAAAGTGGAGTTTTTTGGGGTTTTTTGCCAATTTATCTTTCTACCTTTGATGTCCAAGGAGAAATCTCCATGTGCCCTAGAAGTTAGGGGGCATATCTTCTTAGTATGAATCTTATTAATGGAAGCATAGTATTTTGGAACAATGGAGATAATTCATCCTGATGATATTAAACAAAGCTTTTTTTTGTGCTTTTCAGAGTATAAAGAACTCAACAAACTTAAGGGATACTCATAGACCCTGAACGGGAATGGTAAAAGTTAAGTAGAATTCAATAAATTTTATTTCACAGATTGGAAACTGAATAGAAATTGTCACTTGCCAAAAACAAGTTTTTCTTCAAGAAAGATAGCAGTGCATCAATTCATGCTTATACTTTGTACATCTGTGGGCAAGAACAAGTTTGTTGTTTATACCAATAAAATGTTTCCACAACAAGCTCTCTTCGCCTTTGTAATGTCTATACCTCTAAGGCCATTACTTAACCACAGTTAATTATTCAGAATGTTCTGTTTTTAGCCATGTCTGTATTACTACCTACAACATTATTTTTAATCATTCAAGGAACTTTTAAACTATATAACATTATTTACCATTCCTGTGAAAATTTAGTCAACTATCATTAAAATTAGTTTCCTTTCCTTAAGATCCATGGAAGCCTTGGAGTGAATAATACTTTGAAAGAAAAGAAAAATTCATTTGTTAAGCCTTTACTTATTACGTTATTCTTAATGAAGACCTTGGCATAATTTTATCACTAGTAGTAAAGATTGTTCTCTACCATACATCATGAATAAAGTAATTTCCTTTAAAGTATTCATTGCAGAGTAATTTTACATACAAATCTATACACACAAAAAATACAGAAAGCACATAGTGAAAGATACATATTAGTAGCAAGAGGACATCTTAAAGGTACACGTCTATCCCATTGCTAGCAGCTTCAACATCAATACCTATTCCACCTATATGTCTTGCAATTTTCACCCTTTTCACATCATATGATTTGTTGTGGATATGTGAGAGTGAAAAAAATTAATCATGAACTTTTCCAATATTTTATTTAAAAGAGAAATAAAATATCATTGGAAAAATATTTCCTGACATAGAGTTCAAACTTTCCTAAATTATTGTGTTCAAGTTATATTGTCTGCTAGGATGTGAAGTTTATCACCTGAAACTCCTTTTTACCAAGCAACTGGGTAAAGTCAAGTCTTTGGCTACAACTCAGTTATTTGTTCTTAAAAAGCTTTCAATACAATCTATGACAAAAATGGCCAATAGGCTAATTTCTGTGTTTATAAAATAAGTCAACTACTGTGATTTCTAATTAGTTCTCCAAAATACCAAATATGTCAAAAAATAGAAAAATCAGGCAAATAGAAGTTGAACTCAACATATGAACTGTCAATGAATCAAGGTCTTTAAATCTTAAGAATAGAAAGGATCATATAATGTGATATTCCAATGTGGGTCCATGAAGCACTAAGGATTCTAGAGAAATGTCTTTATGGATGTCTTTGTCATGTGCACTATAAGTGGAACATTTCAACCAGATTCAGTAACTCAGCTCTAATTTATTCTACATATTAGGTTTCAGAGCATTATTTTTTTTAAAGGGATTTTACAGATATTTCACTTTGGGGTCTATATCCTGCATCAATTTAGACTGGTCAGTGCTTAAGGCAAAAGGCAGAAGCCAAAGGTTTTGCTTTTGTTCTTCAACCCATGGGTCTTAAAATGTATGGTTCAGAGGTCTTTTCAAGAAAGTACCATTCTTTAGAGAAAACTACTGATTAGCATATCTAAGATTGACTGACTTCCCCCTATGCCCAGAAGCATATTCAAGCCTAATTTGATTTTCAAGGCATGTTCTCTATGTAACATTGATTTCCATAAAGTATGTGTATTTAATATCTCCCCCACTGGAGCAAAATTTTGTTTTGGGGGCAAAAAATTATTAGCTTTAAAGTGGTTTGTGGCCCTGCAAAGGGTTACAGTACATGAACAGATACACAATAGATCTGTGGTTTTTAAAATTTCATGGAAGTAGAGACAAAATAGAAAAAAAAAAGAGTAAAAAGGCTCCTTGGTTGGGGGTGAGGAGGAAAATAAAAAGAGGTTGGAATACATTTACATAAAGAAACTACATTTAATAATTCCCTTTTAGCCCATTTGGATTTTATTATTTAATATCACTCTTCCCTTTATTAATATTTATTGAATTGTTAAGGACAGAATGGTGACCTAAAGGAATATAATCTCTGCCTTCCTAGCACTTACATTCTAGTGCTTGTTGCCTGGCTTTGTCTAAGTTTGGTTTATTTAATTATATTATCTCTCTAATATTTTCATTCATGTATTTTAATTGGATTTATTGGGTGATGTTGGTTAATAAAATTATATAGGTTTCAGGAGCACAATTCTGTAATACATCAGCTGTACATTGTATTGTGTGTTCTCTACCCCATTTAATGTTTAATATCAGTAATTATAACTTTTCTTATCCTCTTTATCTTTTCCACTTATTTTATTGTTTTTGTTATTTTATATGCCTTTTTCTTATAAGAACAAATGAAACTAATAGATTATTATCACTGTTCTTCAGCAAGGTAGGTCAAGGTCACTGTTTAAACTAGAAAAAATAAGTATCATATGCATATCACTTAAACTACCTTTCACTTAAGAATTCTTCTGGCTCAGTTTTTTGAGACAAAGTCCATATAAACATATTTCAAAATAACTTTTTATGTAAAGTAACCAAATGGAGGATATCCTTATGAATTGCTATAAAACACCATAAAATATCACTGCTCTACTTTATAGAAATCTTAGTATTTAATGGTTACACTCTTAGGACATAAGCTGGTGGATATAATATTTCAACATTACACTGCTGGCTCTATGTACATGTAAGATCAAGTGTCAATTGGTGGCAATCTGATAGATTTTAGATTACAAATTACTTTATTTAGACTTATATGAAAACACTTGATTCTTAATACGTAATTTAATGGAGCTACTATTGAAGTTAGAGTATGGACAAAGACATATTAATTGTAGATTAGATAAATGTTGGTGATGTCAGTCCTAAAGGCAGTTTTGTAATTCATCATATGTCTTTTTCTCTCTTTGAGAAAACTCTAAATTAGTGCTGATAAAAGCCATAAAGCACCCTTCCAAATCTCAGCTATTATCTCGGCAACCCTATATCCTAGGTCCTATAGATTCTGACCTTCACCAGTTCATTTGCCTCTAATTGAGTCTCTGTAACTTTAATTGTATTTAAGAAGGTTATTTTAAGAAGTCAGAAAAAAACACTGCATATTCTACATGCACAGAATTGTCATTTGAATAGGAAAACTCTTCTCTCATAAAAAATTTAGATATATATGGAGCAATTTACTCTTTCTGTTGGCTAAATAATGACTAGATGTGATCCCCCTTCTCTTTATAACTGATAGAACAGGGACCTAAACTATATCACTGCTATCGATTTTCTGTTGGACAAGGTTAATAGTGTGTTTGTTCTTTTGTGCTTTCAGTTTCTACATGATATTTATTTTTATGCTTTTTATCAGTGCTATTTTTGTTCATGAAAAATCATTTAATAAATAAAGTGATCATTATTTATATCAATGATCAGGTTTCTCTAGTAATGAGGCTATATGGTAATATAGAAGAGTTCTTTTTCTCAGAAAAGATGTATCTTATTCTTTTTAACTTTGATTTGAAACATTAATCTCTTCTCAATTCTTTAAAGATAATTCCAAATTAATTATCAGGCTGCACCGAGTAAAAATAACGCAAATCCTCAAAAGGGAGAAAATGGATAAACTCATATATCATGAACTCATCACCTGAAGCCATATATATATACATATTTAAAATAGCCTCCTAAAGGTCAGAGTTGGTATAATTCATGAGTTAATATATCATTTTTTCTCTGTAAGTTTGAAATATAGAAATACAGCCAGTTTCTGAGAGAATCTATTATCACCTGACAAAATAACTTATGGGTCAATGATAAGGAAAACATTAATTAAAGTTCCCAGATGTACTCTCTCTAGTCATCTTTGCTGAACCTCCTTGATTACAAATATATAGTGCTGACTGATAACGGATGAGTCATCCTTAGAACCTAAGATCTTCCAGTGTGGGAGGGGGGGGGGCCACTTTTGGCATCCCACATTGAAAGTGTTCTTTGATATAATGATTTACTTTGTATTTATGAAGAAACATTTTTATCATTATTTAGAGTCCAAATACAATAACACACATAGTCCAAACTTTTAGCTTAATGAAAATTTAATCAAACTACAGTTTTAAAATGATGCCTAATGCAAACAAGATCACAATATGAAAATGGAAGCATGTACCAGTAGCATGAGGTACGGCATCATCTAGAGCAGTGATGGCAAACCTATGACACGCGTGTCAGAGGTGACATGTGAACTCATTTTTCTTTGTTAAATGGCATTTAAATATATAAAATAAATATCAAAAATATAAAACTTTTTTTTTACTATGGTTGCAAATATCAAAAAATTTCTATATGTGACACGGCACCAGAGTTAAGTTAGTGTTTTTCAAAATGCTGACACGCCGAGCTCAAAAGGTTCGCCATCACTGATCTAGAGCACAGTACATGGAAATACACGTGTCTAAAACAAAGCCTTGGTTCGTTGTGGTGACAGATGCTGCCTGTGCAACAAAATGGTTGCCTGATATGGATTAGAAAGTTGTTCTTTCCTGAACAAAAGCACTACCCAGGCAGTCTGTCATCCTGTTAGCAGGCATTTATCTTCACCCCATCAGTCTTGTCCAGTCTTGTCTCTGTAGCTGTTGGCTGCTGCTGCAGCTGCTGCACACGAAGTCTGGCCCAGCCTAGTTTGAGTGAGAAGAGATGCAACTATTCTAAGCTCAGTGAAGGATAGTGGTGTCAGAATAAACAAGTCATCTTTTCTGCCAAAGAACAGTTTAGACAGCCGCCATGTTGGCCGCATGACTTGCAGCTCCCCTGGGGCCGCCATCTTGAAATGGCAAAAGCCCACCCCTCCCTTTGAATTAGCCAATCGGGAAACACTGTGAGCCTGAGCTCCAATCAAGAGTGAGGGACAGGTCATGTGTGTCAGGGATTATAAAGCCAAGCAGAGCTCCTGCTCGGTGTGCACGTGCTTCCAGACCATGTGCTGTGAACCTTTCTACATAGAAGTAAAAACATTTGCCTTGCTGCCTGGCTCCGAGTATGTTTTGTGTTCTACCAGGACCCTTGAATTTGGGGGATCGCCTTATTTCTTACAATGTGAACAATCCGCCCCCACCCCACTCCCAGTGTACAAAAGTGAGGATCTGGAGAGCTTTATTTCAGGGAATGTATCCACTCCTAGAGTTAGTTCCCCTGACCACTGCTGAGGGTCTAACTTTCCTTATAGTCAAGCTCATCTAAGAACCAATCACCTATGGTACTAATTTTTCCTTCATTGACTTTACCCCCACCCCACTCCCAGTGCACAAAAGTGAGGGTCTGGAGAGCTTTATTTCAGGGAATGTGTCCACTCCTATAGTTCCCCTGACCACTGCTGAGAGTCTAACTTTCCTTATAGGCAAGCTCATCTAAGAAACAATCACCTATGGTACTAATTTTTCCTTCATTGACTTTGTAAGTCACAGTAAGATAATATATAAGTTGACAATACAAGCAAGATAACAGTGATAGAAAATAAAAAGACCCAATGTTGTCCTTGGGCCAATAAAGCACTGAAGACATTTTTCTAATTTTTCCTAATTGCCTTTCCTTTTTCCTTATACAGTCTGAATTAATATATCCAGTTTCTCAAGAACATTACCAAGTTTCTTTAAACTCTTTTTCTTAGGTCCTCCCTTCTGGTCCTCTCTCCTCCTACTCAACCTGACCCGATGGCTCATGGGGCCTACTGCCCAGCTGTCATCATGGGAATGTGCCTGTTACTCTCCGGAGTGAGATCAACACTTTCCTAGCTGCCATATGGTGTTCCTTCTTGATTTGCTCCTCATTTTTCTCTAGTCCTTCTTTAAGTAACTTCCTAGGTAAGACTTGGAAAGTACAGTAGGTAAACTTTCTGAACCTTTGACTATCTGAAAATGTTTTCTTATTAAACAATTGGTTAAAAAATTGACTGGGTATAGAATTCTAGGTTAAAATAACTTTCCTTCAAATTTTTGAAACTGTGACACTCTCATCCTTCAGTACAGTGCCCTTCAGTTGAGAAGTCAGATGCAGTTTCTTGTATTCTCTTTCTCTGGAATTGTGTAGGGTACCTTCTTTGCTCTTAGTATACTAAAATTCCAAGTTTCAATCTCACCCTTCTTGACTTAAGAACCACAACTGAAATGAAAAATCCACTTCAAAGAATCTTAAAGACCTCTAATCCCTCCAAAATTGTGTTAGAATGTGTTAGTTTCTGTCTAACACAATCGTACCATCACAGAAACTTATCATAGCACCTTGGCACTAAAGAAACTAAATAAATTGCTGGATTGCATTTTCAAAATTATATGTCATGAGTAAAGCTATTGTTTACCCAACTACCCTGCTTTATACCTTGTTTCCTAAAACAAATATCAAACACTCACCAAGCACTCACTGTATATTATAAAGTATTGCAATGTTTCATGAATATTAGTATGTGTAATTTATGAAGGAGTGGTGATAAAGATACTGGTATCACCTTCAGTTTAAAGACAAGAAGATTGAGCCACAGAGGGTTAAACTATTCATGAAGAACCCAGAACTGGTAAATAGCTGATTAAGGTTTCAGGATTTGCATTCAGGAAATCTTGCTCAAGAAACCATAAGCATTAAGCTGTATTGCCTCAAAAGTTAAACAAATGAGACTCCTTAAACATTACCTTACGGTGTATATCTAATAAGCATTTGAATATTACAAATGATAAAAACCCTTCATGGAAATGTGATATTATTTATATCCCCATCTCACTCAAAGTATTTATTCCTAAATTGTCTTAGTTCTCATCTATTTAGCATTCAATACATTTGGAGTCTTCAATAAGTGTCAAGTTGATGCTACGCTGCTGACACTGCTATAAACCTTGAATTATAATGAGGCCTTCAGAAGAAAACTAATCACTTATTTCATTGGTTAACTCAAAACATGTTTTCCTCTATTTTACAGATAGATCAAATCATAATAAATACTCAAGACACTAAAATTTCCAAAAATTTGAGATGTTAGGTGTACTTTTCAACCATAATAGTGTATGTATTGATTAACATTTGATAATGAGACTTCGCCTTTTCACTGAACTTTTGTTTAAAATAATAAAAAACAAACTTAACAGGTAATACTTGAAGTAAGATTTTTTTTCTATCTTCATGTCTTCTTTTCACAGAGTCATTGAATGCAGTTGCACCTTTCATTTTTTTCTCTTCTCCATCCAAGACCCAATGCCTTTCCTTCAAAAACTATCCTGGTGCCTTTTGCCTATGTGACCTAAGTGCCAGCTCTTCCTGTGGCACCTAGTAGATGAGACCTGACACACATCTCCATCCTCGCTGAAACTCGGTTTCCTTATTTATGAAGGAGTGGTAATAATTCTTCCCTGGCAGATTTGTTGTGAGAATTATAAACAACACATATGAAGGATTTGACTCAGAATAAGAATTCAATAAACAGCCCTACTTCTTAGTAGTGTTTAAAAAAATAGTGCATTGTCTTTAAATGCAAATGGCCTAATGGGAAATTTTACTATAAAGTAATGCTTCCCAAATTTGAAAAAATAAAAATAAAAATTGAGATGATTCTTAGAGTAAATGCTCTCTATTCCAAGCCATGAAAATGAGTTTAATTTCTCAAGAATATTTGTTAAAGTTAAGGGAATACTACAAAAATTTTAAAGATTTCTTCCTAAATGCAGATCTCTAATTATTATTGCTGAACAAATTCTTTTCTCTCCTTGTCCATATTAACAACCACACCTTTAAGAATTCTTTCAACAAGTCAAATACAACTTGTTCAGAGTTCTCATTTTAGAAGGATCTTCAGGGCTTGAGTCCTTCTATGAATAATTAAACTATTCAGAGGATTCCTGGGTGATTAGCTTTCTCCAAATTGTTAATTAAAAGATGTATAAGACATACCAAAAACAATCATAATCAGCCTACTCAAAAATATCCAACTTTTCTAAGTTTGTTTTTTTGTTTGTTTTTTTAATTTAATACCCAACCCCTCAGGCCCCCCACCCTGCAATCACCACACTGTTGTCCATGTCCATGAGTTCTCTTTCTTTTTTGCTCAATCTCCCCACCCTACTCAATACAACTCCCTTCCACCAGAGCTGTCTGCCTGCTCTCTATCTATGGCTCTGCCTATATTTTGCTCAGTAGTTCAGTTTGTTCATTAATTCCACATATGAGTGAAATCATATGGTACTTGTCTTTATCTGACTGGCTTATTTCACTTAGCATAATGTTCTTCAGGTCCATGCTGTTCCAAAGGGTAAATTTTTCTTCCTTTTTACTGCAGAGTAGTATTCCATTGTGTAAATACTTTTTAAGTGTCTTAAAAGAGAGTATAATGAGTTTATCCAGGCAATTTTTTATAGTTTCACAAGACACTGCCTAATTTAGATTTTGCTTTAGATTTAGTTTTACTGAATACTCTTAATTCTTCAAAAAAATCTAAGTACGTATGAACATATATGTGATACATCATATTGGACTGTCAAAATATAAAACTTTTTACCAAACAGTTCTATTTCTAATAATTTATACTAAGGAATTAATCCAAAATGGGCCCAAATAAAAACACAATTTCATCATCACATAAGTATAACATTGAAAACTCACATGTAATATATTTATAGAATATTTGGATATCATTTAAATTAGGATAACTATTTGATATGATCGAATACTATAGAGTAATAAAAAACTTTAAAC
Source organism: Myotis brandtii (assembly GCF_000412655.1). Classification (NCBI taxonomy): domain Eukaryota; kingdom Metazoa; phylum Chordata; class Mammalia; order Chiroptera; family Vespertilionidae; genus Myotis; species Myotis brandtii. The sequence goes on from NW_005355584.1 coordinate 11,694,295, forward strand.
CTTGTTTCCCTAAAATATTATTGATATAATAAAGTATTAACAAGTTTAAAATTATATAAAATAATATTGCAATATGGCCCAATTATATATGTATTTTATGTGAATGTATATTTGTACATATATACATATAATCAATAATTTATGTACATAGATATATAAGTGCATAAATATATGTCAAATGCTGAAAAGATACATACCAAAACATCAGTAGTGTTATCTCTGGATAGTGAAAAAAAAATTAATATTCTTTTTATAGATATGTTCCATGTGCTATATAATGAATATGCATTTTTGTGATTAAAAAAAATGTTTTGATTTAGAAAAAAACTCAATGGGACATTGAAATTGAAAATTCTTTAACATTGTGCCAGGGGCTTTGTTAGCTATGACAAAGAGAGCTGATTGCCTTCTGATACGTATTCTCTGTTTATGTACTGGCAGAGAAGTAGAGAATCCAACCTGCTGCCTAGAATTAGATCTGTACTTTCTAGCTTTCCTTGTAGCTAGGCATGGTGCTGTGGCTAAGTCAACCCAATGAAATGTAAGTGAAAATGCTGTATGGAGCTTCCTGGAAATCCATTTACATATGAGGTGATGGGGTGGGAGAAACATTTTTTTTTGTCCTTCCGCATTTCCTTCTACTCATGGCCTGCAACAAAGAAGGTGACCTGGAAAATGTAGGGGGACTAAATGATGAAGCTTAGCCCCAGAGGAAACCAAGGTATCTATTAGCCGTGAAGCCATTCTGCCATCCTAGGCTGTTTTAATGAGAGAAAGAAATAAACTTGTATCTTGTTTAAGCTATGTGATTTGGAGACTCTTCTTTCCTGTGAACCCACTACAAGTAGTCGCCCCAGTCACAACATTGGTCCCTGGTAACCTGTGAACCCACTACAAGTAGTCGCCCCAGTCACAACATTGGTCCCTGGCAACCTCAGCAATTATACCAATGGGCAGCGGCAGCAGTAAAACTTTCTTTAGCAAACTTCAGAAGAATGGATGTCATGTTTGTCCATAGAGAACCAGGGCATTAAAGGGGGGCGGCGGGGGAATTAGCAGGCCCCACATGGGAACAAAACCTGGAGCTATATATAAGAAATGTGAAAGATGCCGGCATTCCCACATAACATTCCTGACTGATAATATTCTTGCCACAGTTTAGTAAACCTTCAAATGGCATAGTTCACTTTATCAGTTTATTCTTCCTAATAAACAAGTAAAAGTCCCTAAGGACTCTTTTTCTTCAAACTTTCTGCATAACTTTAATATAAATTAATTTTTTTGATATGGTTATTTATTTATTGGCAGGGTTTAGTTTCCCCCTTTCAAGCTATGTTTAATTACTGCATTACAGTATTTTTAAATTGCTACAATTTTATCAAGTCCTAATAAAATTTCAGAAGTGAAATCTATACTAGATTTAATTTATGACAATTTAATTGTATGATTACTTCTTCAGGCACTTTGGTTGTCATTTGTCTAGTACTTCAAGTCCAAAGTTTTAGAAATGCAATGTAACATTTTAGTGCCTCCTTTCAAATAATAGTACAATGCAACATTTCTCTCTTTTCCATTCTATCAATTTCTGCCTCTCTGCCCCTAACCTACCATATTTACCCAGTTCATTAGCGGGGTTTTTGCCTCATTTTCCTTATATGTTTTCTGGTTCACCTTCTGGGGCTGGACTTCATTTAATCCCTTTCCATAGGTGGTTAAATCTTGCAGGTTTGTCCTTCCTGGGAGTTGGATCTCTTCTTCTTAGCTCCAGTGGCTGGGTAGTGCTCTTTCTAAAACTGAGATGGTGGTTGTGCCTGACCTCCCTCTGTATCTCTGCCACTCCCCGCTATCAGAGCCAGCTCAGCCGAAGCACGTGCTCACCACAGTCCTTAAGATATTTTTAAACCACTCGCTGCCCACTCTTAGAGCCGGTTCCTCTGGCCACTGCTTAGATTCCTTGCAGGCAAGCTCATCCAGGAAACAATCACCTATGATAGCAATTTTCCCTTCATTGTCTCTGTGAATCAGTCACAGTAAGATAATTAAACCCAAACCTAAATGGCTTAAATTTTCCAGGACTGTAGTCCTTCAGGTGTTGGCCCAGCCTTATCAAAAAATGATTTTGCAATAACCAAGGCAGGAAGAGAACAAGATGGGAAAATAATGCAGAGTCACATATCAGCTCTAAAATATTTCATTAACCAAAGTAAGTCCCATGGTCATGCTTAAACTCCAAGGGCCTGGGAATTTTAATCCTCCAGTACACCAGAATGAGAAGAGAACCAAATATTAGTGGATAGTGATGATGTCTATCACACCTTGCTAGTTGCAATATTTCCATCATTAATTTCCATTATCATATCATCATCATAGCCTTGTTTATTAAAAAGAACCATAACAAAAAATATTAATAATTGCTAATATTTGCTGAGCACTTACTGTGCACCCCACGTACCAGACAATACTGAGAACTTTACATAAATATCTTACTTATTCCTCAAAACAACCCTATGCACAAATAAAACAGTTACAGAAGATGGATTTGAGGCTGAGAATGTTAGCAACTTGCCCAAAGTCACACAGCTATAAAGTGGCAGATCCCGAATTTAATCCAGATCTGTATGAATCTAAAGACTTTGAAATTAATAAGACTAAAGATTTATGGATACAAATCTGAGAGAAATTGTGTATCCATATTCAAAATCCTAGTAGACGTGCCTCTGATATGTAACTTCTAGGAGAGGTTGTTGGTGGTATATTACCTAAATGAAGGTCAAGCTTGGCCAATATAGATGAGGAGATTCAAGTTTAGGTTCAAAAACTGAGTGAATCAGGTGAGTTGTTACATGTGTGTATGAACAGTGATCAAAGACAAACCCATAGGGACATAGCAGAGGCAGTCAGAGCACAGAGAGCCAGTCAGGTTTAGAGAAATTAGTCAATAATAATGTATAGAACATAAGACCTGAGGGGCCGAGAACAAAGTTTTGGTCCACTTCAGCAGAAACCATAATTCCATGGTCTTAGTCACTTTCTATCCCAGAAAAGGACATAATTCTGAGCATTAATTACCAAGAGAAATGGAAATCAATTTTATAATGTGATCTTTCATTCAATATGGGTACTAGGTAGGGGTCTCAAATAAAAGTAAAGTTAGAGAGGAAAGTGTCATGCATGAATGATATATGCATATCATCTTCTAGAGTAGCAAGAAGTTCAAGAAGAAAGGGTTTCAGAGTTCACTATCTTGGTTCAAGTTGCTGTAGCAGAACCACATAGATTGGATGTGAACAACAACTATTTATTTCTTAGAGTTTGCAGTCTGGAAGTCCAAGGGTGCTAGCATGGTTAAGATCTTGGTGAGGGTTTACAGACATTTCCTTCATCGTATCCTCAGAGATCAGAAAGAGAGCTAGCTCTTTTCCTCTACAAATAATGACAAGAATCCTATTATGAGAGCTCCCCCATCATGACAATGAAAGAGGGATCCCAAATGCCTCACCTCCAAATACCATCACATTAGGGCTTCAACTCAGTTATAATGCAAAGATCACTACACTATAATTCAAATGTTTGCTGAACTTTTCAAATTATTGACTCTTTGTACAAATTGTTTTTTCAAAAGTGTTTGCATATTAAGAGAACTAAACTGCCTATCTTTGTACAGTTGTTCTAGGTTTTTCCACACTTGGTATTGTCCATTCCATTGTCTATAAAAGACCTGGTCTTAATTCTTTTTAAAGCCATAGGATGAAAATACCAAGTCAATGAGATAAAGAAGTAATCAAGTTTTCTCAATCACTTTTCCCCTACTAAATACATTAAGCAGTATCCAGATATTATCCTAGGCATTTCCTTGAACGTTGTTATCTTTAATTATACCAATAATAGATAGAATTGTTCACTTGAAGTCTTGGAGAAGGATAAAAGACGGGTATACCCCCACAAATATATACATAACCCACAGCTCAAAATTTTGGGGAGCACTAAGTGAATGTTTCAGGAGTATTCTGATCTTTTTATTATTTTTTCTGGACCAAAATTTTAGACTCATGGTGAAATACAATTATAATATTCAGTTGTCTAAGATATAAAGGAACAAATCTCTCTCATTCTACCAATCTACCTAGAGATGTTGATTTCATACAAAAATGATAAGAATAAAACAAGGAGAATTTCTAAACAGAAGGCCTCTGAGCAGACAATATACAGATGTTACTCCTTCCCCAATGCAGACATGCATTTCCATATATTAGAAAAGGGCATATGGACCTTGCCACACCATGCTTAAGAATATTGGTCATAATCTTTGTAGACAGGGTAAGCCCTGCCACTGCCTGCTGCTCCCCTGGTTACAAGTCTCATGGGGACCCTTAGAGTTTAGGAGAAAGAGAGCAGAGATACATACTTAAGGGAGAAGGGCGTGGGCATGCTCTAGCAGGAGCACACTGCAGTGCGTTCCTTGTCTTTCTTAAGTGGGAAGGCCAGGAGGTATCTTACAGGAGGTCTCAGGGGAGGGTCTTAACAAAATATTCATTAGCTTTCCAGGTGCGTCCTTCAACATATAGATTCATCATAATGTGTGTATGAAGGGATCAGGGTTATTTTCTGGTTAGTTTCATTTTTAAAGAACATCACTCAAGAGGAACCAGCCCTAAGGCTGGTCTGCCCAGGAAGGTCTGGAATGTGAAAACGATTTGCTCCTAAGTGTCCTTGGTTAAGGAAGATACAACCTTGTGATTTATTAGTTGGCTCTAAATTGCTCAAATTATTCAGCCTTGTTTAATTATTTTGTCTCAGTTTCCCTTATTCCTCTTGTCAAGGAATTTCCCTAGCTTCTTACTATCCTGCTTCACTTATAAGAAGAAAAAAATGTTACAGTGTGGTTCCAGAAGTGTCACAATCCATTTGGAGAATTCGCTAAGGATTTCCCAGAGCAGCAGTTAAGTGTATTATTTGAAAGTGCCAAGAAGAGGTTTAAGCTTAAGCCAATAACCATAATCATTTCCTGTTTCCTCACTCACTGGAAAATTTGTACCAGTAGTGCCAGTGCTGGAGAAAATTGTCATACTAGTGCAATGCTTACATAATATAAAACTAGGCACAATCATAAACATCCCTGTAGTTTTTTCCTTATGATAACAAATAAATAGATAATTTGCTTATTATAACATTTCAATTACTTGTGTTAGTATTTCATAGTACAAAAAAAGTGACTACTTCAATGAAATATATTTTTTGCGTCAGGATGATAGATGGAAAGTCATAGAAAATAAGGAAAAGTTTGATTATTGCTGTTTCTGCTTATTTTTTTTTCTTTTTCTTTTGGTTGTAGAAAATCTATTCTCAAATCATAGTCCATTCATATTCGTAATATCTTAGATTACTCATTCACATCTTTGTAACTAGTCTCAAACCTTAAACATATCTTCCCCCATTCTCACTCTCACATGATACCTAACTACCTTAGGCACTGAGAATATGAAGCAAAACTGAGAGTAAAAGAGAGAAAGGATTTGAAGACCATGAATTTAGATAACTCTTGCTAATTTTGTCCCTAACCTCTTAATATTGAAGTCTCCTGGGAGGTCAGTCTTGAACTTTTCTACTGATAAGCATTTATTTAGGATTAAGTCTAAGTTTTAAATATCACCTACATACTTCTGACCTCTCCCTTGAACTTCATAATTCTCTATTCAATGACCTATTCAAGATTTCCAGTTGGTTGTCCAAATAAGTATCTCAAACTTAGTATCTCCTTACAAAATAACTACTGATCTTTTCCCCAAAACCTGCATCCTGGTGCTTTCTCATTTCAGTTCATGGAAACTACTTCCTTCCAATTGCCTACATCAATAAATTTAGAGTAATGGCTATTCCTCATTTACTCTCATGGGGCACATCCAAACTATCAGCCTGTTCTATTGGTTTTACAAAAATATAATATCCACAATCCAATTCCTTCTCATAGTCTCTATTGCTACCACCTATCAAAGTCACTATCATGTACTGATTTCCCTTTTATTCTCTTTCTCTTGTGCCAACCCTGCCAATGTGATCCCCACAGAGCTAGAATGATCCTATTAAAACATAATTCAGGGCATTTCTTTCTTCTGCTCATAACCCTCCAATGACTTTTCATTTCACTCAGAGCAAACAAGGTTCGTAAAATGTCCTTTCATTTCTTACCCAAGTTATGCCACTATTTATCTCCCTGAACACATTGAGTGATACTCTTTAATACTCTTGTGCTTGCTCTCACTGTTCCAGTCACTCTGGCCTTCTGCTGTTCTGGGAACTCCCCCCAGGCCCTTGTATTGTAGTTCCCTATACATAGCATACTCTGCTCAAAGACATGGCTCACTCCCTCAGCTTCTAAAGTCTGCTTGAATATTATCTTTTCGGTTAGGTCTTCCCAGACCGCCATAACATTTTCCACTCCATTCTGTCTTAGTCTATTCAGGCTGCTACAACAAAATACCATAGACTGGGTGGCCTAAAAGGCAGAATTTATTTGTCACAGTTCTGAAGACTGGGAAGTCTAAGATCAAGGTGCCAGAAGATTTAGTTCCTGCTAAGATCCATCTTCGTGGTTTGCAGAAGGCCACGTCTTGCTGCATCCTAATATGGCAGGGAGAGAGAGAGAGAGAGAGAGAGAGAGCGAGAGAGCGACAGAGACTGAGACAGAGAGACAGAAAGAGAGAGGAAGAGAGAGAATTCTAACCCCATCCCATCATGGGGACCCCATTCTCATCTAAATCTAACTGCCTCCCAAATGCCCCACCTCAAATACCCTCATACTGGGGATTAGGGCTTCATCATACACATTTAGGGAGGGTAACAAACATTACCTTTATATGCTCATAATACTTAATAAACTATATGTTTTATTTATAAATATGTATACAAATACACACATATTACAATATATACACATATAAAGGTTTAATTATTGGCCTCACCTCAGTATTGTGTACACTCTATGAGGGCAGGAATATTTTATCTACTTTATTTATTTATGTATATCTCCAGAAATTAGAAAAGTGATTGGTTGTGAATAAAAAAATTTGTGGAATGAATGACTAAATAAGTCCAACCTTTTTCTTTATGAGATCTGAAAACATTCATGGAGATATACCAAATAGGCTAGAAAATATAGTCTTCTATTTAGTGAGTATGTAAGGAACATCTAATATTTAAAAATTGTTTCCACAATATAAATGTGTGATTAATTTTTCCCTCATAAAAATTTCTAATTCATTGAAAAAGTCCTTAATTGTTACTTTTCCTCCCACATAATACCACAATACACAGATTTGACTAAATAAAGTTTTCTAACACAATATTTGCCTTCATTAAATTCATACTAGCTCTGGAACAAAAAGCACATCTTTCAAACAACTAAGAAAGCTTCATGGTTTCATTGTCATCTATTTTAGTGAGTTTATGTTAAAATAAGAAACAATTTAAGAGAAAAAATATATAATACAATATAGTGAAATATGGGGAACTACTCATGGTAACATACTACAGATTTATTAACAACTTACATATTTATTTATTTTCTTCATTTCTTATTTGAAGTGTAACCCTCCAATCTATTTTTATAAAAGTTATATTTAATGTTAAGGGGCTAAAATTGACATTTAAAACATACACTTTAAAAAGCACATAATGAAACCCATGAGGATTTATGTTTATAAGAGAATTTTACCAAGTTTTACCATTCCCAAAAGAGTTAAGTTGGATCTATAATAGGCCAGAAATCTTATAAATTCTGTCAAATGTTTTTGCAAAACAAGAATAATGTAAAATGATTTTTAAGTGATTGAGGTTACTACGCAAAACTTATTAAAATGTACCTTATGTGTGGTAGTGAGCCATCACTATCAGGTCAGATTAAAATAATACATCCAGGTATTTCATCCTGAATTCCGAACTTATAGCATAATAATTAATTAAAACATTCTAAATGTGTGCTCATACAAATGATCTTAAAATTCAAAAGTGCAACTTAAAGTACAAATGGTGGAAGACACCTGTCAGAAGGGCTACCATCAATAAATCAACAAACAAGTGTTGGCCAGAATGTGCAGCAAAAGGAACCCTGGGACACTGTTGCTGGGAATGCAGATCGTACATCCACTGTGGAAAGCAGTAAGGGGCTACCTCAAAAAATTACAAATAGAACTGCGTTATGACACTGCGATTCCACTTCTAGGACTATATCTAAAGAAACCCAAAACATTAATTCAAAAGAATATATGTACCCTATGTTCATTGAAGCATTATTTACAATAGCCAATATTTGGAAGCAGCCCAAGTGATAACAGACTGGTGAGCAGGAATTTTTACCAGGGTCTTGTCTCATAGAATGGAAGAATAAAGCCACTGATCAGAGGGGTCAATTGGGAGGAAAAGGAGACATACGTAAAACTGTAGACAATGAAAAAATTAAAAAAGGCAGGAGTTTATTGCAAACAAACACAGGCTCCCAGCTCACTTCCTCACTCGGGAGTTTCAAATGGTTCCTCCATCCCCACTCCCTCTCGCCCTGCCCATCCCCTTATATATGCTAAGGTTGCTCTTTGTCTATCTGTGCTGCTCTCTGACTGGTTCCTGGCTTTTTATTTTGCATTTGCAAGAAAAACATCCTCGTTTCAAAATACCCTGTTTTTCTGCAAAACATTCTTTTTGTTTCAGCTAGCTCCATGATTCCTCTTTCTTCCATCCCTTCCCCTATCTACCTAATTCTGCTTTAACTCCTTTCACAAGCACCCAAATGAGTGGGTAAAAATAAATAAATAAATAAAAATCTGTGGTACATTTACACAATGAACTACAAAGCAGCCATAAAAAAAAATAAGGAAATCTTACCTTTTGGGACAGCATGGATGGACCTGGAGAGCACTACAGTAAGTGAAATAAGCCAGTCAGAGAAATACAAATACCATATGACTTCATATGTGAAACCTAATGAACAATATAAACTAACAAACAAAAATAGAAACAGACTCATAGATAGAGAACAGACTGATAGCTGTCATAGGTGAGAGGGATTGCAGGGCTGGGTGAAGAGATTAAGCAAAACAGAAATCATTTAAAAAAAAACAAACCCTCATACACACAGATGATAGTATGGTGATTACCAGAGGAAAAAGGGTAGGGGGAGGTAGAAGAGGATATAGGGGAGATAAATGGTGATGGAAAGAGACCTGATTGGAGCAATGAACATGTAATGTAATCATTAGACAGTCAATAAATTACAGAACTAGAATGCTAGAAATACCACTATTTTGAAAATTCATTTTAGTATCCTCCTTTTCTGAATTCTATTTGGCAAAGAGATTTGGAAAATTCACTAGATAATTTTTAAATTTATATTAACCTGAAACCTATGTAATTTTATTAACCACTATCACCCCAATGCATTCAATGAAAAAAACAAAGGTAGTGGTGGGGAAAATAAGACATAGCAATCTGAATCTATGTCAGTAACCTAATGTACATTCTTGACAGCCTATACTTAAGTCACTGACCCTTTCTCCACAATCTGGTCTAGCAAGACCTGTTTTCCTAATTTCTCCCAATTTACAAAGGGGTCAATAAACAAAGACTGTAACAGCTTAGCTACAGGGGAGGTCACTGACACCACCCAGACCAGGCATTTAGGTACAATCTAACTTCCCCATTCTGACTGACTCAGGAGGGGCTGTGGGAGCCACCACAAAAGCCTGGTAGTTGGGCCTCAGGATTTAAAGGGAAAGCTTCCTCCATATTGACTTACTCAGGATTTGGAGAACTGACCCCCTGAGTCCCTGTACTGGTACATGTGAAACGTCTGAAAATAAATGGGTGTATCCTGGACCTCCAAGTACGCCTATGTATTTTTCGGTCGCCTGGTAAATTCTGTAACAGTAGGAGGGAACAAACTGGAATTTTGAACAAAAATATATGTATTTTTTAAAGCCCAGAGCAGTTTTCTTCTTTTTAATTTACTTTTAAAGAAGAGAATTTTAAAAAAAAAAGGTTTGTCTTTCAAATAATGTAGCTTTAAGCCCAGTTTATAACAACAAAGAATAATACTAGAAATACCACTATTTTGAAAATTCATTTTAGTATCCTCCTTTTCTGAATTCTATTTGGCAAAGAGATTTGGAAAATTCACTAGATAATTTTTAAATTTATGTTAATAGGAACAACACAAATTGTGTACTATTATTTAAAGTTATTAATGATGGCAATCAATAAATAGCAACATTACAACATAAAGTTTAAACATACGTATGTATGTTCTGTTTGCCCTTAAAAATCTATGATTTGCATGAATATAATTCAAAAATATTAAGACTATTGGCCAATTATTTCTGACTTTCAGGAGGAAAACAAATTCATAAACACACATTGCTTAAACATAATTAAATGTCAGGAGTTCCCAAAGGACCCATGATAGAAACTGGACTCATTCCCTGCTGGGTGTATATCAAGCATCAATAAGCCTAATTAAGAGTGTGAAATATTGGAGATTCTGATAAAAAACTAAATAAGGACAGCAAGAAATAGCAATGAGAGGTGCTTGGGAAAGGCTCTGAACTAAAATGTAAATGACTAAATGACATCAAAGTTCAACTAAGATAGTATTAAAGATGGTATTCTGACCTAAAAATGTCTTCCTAATATATGTTATTCCTACAAGTTTAGCTCATTTCTCTTACTTAGGGACTCGTTAAATATTTAAAAGTCAGCTTTAAAATTTGAAGCTACTCTGTAGGGTTACATATTAAATTTTGATCAGGAAGCTTCAAAATGGGATTTGTGTATGGTCCTCTGAGAGATATAGTAGGACCCAGTGAGAGGAAGGTGCTGTTTCCATTGCCAGGAACTTGCCTCTCACACCTTCAAACTTTTGATCAATGCTTCACGCTGGGAGATTAAGTTCCCTCCTATCTCTAAGGTTAAATGTTCCACTAAACCAAAATATCCTTCAAAAAGGTGCCTTTGCCTTCTTCTTATTCAAGTATTGTTTTATGCATTGTCTCCTACAGCCTAATCAACAGTTTAAAATCCTGTCACTTCCTACGGAGCCTAAGTTGACACTCCCAATACTCTAGCTTTCTCACTCAAATATTTTTGAGTCATTGCTAAAAGTCAAAGAGATATCAAGAAAATGAAATATCAAAGAACACAAAAACCCTGTACTTGGAGTGCAGTTATGCTGACTGCCATTTGCTTATTGAGGAGCCCTGGTAAGAATCCAACAGACCCTTTCAGAAGCTCCATTTCCTGTTGCTTGCCTTTCTAATAAAAGCTGTATTGTTATAAAAGAATAAATATTTAACATACACTGTTAAATAATTTTTGTCCCTCATCCACCCCACCCCACCCCCAAAAAATAGATCATGCTGCTAGCACCATAGCAATAGATACTAATTATCCAACTATTTTATTTATTGGAACTTTCTTTTCCTAAATCAGTTAAAGAAGGAGGGTACGTTGTACAAATTTGCAATAGATCAATGAACTTTACTTTGGTTAAAATGAGAAACATAGATAGTCTCTAAAACATGTTATGTGAAGATGTGGCAGGCTATAGTTTTATTTGGTTTCTTACCATTTCTATGCTTCATTTGGCCCCAGAAAAGCTTTATTATAAAAGGCCAGTTTATTCCATAAACTTCAATAGACTTCAATCTGACATTTAATCCATCAAACCCCTTTGCCCAACGAAGATTTGCAAAGGTTTTCCTGGTGAGTTGGCTAAATCAAGAACCCTGAACTGATCTGCTTAAATTGAAACAATTACACCCATAAAACCTGGCCAGAAGAAGCTAAAAAAAAATTCAACCCTTCTGTATAAATTAACAGCTTCCTGGTTTTGGTTAAAATCCAAATAAAGTAATGAGTAGTGAATCCCCTATATCTCAGTTGTGGGGAAGGGGTAGATTGAGTTATAATACAGACATGGATCACTGCTCAGGACTCTTCAGATCCTCACCAGAGAGAAAAGAAGTTGTTCTTGCCACGAGGACCCTGATGTCATTAGCCACTTTTCACCACAATCCTCCAAAAATGACCACATACTTCCTGCACCTGAGTGTTGCCTCTCTATCTGACACTTATTTTAAATCTCCCCAATTTGGGCTCTTTCATCTCTCTACTGTTCCTTTTTTTTTCTTTATCATGAAAAAATAAATGCATTGCAATCCTCTCCTGCCCACTCCCCAGCTGGTTGCTTTTTTCTTATTTTGATCTCAGATGCTAAAATGTACTGAACACATGTACAAACACACACACACACACACACACACACAGAGCTCCCAAAATGATTTGATCCAAATGCAGGTGGTAGCTTTCAAGTCAAAGATATTTGGCCCTAGATACCAGGTTAGGTTCTTATTGTGATAAATAATAAGGAAATTTTGTATTTTTGTGCTAAAATAATAAAAGTCTGTTCTATAAATTGATACAGGATTGTCTGTTTACCTGATGACTTCCAGAAAGACTTGAGGGATTAACCTAATTACACGAGGGCACTTTCACAGCATTGAAGTTCCAACTACTATACCTTGTTATTAAACAAAGCACTATAATATGAACAATAATAATAATCAATGTCATGAAGCTTTTAACCTGGATAAACAGGTATTATAGTGTCTAGCATTTACATATACTCTTTACATCCTATATAATAGGTAATATGCAAAGTGACTGTCATGCCCTCGAATAAGATGGCCGTCCCCATGTGGTCAAAGATGGCTGCCACAAGATGGCCGGCAGGGGAGGGCAGTTGGGGGCGACCAGGCTAGCAGGGGAAGGCAGTTGGGGGTGACCAGGCTGGCAGGGGAGGGCAGTTGGGGGTGACCGGACCGGCAGGGGAGGGCAGTTGGGGGCAATCAGGCCAGCAGGGGAGCAGTTAGGTGTCAATCAGGCTGGCGGCGGAGTGGTTAGGAGGTGATCGGGCTGGCAGGCAGAAGCGGTTAGGGGCAATCAGGCAGGCAGACAGGCAAGTGGTTGGGAGCCAGTAGTCCTGGATTATGAGAGGGATGTCTGACTGCTGGTATAGCCTAAACTAGCAGTCGGACATCCCCCAAGGGGTCCCAGATTGGAGAGGGTGCAGGCTGGGCTAAGGGACACCCCCCAGACCCCCCAGAGCAAGAATTTCATGCACCGGGCCTCTAGTATGTTAATATACATTCAAATATGCAGAATAAATTAACATTTTAACCAAATACTGACATATAGTATGATAAACTAAAACATAAGAGCATAAAGGAGAGGGAGGGGTGAACAGGTAAGGCACAGAGGAATTTTAGGGCAGTGAACTACTCTTCATGATACTATAAAATTATACATTTCTTAAAGCCCATGCGATGTACAACAGCAAGAGTGAACCTGAATGTAAGCTATGGACTAGGTGATAATGACATGTCAATGTAGGTCCATTGACTGTAACAAATGTATCACTTTGGTGGGGGATGTTAACAGTGAAGGAGGCAGAGAGTGTATGAGAACTCTCTGTACTTTCTGCTCAATTTTTCTGTGAACCCACACTGTACTAAAAAAATAAAGTCTGTTTTAAATGGTTTTAAAAAAATAAGGCAAATTGATCAAGAAAAGAAATGTGCTTTAAAAAAGCATTACAGCACAGATAAGGAAGGTGTTTAAGCATTTCCCTATATTGACAAGTATGCACAGTAAGTCCAGTTTTAAACAGAGGAAGATTGTTTGAGTTAATAGATGGATGCTTATTTCTAAGTGAGTTTCTACCCCTTTGTTTCTTTCCATACTCACGATTATTCCTGGTGCCCCTTAAGTGACTTTTCCTTCTATTACCTACCATCAGTGATGATAAAATCTCTGAGAAAACAGAGATAGAAAACAATAGGAAAAATAATCTCTCTTTTAGTCAATTACTAAGCCCTCAGTTTTAGCTAATTTGGAAATGGCCAACCACAGTGAGGAATAAACAGCACTACCCTAGGAACTTTCACAGAAAGGGGCTTTTCCACCACAGAGGATAGGAACTGAGACCCACAGAGGCTGGAGGGCATTGTTCCCTCGGCCCTGGCAAAGCTGCCTGTCCGCTCTCCAGCACTTTCTAAAGAAGGTGCACTTTAGAGCCTCCAAGAGGGGTCTCTCAAATCTGATGGTCAGGGAAAGCCTGGGTAGCCAGATGACAGTAAATGTCAGGAAGGCTTAGCTAGTCTGTGATTACTTCTGACATTGAAGCCAGCAAAGTTAAAAGCGGCTCTTAAGTCCCTACATTTGACAATTCAAGTTAAATGTCCCTTCCTTGTCCATCCTCACCCGGGTCTCCTGGCCACCTCCTGACACCTCCTGGAGCTCTTATAAGAAATCTTTAGGACAGAAAATGCTTTAGTTAGTGCCTGATAAATAGTAACACTTACTGAGTGTTTGCTTTGTGAATGAAAATATTTTAAGAAATACTGCTTCTAGGTTTGGCAGTTCCTCTGTTTTGAAATCAATAACTAAATATGTTTTTATTTGTACCCAACATTGAAACTACTGTGATAAATGTCAGCTAGGTTTATGCTTAATGTATTTAAGTAATAATTTCCTCTCCTAATTAATGTTTTTCTCTTCCTCTGAGTCATCATTCTTCCCCAAGTTTTAAAAAAATATCTTCTGGTTTTGTTTCTGAAGTTGGTTAAAAATCTAAAGACCTATTTAATGAAATAACCTCATATGAGACAAGGAGTCTTTGTGTTCATTTCTCAGGGCCTAGAACCACCACACAATACTCAATTCAGACTTTCAAATTCAATGAAACAAGTATATTTCAATTTTTTGAATTCCATCTCATATCATCTTTTGTAAAGTTTTAACAAATTCAGCAAAATAATTGCAATTTCTCCCTCCTAATTGTATTAAATGTGTGTAAACCTACAAGTTTACCAAAAATAGTTGTTAGAAATATTATTAATACTCCTTGGAATTTGCATTATTTCTCAAATACTTAGGTACTGAAGACAAAGAAATGTGAGTAAAGCATAACACTATATTTATATATCACCGATCAATTTCTGCAATTTAGCTTCAAATCAGCAAGAGATATAATTGTAGTGGGTGGTATAAAATTAATCCCAATTTATTCACATTTTCAGAAATACCACATATGATCAGATTGTTGAGTGCATTTGCAGTTCAAAAATTCAAACCAGATGATCCACTTTAAAGATAATGTAGGTACCCAACTCTAGACAAGCAAAAGCAGAGAACAGCAAGACATGATCAAAGGAACCAGATTTTATGTTTCACTGTATTTCAATTCAATGCTTAGACAGAGACCTAGATAAGTAGATATCAATTGATAGAAAACTAGGTAGAAATAGATCTGCTGAGTACAAAAACAAAAGGTTAAGTAAAAACTGACTAGCATGGCAATAAAAGATCATATTTACTCTGATTTTTAATTAAAACTAAGACCAGAATAACAATGTTCTGTGAATTTTTGGGTGTAGCACACACATAAATGACTATTGAAAGGCTTTGGGCCTGTGCTTCCCAGTATCTTCCTCTTACATCATACTAGTCTGGAAAGTATTGCAATAAGCTTCACCAATTTAGTGAAAGCTCCTCATCTTGTTCCTTTTCATATCATTGCAGTGATTATAATAAAGGTGAAGAATGAAATGATTATTTTTGAGCAAATGCTAAGCACATTAATTTGCAAGTCTTATTAGTATCTCTTCCAGAAAATCACAAGTAGCATAAATAGCATATGATGTGCAATTGTCATAGTAAAACTGCAGAGCCTTGCTTAGTCTATATCTACCTCACTCGGGAATAAAGTTCCTAATATTACATTTTTATGCAATCACTAAAAATAATATTCCTGAGTGATTTTATGCAATATAATTTTAAAATATCTTATTTCTCCCAATGTAACTATATTAGAGTAAACCAATTAGGCCAATTCTTATCTCACTGGCTAAGTCAATTATTAAAGAAAAATTAGGTATATAACCAGGGCTTTGTAAGGGAATAAAAATATAATTCAAGTGTAGGAATCTACTGAGTTGATGTAAAATATCATTTTTCCATCATATATCTGATAAAGGGTTAATATTCAAAATATAAAGAAGTCATCAACTCAATAGCAAAAAAAAAAAAATCAAACAATCTGATTAAAAAATGGATAGAGGAACCGAATAGACATTTTTCCAAAGAAGACATGCAAATGGCCAACAGGTACATGCTCAACATCATTAATTATTAGTGAAGAACAAATCAAAACCACAATGAAATATCACCTCACAGCTGTTAGACTGGCTATCATCAAAATAACAAGAGATAACAAGTGTTAAAAAGGGTAGGGAAGAAAGGAAACATTTGTGCCCTGTGGTGGGAATATAAATTGGTTCAGCCCCTATGGGGAAACATTATGGAGGTTCCTTTAAAAATTAAATATAAAATGCCCGTTTCTTTACTTCTCTAAGATCAGAAACTGGACCAAAATCCTGCACCTTTTCACTGTTTTGGAGCATGGGCCTTATTGTTAACATCCTAGATTAGCTGAATTACCTAATAGCATCACATGTAGATTTTAAAAAAAATAAATTCCAAAAATAAAATAAGTCATTTTCTCTCACTTTAGGGGGGGGGGGAATCTCTGAAACAAATGAAGGCAAATATTTTATTCAAGGTTTTTCATAATTTAGACCAGCCTCACCTTCTCCTACTATACCCTTGATTCCAGCTCCAGTGAGTACTTAACATAGGTCTGAATCCTCTGCAGAGGGAGGTCTAGCTCTTCTACTCGGGTTTCCCTTCTCTCTGCCAGTAACACCCTACTCATCATTCATGGCAAAGCTCATACACTGCCTCTGGGAAGGCTCCCCTACTGCTTTACCCCCACTCATTTGAATCAACCAATTTATTACTCCTTTGCCTTGCTCCCGCAGAATCTGTTCATCTCACTTTTATAACAAGCCTCCCATTGTTTCCGGGTCAGCTATGTACATCCACCTCCGCTGATAAGCAAACAGACCACTGTAAGACCTAACGACTACTCTGTCTCTTAATGGAACACAGTAGGCATTTATTGAGTTGTTTTATTATATAAGAGTCACATTCCGAGAGAGGGGGATCTCTGATTTTTATCACGTTGAATGCATTTTATAAATTATAAAACATCACTCCTGTTCAGTATACGTATGTGTGAAGCAGCAGCACCAAGACTTCCTTTTCTATTACAATCCTGTCCCACCAAGTGGTCGCAGCATTTAGTGCAATGTTAGGACTGGGTAACCTCCAGAGCCAAAAAGCCCATTCAGAAAAGCCCATTCTATCAGGCTTCTGTTACAGAATGTAAACAGACCAGGATGTTCCCAAGAGGTCCCTAAAACATGCTACTTACTCGCTGGAGCCATCTGTCACCGGAGCCTTGCTAGGTCCTCTATGTTCTCAAATAATGTTAGGTTCCCTGCATCCAGTGCTACTGTAGACTTCACATTTATACTGTCAGTTAAACCACATAGAAATACTGGCCAAAATGTAACCAAATAAGATTAATGTAAAGGCAAACTTGGAAGAAAGAAAAGGAAATTTCAGGTGCCAGAAATAAAACGGGAACTCAAAGACAGAGCAGTCACTTTGTGTCCTGATCTTATGGAGGCCATGCAAATACTGACTCTAAAATTAGTCCTCAGCTCCTGTGGGGAAACCCATGGCCTGGAGAGGCAGCTGGCTCACACTTACAACCCCACATATAATGGGGCCTTGAAATGTTGAACCCCTCTGTGAACACGGGCTGGAAACCTTTTCTACTGATCATGTTCCAGGGAAACGTGAAAACTTGTTTCTATTCAAGGCTCTGGGTTTTAATTGCACTATCAAAAACAAAACTCCAAATCTGTAATTTATGTTAAGTATTTAGCTCTCTAGGGAACATTTAGCTCTCTAGGAGGTATATGATTCCAAATTTCAGGTGTCAACATAAATACTGCTACCAATTTAATGAGAATGCATTGAAACCTTAGCAGAAACAAAGGCAATACCATTCTTGAGAACCAAGTCCATAATTCAGGATGCATTAATTCCCACAGTTAAGCAAACACCACCACTAAAGAGGTGATTTCAATTAAAAAAGGAAAAAAGGTATAAGACAGGAAGAAAATGAACAACCAATGCCCTGGTTTGGCTCAGTGGATAGAGTGTTGGCCTGTGGACTAAAGGGTCCCAGGTTCGATTCCAGTCAAGGGCACATGCCCAAGCTGTCGGCTAGATCCCCCCCGCCCAGTAGGGGGCATGCAGGAGACAGCCAATCAATGATTCTTTCTCATCACTGATGTTTCTCTCTCTCTCTCTCTCTCTCTCTCTCTCCCTCTTTCCCTCCCTCCCTCTCTGAAATCAATAAAAATATATTTTTAAAAATCAACAACCAAGAGTAGTGTATCATAGACAACAAAAAATAAAAAGTCAGAAAAGGATTAGCATGCCAATGATTTGATTTACTAGAGCAATCTGAAAGTTTAAAACTTTTCGAAAATTAACAACACTATAAAAATTGATTAAACAATAACATAAAAATTGAAATAATAATAAAAGGCAGCTCCAAATTCCCACGTTTAAAATGAAAAGCCCATCTCAAAGTAATTTGTAGATCAAAGAAAAAATCATAATGTAAGTTAGAATCTAGTGATTAAATGACAATGAAAACATTATATATCAAAATTATAAATATAGCCAAACCAGTCCTTTGAGTAAGATATGCTGCTTCAGTGCATATATTAGGAGAAAAAAATGAACTAAGCATTCAACTCAAAAAGTTATATAATAACAACAAAATAAACCCTAAATATGTGGAAGAAAGAAAATTATCAAGATTTTATGAAATAGTAAACAAAAGGATGTAAAATAAGAAAAAGTTTAAAAATAAAAAATCTAAGAAAAATAGAGAAACCCCTGAGTTGTCTCCCAACAAAAAGGGAGAGAAGGCAAACTCTAGTGGGAAGTGGGTAAATGTCTTTGCAAGTGCCTTCCTCTTGCAGTTTTGCAGGAGCGATCATTTTTATTATTATGTCCAAAAATTGACTTAGCAAAGCCAGGAGAATCAAATGAAGAAGGTTTTGGGGAGCAGGGACTTAGAACTCTTCAGGAAATCCTCATTATCCCACAGCCC
Source organism: Myotis brandtii (assembly GCF_000412655.1). Taxonomy (NCBI): domain Eukaryota; kingdom Metazoa; phylum Chordata; class Mammalia; order Chiroptera; family Vespertilionidae; genus Myotis; species Myotis brandtii. The sequence continues at coordinate 11,713,436 of NW_005355584.1, forward strand.
ACAAGTTGATTGTTGGGACAACTCAACAGCCCACCCCTTGAAGTCAAACCCCCAGCAGAAACCTTCAGCAGCTGTCACAGCAGCCACCCGCACCCTCCTATGGTACAGCAACCATTAGCTTTTCATCTCAAAAGCACTTTACAAACATTAACCAATTAACAGAAATTAGCAGACATAAATACCAATAAGCAGGCAGAGCAGAAGTGTTATTATATCAAGTCCCTAGCTAAGATATGTTTACACGTTTGCAATTTACAATCTAATTGCAGTAAATTCCATACTCTGAAACAAATTTAAAGGTCATAGCTATTAATGACATTAAGTTCTTTTATTATTAAAGAGTAGGTGAATAATAAATTCTGAATGAAACTTATAGAAAATTCATGCTCTGCCTTCTCCAAAAGGAAAGAAAGAAAATTAAAAAACATTTATGTGAACCCTGTTATTTTAGCCAATAACAGGCTAAATAATTATTTTATATATATTGATCTTTCAAAATCCTTGAAAGATTATTCTTCTAAAATCTCAGTCTCCCCAACTGACATCCATGGAAGTAATGGGTTAAGGAATGAATTAGTAGTATGAAATATAATGCCTATTGTGACTGAGTCCATTCATATTTGCATTATAATTTATTTTGGGCAAGGTAACTTATACACTTATAGATGGCATAAGTAACAACAATACTATCTGCCTTATGGGCAAAATTCATTTAATCATCAGCTTGAGCAGAAAATAAACCTCAAAGGAAAAAAAATGTCTTAAAATATTTAATTCCTTTGCATCTATTGATCAAGATGAAATTTTGATAATTTCTATTGCCACAATAACCAGACACTCTTAGTATATGAAACAAAATGGTGAGATGCCTTACTTAACTCATTCATTCCTTTTACATAACAAAGTTGGGTATTTTTCTAATAGAATGTTACTAAAATGGACCTGTAATTGATTGCAGAGTAAGCATATTATCATTAAAATTTGTTTAATATGCTAATTATTTTATATATATAAACATAGGCATTGCTATACCAGTCTTATCTGCAATGATTTTCTCAAAAGTCTCAAAGAATAAGAGAAAAGACATACAATCCAAGCAAATGTAAAATTTATCTTTGACACCCCCTGCAAGTTTTGTAACTTTACTTGCTTTTACTAAATAGAATTTCTTCTTAGTGTATTACATTTCTCATAACCAGTATTGAAAAAGACAAATGTTAACTTGCAAATATGCTGTAGCAATAATTACAGGGATGATCTGGAAAAACCTGAAACCAGCAATAATCTAGTTTAATAAGTAGGATAACCCAAAATTAAAAAACCTAGCATAAGAACTATATGGTCAAGGGGAAGGGTACATATTATGGAATCAGATAAATTTGACTACAAACCTTGGTTTCAAGTTTGAGAACTTGAATCTAACTTTTAGATCTGTTTCTTAATCTGTAAAACAATGGTATTACAAGCCTTTAAGTATTAAATTATCTAATTATGTGAAAGGGTTAAGTAAAGTATATGACACATAGAAGTCATAAGAATGGATGGATGGATGGTTGAATGGATTGTTAGAAGATAGATGATGAATAGAGAGAAGATTAGATAGATGATAGATAGATGGTAGTTAGATGGATAGATAGATAGATAGATAGATAGATAGATAGATAGATAGATAGATGATAGATAGATACATAGATACATAGATACATAGATATATAACCTCCCTATGTGATAGATAGCATAGATACATAGATACATAGATATATAACCTCCCTATGTTAACCATTCCCTTCTTGTGACAACTTTAGACAATGGATCTTCACAGTTGTTTATCATCATCAACAATTATGGGGAACTTTACCTGACATCAGTACCTAATGTTGGCAGCCTCAGAATATTTGAGTCAGGGAACAAGAAAGAATAAAGGCAACCATAGACATTCATCCCTTCGCTCCTATTCATGATGACAAGTAAAACACTATAAAACTCCAAAGGCTCTGACCTAGAAATCCTATTCTCTCTGACTATTAGATAAATTTCATGGGAACTTCTCTAGCATAAGTCATTAACCCTATCTATTATAGTATGCTTCAAATGTTCAGAGGTGATATAGTCTAGTAGTTAAAACCCTGGGTTTTTTTTTAATACAGCTTGAGTTTAAATCCTGGCTCTGCTACCTATGAACTCACCTTAGGCAGGTTGCTACCTGTGTGACCTTATATAATTTATATAACTTCTCTGGGTTTAGATTTCCTCATCTGTACAATGAGTTTTGTTATCCTACTTATTTCCTGAGATTCTTGTGACAACTAAAGACCAAGTGAATCAATATATTTAAAATCCTTTAAAAAATAAAAGTGCTTATCATGATCATTTCCTACATGTTTATAAGCTCAGTAAAAGGGATATACTGTAGATCAAGCACTTTTCTAGGGATTTTTACAGAAAGATTTTCTTTATAACCCACTATTGTGGTGTATAAAATTTCAGCAAAGTTAGAAATATCTTATCCCATCTTCAAGAAAGAACTGGACTCTAGACCTCACTAATTATGTGAAGGGTCAGTACTCTTTTAAATCAATGGGAATATCTATAGTATTTATTATTCATGTTACAGAAAAGCAAAAAATGAGTTGCTGAAAAAATACAAAAAGCATCAAGATATTATATTCAGGAATCTGTACAAGTGGAGGTGATGTTTTAGAAAGATATTAAGGAAGAAAGACTTGGGATCTAACCTCTTCTGCATTTGACTGAGTCTCTGGTCCTTAGAAAAGTTGTGGGGCCATCCTTGGAGTCTTGCCCAGTTTCTCTCTTACTTCCTTCCAGCTCATTTTCTACACAATAGCCAGAGTGATCATATGCTACATCTACCTCCCCTGCTCAAAAGGTTTAAAGGTCCCTTCAATGTTAATTACATTTAGAATCCTATATAATAAAAGGCTAATATGCAAATCGACCAAACGCTAGAATGACCACTCGCTATGACACGCACTGACCACCAGGGGGCAGATGCTCAACGCAAGAGCTGCTCCCTCATGGTCAGTGTACTCCCACAGGGGGAGCACCGCTCAGCCAGAAGCCCTGAGCCAGGCTCATGGCTGGCAAGTGCAGCGGCGGTGGCGAGTGCAGCAGAGTTGGTGGGAGCCTCTACTGCCTCCGTGGCAGCGCTAAGGATGTCTGACTGATGGCTTAGGCCCCCAGACTGTGAGAGGGCACAGGCCGGGCTGAGGGACACCCTCCCCTGCCTGAGTGCATGAATTTCGTGCACTGGGCCTCTGGTAAAATATAAAATCCTAACATGGGCTTCTATGGCCCCAAATATATTGGCACCTGCCTCCATTTGGAGCCTCAGCTGTCCTCATGCTTGCTACATTTCACCACACTGACCTTCCTGCTACTTCTGAAACAAGTCAAGCCTGTTCTCTCCTGTGCTTTCTATGTGTTCTTCCCTCTGCCTGCCTGGAGCATGGTTTTCTCAAGCTTTGTTTAAATGACCCGACCTGTCCATCAAGTCTTTGTTCAGATATCAAAATCATATGGAAACCTTGCCTTCCTCTTCACCTAAATCTCATCTGTTATTCTTTCATGCCTCTCCTGACCATTTTTTGGGAGCAACTTTCACCATGTTTAATTACATATTTCATTGATATGATAATTTGCTTAATATTTTTAAAACTCTATGAGAAAGAGGTTATGTCTATTGTGTTTATCACATATCTTCAGTGCCTAGAACAAACCACCTCTTCATTGTGTCCTTACATGGCCTTTTCTCTCAAATATGCCATGAATTAAAGAAATAATGATGTTCATATACCTATTTAGTGATAGAGGGAGCATTCAAACTGCTTCCACAGTTTAGGGGACATGAAAGCAGTTTGCTTTATCTTTATATTGCCTTCAAACAAGTACTGCTATTTCCTCCTCTAAATGCAACAGGAAAAAAAAGCTCAGAAATTTTAATAGGTTATAAATAGCAGTGCATTAAATATGGACTTTGGAGTCAAGCATATCTACTTTGTATTCCAGTGTCCAGAGACACTAACTATGTGACCCTGGGAAAAGTCCATTCCCTCTCAAAGGATATATTTATCATTTAAAATATAGGGGCAATGGTACTGGCTTGCAGACTTGTTACACAGAAAATGAGATGCAACGCAGATAATAGCCCACAGCATAGCATTTAATAGGCACCCTACTGAGGCTAGTTTCTGCCTGATCCAAATTTCTACATAATTTATGTTAATATTGCCATTTTGGATGTGCCATGAGATTGTTTCATTAAGTTAATGAAATAAACCCACATTCACTATTACAGGACTTCATAATCATTTCAAAGTTTCTTCATATTCCAGATATTTTAGGGAGTTTCCAGAGATGTCTCATGTGTTTGGAACAGGAATTGATTCTTAATTACTTATATCTCCTCTCTCTCGCTCTCTCTCTTGGGTTTGGATTCCTGTCTCTGACGAAGACAACCAAGGCCTCCACTGCTGCAGCCATCCCACTGATCTTGGTTGATCTCCCACTGGTACCTTAGAAGATATGCCGTGCTAAGCTCAACTGCATGGAGGAGATTCCCATGTGCCAAGACATGATGCTATGCTTTTCCCTGGTGCTGTCCCTGGTCCTGTCCCTATTAGTGCCACTGGGGTCATTTTTTGTTCTGACTACAAAGTGACCAATTCTTCAAATCCCTATTTTTGTTCTACTCTCTGTTAGCATCTGTTAGAAATTTTTGTAAATATAGCTGTTTGCTTTTACAACAACCCCTTTTCCTCTAGTTTTAACCACAAATCAGTAAAAGCCTTTATTATACGCTGAATGCTTTATGCCCCCTCTCCCCAATTCATGTGCTGAAATCCTCATCTCCAATGTGATGATATTAGGAAGTGAGGTTTTGGGGAGGTGATTAGATATTGAGGGTGAAGTACTCATGAATGGGATCAGTGCCCTAAGAGACCCCAAGCAGCCCTCCCACCCCTTCTGTCATGTGAGGACATAGCAAGAAGACTGTCATCTACAGGAAGAAGGCCCTCAGGAGATAGAAAATCTGCAGGTGCCTTGATTTTTGGACTCCCCAATCAAGAAGCCCTCCCACCCCTTCTGTCATGTGAGGTCATAGCAAGAAGACTGTCATCCTACAGGAAGAAGGCCCTCAGGAGACAGAAAATCTGCAGGTGCCTTGATTTTTGGACTCCCCAATCTCCAGAACTATGAGACATAAATGTTTGTTGTTTGAGCCATCCAGTCTATGGTAGTTTTGTTATAGCAGCCTGAATGGACTAGGATAGACTTGTGATAGTCTGCAGGAGCTGCCATAACAATATACCGCAGAGTGGGTGGCTTAAGCAGCAGAAATTCATTTTTCCATAGTTCTGGAGTCTAGATGTCCAAGATCAAGATAGCAGTAGAGTTGGTTTCTGATAAGACCTCTCTCCTATGTTGGAGAAAACAACTCTTCATTGTGTCCTTATATGGCCTTTTCTTTGTACGCACCAGTCTGATAAGAGTATCAGACCTATGGGATTAGAATTCTACCCTTATGACCTCATTTAACCTTAATTACTTCCAAATATAGTCACTTTGGGGGTATGGCTTTAAAGTATAAATTTGAAGCCCCAACCAATACGCTCAATTAATTTTTGACAAAGGAGGCAAGAACATACAATGGAGTCAAGACAGTCTCTTCAATAAATGGTGTTGGGAAAATTGGACAGATACATGCAAGAAAATGAAACTAGACCACCAACTTACACCATACACAAAAATAAACTCAAAATGGATAAAGGACTTAACTTGTTCTTAATTTGATAAATAAGACTTTGATTTTTTTAAATTTTATTTTATTGTTTAAAGTATTACAAATAGTAGTACATGTGTCTCCTTTTCCCTCCATTGACCTCCCCTCAGCCTCCCCTACTCCCCGGCACGTGCCCTCACACGCCCTGCCCCCCGTGTCTGTGTCCATTGGTTATGCTTATATGCATGCATACAAGTCCTTCAGTTGGTTTCTTACCTTCCCCCAACTCTCCCCTGCCTTCCCCCTGTAGTTTGACAATCTGTTCCATGTTTCTTTGTCTCTGTATCTATTTTATTCATCAGTTTATGCTGTTCTTTATATTCCACAAATGAGTGAGATCATGTGACTTTGATTTTTTAAATTGGCTTCTGTGACCCTACTTCACCCACCTCCATAAGTCAGCTTGATTGCCTGTGTGCACCTGCCCATGGACAGGCACACACGCACACACGCACACACACACAGACACACATTTGCTTTCACTCAAGGTGATAATAATCCAAGGTCTCTCTAATTCATGAATATCTTCCAGGTGCTATAGAAAATGAAAGGTACACACACACACACAAATCAATCACTCTTTGAATTGTTAGATGTTCATTTTGTGAATTTTCTCAGTCCCATAGCCTAAAAAAAAGTTTAGTACTTCACTATCTAATGACCTAATTTATTACAGAAGAGAATCTTGGGCCATGGGAAGAATGAAACATGTCAAATGGCAATCCCTCTGATCGCATGACACAGTTCTTTTTCTCTATTGACTATTTGTCTCTTAAATTAGGAGTGTTCACAGCATAGAAGAGAAAAATGTACCTTGCAGATGTATAAATTTTTGTATGAGGAAGTTATATTCTGTGCTAACAAGGGAAAGTTGAGAACTTTAATCCTCAGAGATCAGTTATATTCACACAGAGAAAAGCTTTGTTCCCCTAGTTTACTACCTTATCTATATATATAAAAGGCTAAGTGACCATCTGACCAGTAGCTATGACATGCACTGACCACCAGGGAACAGATGCTCAATGCAGGAGCTGCCGAGCTGTGGTGACTTGGCAGTGGCAGTTCTCAGGTGACACACCTGGAACCAGAGAGGAGGGAGCCCAATTCTGAGGTGCGTCACCCGAGAACTGCACTCTCACATTCTGGGACCCCTCGGGGGATGTTGGAGAGCCAGTTTTGGCCTGATCCCCACAGGCCAGGCCGAGGGACCCCACCAGCCAGAGGGACCCTGTTTACTCCACAGATGCCCTTCGCGCCACAGTGCTGCCCCAGGTGCGGCCGACCTGGGAGGGACCGTGGGAGGTTGGCTGCAGGGCATCTTGCCCAGTCCTGCCCCACTGGCCACCTTCTAATTCAGCGATTCTCAACCTGTGGGTCATGACCCCTTTGGCGGTCGAACGACCCTTTCACAGTGGTCGCCTAAGACCACCCTGCATATCAGATATTTACATTATGATTCATAACAGTAGCAACATTACAGTTATGAAATAGCAACGAAAATAATTTTATGGTTGGGTCACAACATGAGGAACTGTATTTAAAGGGCCAGAAGGTTGAGAACCACTGTTCTAATTAATTTCCTTTCAATATACATGAATCCATGTGCCGGGACACTGGTTTTCATATAATTATCTCACTTTATCCTCCAGGTAATGCCATTAGATGTCATTAACCCCAATTTGGAGATTTAAAAAACTCATTATTAAAAAGTTGAAATAAATTATCTAAGGTCACAGAGCAAGTGCATAAACTCAGCCCTTCTCTTAAACTCAAGTCCTGTGTTTTGACTAATTTATGTTCAGAATAGTCTTTGAGGCTTCTATTGTTATCTATTTTTTGTTTATAATTTTGTAAATTATAATTATCTGTCAATGTCAGACTATTTTTTATGACAGATTCTTATCTCTTCAACAATGACAACAAAAAACAAACATAATGCTGATGCTTAAATGAAATCAAGTTATATAATCAGTTTGCCCATACTAACTGGGTTCTCCATAAAATAGTCTAATTATTCATGAAAGTTATTTTTAGGTCCTGGGTCAAATCATAATATTTCAGCATAACCCAAAAAGACATTGTGAAAAAATAAAAGTATTTTTTTCCTTCTTCCTTATAACAGTGTGCAAACTTCTGCTCCAATGATTAAATTTTAGGTTGATGCTAAGTGACACTTGGAGAAATTTCTACTCTTGTTAAACTCATATGCATCAAATGTCTGCTGAAAGTTTGAAGACAAGAGTTCTATATTTGCATGGTGTTTTATTTCTCATTTCACACAGCAAAGCTTTGCTTCAAGGGAGGAGTTAATGGCGATCTGGTGGAAACTAGCCCAAACGCACAGGCAGCTTATTGACAATCATTAGGTCAAGTGCATCCAGCTACCACTTGGAAGACCTCAAGGCAGAGGTTTTCACACTTGGCCACATACTGGAATCACTGGGAAGCTTTAACATTCTGAAGCTAGGTCCTACCCCCAGAATTCTGATTTAGTTGGTCTGGGATGCAGTTAGTTATTTGGCATTTCTGAAAGCTCTCCAAGTGACTGAAGGTGTGCCCAAACTTGAAAATCACTGCCTTGAGAGAGTCAAAGCGTGGTTCCTGGACCCAAGAAAACTGTAAACTTATTAGAAATATAAATATGGGGCCCCAGCTCAAACCTATTCAATCAGAACTCTGGTGGTGGGCCCAGGGTGAAGTTTAGGAACCCCCGTCCTTAATGGAAAATAAGAGGATAGTAACAGGTTATTTATAAACACTGTAAGGATCCAAAATACTTCTTTAAACAAACAATAGGTTTTCGTGAAGCTCAGGGATTTGAGAAGAATCACTATTTGGGTAAGTGTTACAATATTTGCCATCCCCTTGCAATAAACAGCACTCAGAAAAGGGAGCTACCTTGCCTTGATCCCTTCCATTTCAAATGCAATAGGGAAGCAGAAGTTGGGTACTAGAGGACAAGCCCTGGAAACCGTGAGCAGGAGAATCAGTGTTTGCTGAATGAAGGTGGTCACTGCGTATGTCTCATGAATAGGCGTCTATCTGCTACAGTGTCCACAGTTTTACTACGCTGGCTTGTTTTGTCTAATGACCAAAAAATGGAAATGGCTTTCTCTAACAGAAGGGGAATGGTTACTGTGGGAGTAATAATCATCTTGCTACATCCACCTTAGGTTATTAGTATGATTTTTCTTTAATTTTTGCAAGGCTATAAAACAGTCATATAATTTTTCAAACACTACAAAGGATTTTAATTTTTTTTCCATATTGGGTAATACCTTAGTTATGGTCTCTTGACCCAAACCACTTGGTAATCTCAGACACTATTTACACAGACACTACATCCCAATAAATACAAAAAGCCCTCATCACCATGGAATGGTTTGCAGATTCTCTCAAGCAAAAGAACTCTGTTATCTAATGAAATAAATCCTTTTTAAATACTCCCCATTTTTTCTTTTGTGGAAAGAAAACGCAAGAAAAATAGCATTCCTATTTCTGCGTTGTGCCAATTGGTGAAATGTAAACCCCACCTGTATATTTTTTTCAGATACTTATTTCTTTGCCAGGAAGTGTCTGATGGATTAAAAACCCCTCTCATCACAGCGCTGCCTGCTGTTACTTCGATCCATTTGTGGTGAGTACATCCTTAGCAGCTCTTCAAAAGGATCAAACAGTTGGCAGTCTGAGAGACTTTCTTTAAAGAGCTGGAACTTGCCAAAACTTCTAAGAATGTAAAACAAAACTTTTAAAGACACATTTAAACAGAAGATGATGTTTTAAAACTCATTATATTGACTTCTAGTCCCACAATATGGTTGGCTGACGTAATTAACACAGAGTTTAGGAACCCCCGTCCTTAATGGAAAATAAGAGGATAGTAACAGGTTATTTATAAACACTGTAAGGATCCAAAATACTTCTTTAAACAAACAATAGGTTTTAGTGAAGCTCGGGGATTTGAGAAGAATCACTATTTGGGTAAGTGTTTTAATATTTGCCATCCCCTTGCAATAAACACTCAGAAAAGGGAGCTACCTTGCCTTGATCCCTTTCCATTTCAAATGCAATAGGGAAGCAGAAGTTGGGTACTAGAGGACAAGCCCTGGAAACCGTGAGCAGGAGAATCAGTGTTTGCTGAATGAAGGTGGTCACTGCGTATGTCTCATGAATAGGCGTCTATCTGCTACAGTGTCCACAGTTTTACTACGCTGGCTTGTTTTGTCTAATGACCAAAAAATGGAAATGGCTTTCTCTAACAGAAGGGGAATGGTTACTGTGGGAGTAATAATCATCTTGCTACATCCACCTTAGGTTATTAGTATGATTTTTCTTTAATTTTTGCAAGGCTATAAAACAGTCATATAATTTTTCAAACACTACAAAGGATTTTAATTTTTTTTCCATATTGGGTCATACCTTAGTTATGGTCTCTTGACCCAAACCACTTGGTAATCTCAGACACTATTTACACAGACACTACATCCCAATAAATACAAAAAGCCCTCATCACCATGGAATGGTTTGCAGATTCTCTCAAGCAAAAGAACTCTGTTATCTAATGAAATAAATTCTTTTTAAATACTCCCCATTTTTTCTTTTGTGGAAAGAAAACGCAAGAAAAATAGCATTCCTATTTCTGCGTTGTGCCAATTGGTGAAATGTAAACCCCACCTGTATATTTTTTTCAGATACTTATTTCTTTGCCAGGAAGTGTCTGATGGATTAAAAACCCCTCTCATCACAGCGCTGCCTGCTGTTACTTCGATCCATTTGTGGTGAGTACATCCTTAGCAGCTCTTCAAAAGGATCAAACAGTTGGCAGTCTGAGAGACTTTCTTTAAAGAGCTGGAACTTGCCAAAACTTCTAAGAATGTAAAACAAAACTTTTAAAGACACATTTAAACAGAAGATGATGTTTAAAACTCATTATATTGACTTCTAGTCCCACAATATGGTTGGCTGACGTAACTAACACAGAGTTACCCTTCCCCTAAGATCAGAAAGAAACACTCGATTGAAGAAAACAATCATAATGAATGCTATATCCATGGCTGAGTTGGAAGGAAGACAGAGAGTTGTCTTTAACTCTTTTATTTATTTTTTCTCTTATAGCCCAGAGCCATACAGGAAACTGTGCTGTCCATATCCTGTGACCACTTCTCCAGCTACCACAATATTTTGGTTTCATCATCTTGTTCCTGGATTACGTCAGTCCCCTCCCAGCAGATCTCCCTTTTTCTACTCTTGGCCCCTACAATCTATTCTCAATGCAGACATAACTCACTGCTACTTGACAATTTTATTTAAAAGCTTGATTGAGAGAAAAATGTATTTTCCAGAAATGCCTGAGTTGTATGTTGTATATTCACTTTTCTAAAACTTGAAGTTTTTTTCTTAAATGAAGACCATAGTGCACCCTCATAACTGGCCTGCATTGCTTCAGCTGCTCATATAATTCTCCTGTTAAACTGTGCTGATTTGTTCTGCCAACAGCCTGCAGAGTTATGGTAAAGAAACAGTCTGCTAAGCTTATGGTACTTATTTGTTGAGGATATTGTTCATCATATAAACACACCCCTCTCTATGTGGCTCATGTTTCTTGGTATTGGCTGCTAGTGGTCTGAGGGCCAAATCTGTGGTCCTCTAACAGTGTTTGGGAACCTGTAACCTGCATTTGAGGAAGAGTTTCACCTGTCATTATCGCCTAACCATTCTAACCTTTATTTTCTCTCCACCATAATTCCCTTGCTCATAAGAGTCCTTCTGTACTGTATTTGTGTTTGTGGGCTTGGGGGAGCAAGAGAAGGTATATATAGATACACAAATAGACACATACATTCTTTAAAAACCTATAAAACCACTGAGATCATTTTCTCATCTGTAAAATGAGATGGGTTAAGTACTGCAATCTCCTAACCTGTCCAGTTCTAATTTTATATTCTAAATTTTTATTTCTCAAACTGGCTCAGCTTCTGTTTTAACACCTAGAAGCAGGTTCTATTCCTCAATTTCCCCATCTGTACAAGGGCAGTAATATTTGATTTTATCCATATCCTTATAACTACATAAAACACAAGCTCTATAATAGGCCTAAATATTTTATTTTATCCATATTCTTTATAACTACATAAAACACAAGCTCTATAATAGGCCTACTTATTTTTCTTCCCATTACCCTCATTACAAGCAGTAGGAGCACATGTGAGCTACCCTGTGACACTGTAAATACCACTTGGAATCACTTCCTTTCTGGCAAGCTGCTATGGTTAAGCTATTTCCCCCAACACACAGACACACACACCCACAGCACTGACTTCATATGAACCTAAAGAAATCTATTTCTTACAAGTCGCCTCCAAACCAGCCATAAAATGTTAATTCTGGTGTTTTCTGCATCAAAACCATAACAGAAGGAAAACATCTTTACTTTTTAATATATTAAAAAACGATGAGGCAAAATGCAAATCGCCACGGGCCAGGCAGTGTTAGAGAAGCAGTAGAGTCTTCGTGGTTATGAGCACAGACTGGCAAGTCAGACTGCCTGTATTCTAATTCCAGCTTTGTCACCTACTAGCTTCAGAGTTCAGCACTTACCCGAAATCTCTGTGCCTTGATTTTCTCATCTATGAAATGGGGGTCAGTGGATATAAGGATCAAATGAGCTAATACAAGTAAAGCAACCAAATAGTGCCTAACACCTAGAAGCACAGAGTCAATGTTGACTATCATTACTCAGCCACAAAAGCTATAGAATTCAATGAATTAATAAATAATTTCCACAATGATTTGAGCTATAATTGTGGATATTACAAATACAACAATTTTTTTTTAAAATAGGCTTTTTGTTTTCTATTTGGACAGTAGTACTACTACTCAGTGAGACATATAGAGCATAGATTATGAACAATATCATTTCAATTACATGCCAATTTTCTCCTGGTAAAATAAAAAGCACCACAAGTCATTAATATATTTTCAAGATTTATGGAAATATATGCATAAAATTATGTTGGAATTTATTTTCATTTTATAATATTTGCTTGGGGCCTTGTTTTCTGAAGGTTAACTAAAACAAATGGTATGAATGCAGGAGGATCAGAGTTTTTCAGACATTCTGATGGCAATAAGTAAACAAATATGGCTAAAGTGGACATCTGCTACGTTAATTCCCAGTTCTTGGCCCAATTCACTGACATTTGCGTTTCAAGAATGCTTATGCAGACTGCAGAATTAGTGCAACAGGCATTTCCTGTGAACTGTGCTCCATGATTGATGTTACCCTATGGGGCCAACTTATGAAATTAGAAAATATTCACTCATTAAGTAAAACAAACCATAAACTTTTATCTTTCAGTTCCCCAAATGAATAGCATCCAACTTCTCTTTTCCCAGAAATGTTAAACTAGTTATTTGTGTCTAGAGGAAAGTATTCTCTTTATTTATTTAATTTGTTTATTTACTTATTTATTTAATCCCTCCACCTTTTCCATCCAGCCCCAAGCTCCCCCCCCCTCCAACAGCGGTCAGTCTGTCCTCTATCTCTGAGTCTGTTTCTGTTGTGCCTTCTCTTTATTTTAGACTTAAGCTACAGCTTTGGTTTTATGTGGCTTTGAAAACAATTCTAAAACTCACATCATGAAACATGATTTATGTTCCCACAGAGAATTGTTTAGATTTCCTGAGGGAGCTTAATACTCACCCACACCATATGGAGAGCAGTTTCCCAGTTCCCACTGCAGCACACCTACCGGAATACATTGAGCTTTGGTCTAACTTCAGCCTTCTCAATTGATTTAGAAGCTGCTAATTTCTTAGTGACATCATTTTTTATCATTCATTAAAGTGTTTAAGTCTGTTACATCATCCAGGCTTACCTCTTTCTTCTGGAAACCAGAATAACTAATAACACACAGAACAAATCACTGACTGAGAAAGGCTATATTTGTAGGCATTTCCTAACTTGTCACTGTCTCCCTATTGAACAGTTCTTTAAAAAATCTCTTTGGGTGATATACTATAATAACAGGACCCCATTTTATGTCACACTTTCAACTTAATAACTATGAGTTGTGGCTCACAATCATATAGATTTATTTCCCATACTACCTCACCAGGATCTAAAGGGGGCAATTTTTGCTCTAGGGTTCCTAGAAAGGTCTAGTTATCTTATCTTTCTTCTATAACCAGCAGAATAATTTTATTTTGGCCTATATAATTACTTCAGACAATGTCACTTCTTTTGGAGGCATCCAGTCATTACTCAAATTCTCCCAAGTTGTATCATGTCACATTTGAACCCCCCAGGGAGTGGTGCACTTCTGTGGGATGATTCCTCTGCACCTCCTCACTGCAGATTTCACTATCAGGCTTGCAGCCAGCAAAAATGATTGTCATTAATAACATGCAGCTCATCACAATTGCTATTTTAGCATTTGTCATTCTGGCTTTTCCTAGTCTGGGTTAAACTCCAGTAATTGTTTTATGAGGTTAATATATCATCCTTTTTGTGTGTGTGCAGTACCCTCTTTTTCTGACCTTTCTCTTTCCCCTCCCTGAAGAGCTACAATAGCTACACAGAATGTCTCAAGTGACTGAAACAAAAGGAATGTACCACTTTACTCACTTTAAAATGAGCCATTTCTATCATTTATTCATTCACTTAGTAGATCTTTGAAATATGCCATTGGTATTAGAATATGAACAGCATTGAATTTATAGATTGCTGGGTAGTACGGACATTTTAATGATGCCAATTCTTCTAATCCATGAAAACAGTATATGCTTCCACTTATTTGTATCTTCCTCAATCTTATTCAATGTCCTATAGTTTTCCTAGCACAGGTCCTATACCTCCTTGGTTAAATTTATTCCTAGTACTTTATTTTCTGTTGTTGTTGTTGTTGTTGTTGTTGCAATAGTAAATGAGATTTTTTTTCTTAGTTTCTCTTTCTGATAGTTCATTATTGGTGTATAAAAATGACACTGATTTCTGAATATTAGTATTATATCCTGCTACTTTGTCAAATTCATTTATAGGGGACATGTGTAATAGTGTCAAATAATAATAATAATAATAATTAATAAATCTTTAGTGTCTACATGTCGGAAACTATTCTAGTTTCTAGGAATATAGCAGTGAACAACAGCTCAGAGAAACCTCTGTTTTTGCGTATGGTCCATTCAAGTGGGGATGGAGGAAGATTGACAGTAAACAAGCATGAACACAAGCACACAACATATAGTCAGGTGACTATAGAGCTTCGGAGGAAAATAAAGTAGGCTATTGGAAAAGTCCATGAAGAGTGTGTTGCAGAGATGGGAGAACTGCTGTTTGAACTAAAATGGCACAACATTTTGGGTAACACATCATTGTAGAGAATACTCATTAAGAACATACCGTCTGGAGCCAGGTCACTTGGGTTGGGTCTACTTGGGTTGTACACATAATATCTGTGTGACTATTCTGCTTATCTTTTGCTGCATGACCAATTACCCAATACTCTGTGGCTAAGAACAATGATCATTTCTTTTATGCCTGAATCTGTGAGTCAGGAATTCTGATGGCACAGCAGAAAATGCTTATCTGTGTAGCACAATGTCTGGGGATTTGGCTGGGTGACTTGAACAGCTTGGGAGCTATAGCCATGACAACAGGGGACTCACCAGGCATTGGTCCTACATGTGGCCCCTCCACTTAGCTCCTTTTAGCCTCAGATCATCAGACTTTTACATATCTCAGGAATCTAAGAGCAAGTGTTCCAAGAGACAAGAGTAGAAGTTGCCAAAGCCTTTAGTCCTGGACCCCCAACCTGTCAAAACATCACTTCTGCCATATTCCTTTAGTCAAGGCAGACACAGAGCTTACCAAGTTCAAGGAGAGTGGACTCCTTTAATGGGAGCCTGTCAAAGAATTTGTAGACATCTTTACTCTGCCAGTATCTGTGACCAGCTCCATGACTTCCCTACATTTTGATTTTCTCAGTTGTTAATATTGATAATTATAGGATCTATCTTATAGGTTTATTAGATGAACAAATTAGTTAATAAAAGCAATAAAAAATAAGCACTTAATAAGTATTAGCTATTTTATTATTTTCAAGCCATTTTAATATTTCTTTAGCATGAACACAGCACTAAAAATAACACATTTTCCCTTAGACATAGATGAACTGGACTTTAAAAATAAAATGACAGTAAGGATTCTGACATCTTACATTTCTTTTGAAGATGTACAAACTTTGACTAGTTTTATAATAAACATCAAAAGCTACTGCCTCCCCTAAACACGTACACACAGCCCCATACTTTTTTTACTCTCTATGGAAGGTATGGGTTGGCAAATAAAGTCAGGTTCTTGGTTAGTTGGAAAGGGGTTGGAGGACAGAAAATGATGACCATGGCATTTTGTTATTGGTGATGGGGTTCTCACTTGGGTTGCAAGAGGTAAACTTATAAAAGAAGAGACATACCATAGGAAGTATAGTTTTTACATGGCCCTGAATGGCTATAAGAAAATCCAAATAATGCCAGGTTACTGCAAAATGAAGCTCATGCCCCAAGGAGGTTGGAGGCTGGCACTCAAGCCTTCTCTCCTAGAGCAGACTGGAAACTGACCCAACACTTCTTTTCCTCCCACTTGCTTCTATGTCAGACCAGTCCTACACAACTTTAGCTCCTAGCCTCTTGGTTTGGACCCTACCCCCCACCCCTGCACTCTGTTAGTGACCCCTCAGAGTCTCTTAATGCCAATATGAAGTACACAGGACAATGTCACCATTGTTCTTCACTAACATGTGACGGAAGAAGCCAGCTTCCTCTTGTCATCACTTCAATTTCCCCCTCACACTTCTTCCACAAGATGTTCTATTACATAACTCTTTGGTTTATCTCATGGAGTGCCCTCTAAATTTGAAACAGGGACTCAGTATTTAGGTATTTTTCCAGAAGGAGCTATGAGTATGCCCAAGATATCCTTGGTCCCTCATCTTATTCCTTGAGTTCCACATGTGAGATTACGACTAGGGTTATGGGTCCAGCTAAGTGTCATGACCAGTAGACATTGGCTTGTTCATGGGACCTTAACTACATCAACAGTGAGTTAACTGAACACAGGCACTACTAATAGCAGTATTTTTAATGCCAGTTTGTAGCAGAGCATTTAAGGAACCCAAAAAAGCTTGTACTGACAAAACTAGAGAAAGTGCTAATCACCCAGCCTTGAGCAAACAATTAACAACAAAAATAAATATATCTTCTTGCTACAGCCCCTAAGTAAACAAGTGAAGGCACATTATACAAGGAAACTGCAATGTGTTGATCTTACCCTTATCATGATTTTAAATATTGATATAATAAAAAAATGTAGTAAAGGCTAAGCTAAAATTGTGATTGTAAATTTGCCCACTTTCAAAACTAATCAAACACATCAGGAGGGAAGATACTGCCTGTTTGTAATTCTAATGGGAAGGACAAAAACAAAAAAAAAACAAAACTTTGATTAGCAAGTATTTCTCAAAAAGGGAGAGCAGATAATAGTTATTTTAAAATTTTAAGTCAAATGTAAAATCCTATCAAATTTATTTATTTTGAAGGACATATTGATTTATATTCTGTTTACGTTTTCTTTTCTTCTACTAGCTGGTAGTGGAACCTCATTTAATATATGAGAAATCAGTGTCTGGAATCAATCAATGTTGATTAAATTACATTTAACATCTGTTAAAGATTCAGAAATATGACAATTTGAGGGAAATTTTGGCATCTTCACTCTCATCTCATTTTGAAGGCAGGATACCATCCCCACATCCACACAATCTGCCAGACAATCAGGATTAGTCAGCACAAGAGGATAGATAAGATTTCCTTTTGTGGGAAGTATTTATGAACTTGTCTGATTGTCACAAAGTAGAGATAATTTAAATATGCATTTCCCCAAAGCTTAGGAGTGAACCACAATATCTCAGAGGGTGTCTTACAACCATATTTTTTATCTATTCAAGTTCTTTCTCCCACTATTTACAATTAGTTGGGAAACAAAAGAATTGTAGAGGATCCCAGAGATTATGTAAATCAGTATTTCCATTATGTACTCTTGCATAATAAACCACCCCAAAATTTAGTGGCTTACAACAAATATGTATTATTTCTCATAATTCTGAACTTGCTTGGGTAGTATTTCTGCTCTCTGTAGTATGACTGAAATCACTCATGTAGCCACATTCAACTGGGAGCTTAGTCTCCCTCTAGTAATCTCTCATAGTTGAGTAGGCTACCCCTAGCTTCTCTATATCACACCTTACTTCCAAAAGGGAGTATTCCAAGATGACAAGTTCCAGTGTACAAGCACTCATCAAGCCTTTGCTTGGACCATGCTTGCCAATGTACCATTGGCCAGAGAAAGTCACATGGCCAAGCTCAGTGTCAATAAGCAAAATGATTTCATAGGACATAAATACTGGGAGGCGAGATTACTGGGGAGCACCAATGTAGCAATCTACCCCATCCAATTCTCCATCCAAGGGAAAATATCACTCAAGTACATACGTTAGTAATCTTTGAATGCTATGATCAGATGAAACTTATTATCTAGCAAGACATACCATTTCAATTTGAGACAACTTGAACCTCTTCCTGGTCTTCTCCAAATATAGAAAATAAACTGGTTTACTTTCTTTTTAAAAATATAATATCTAAAAAAAAAAGTAAAGAGGATATCATATTCCTCCATATTCTTCCAAGTCCCTATGTCTTCTGCTTTCTGGGCTAGGCAGTCCCCGTTTCTTCTTCACCAGCCTGCTCAAACTAGCAATGGCAATGGATACTCAGGTCTATTTAGAATAAGCTTGACTATTCTCTGAAATTTCTCACAACAGAAATGCTGAGCAATTCAGAATACTTGTATCAATTTAAAAAATTAATAAGAACCTTCTAAGATAATTATAAAAGACAAATTAAAGCAAGAAAAGAAAAGAAAAAGAGAGTTCAAAATGGGAGGCTAGCTCTGATAGGTATATTTTTACACAGAATGATGGCATTGAGAACAAAACTAGTCTTGAACCACTTACTTGTTCTATGTCACATGGAAGTTACTCAAATAAAGGCCCAGGACATAAAAATCTTTCAGTGGTCCAGTCAGTTTTATATTCTTTAAACAAACCACAAAAGCAAGCCCAGTGAATTGAATCTTTCAGTGATGGACCTAGAGAACTCCAAACTGCATGAAATGGTCCAAGTATGATTCTGATCCAGTTCAGATATTCCTTCATGAATATTCTAGAATGCCTAGTATTTCAGTGGGTTTTTTGTTTGTTTGTTTTTTGTTGTTTGTTGTTGTTGTTGTTGTTTGCAATGAACTGCAAAGGCCAGATCAAACTATAACCACTCTTGTACAACTCAGAATATCTCAGGATATCCTCAAACTCAAATTTGGACATTGCCTCTGGAGAATTTTCTGGATCTGAGTAATCACTCAGTTAAACTGATTTGCTCTAGCAATTATAGATCAGATATATAGATAACCTCACACAGGAACCAGCTAAACAGAAACACACAGACAGTCAGAACTTCTAATCCAACCTGCAGCCCAAACAATAAGGCCCCATGAAGTTAAGTTCTTGCTGTGGTTTTGGTAACTATGGGCAATGGACTGATGATGTCTGGGCCTCTTCATCAATAGTATGGAAGGACTTGGTAATTTACTAATTAGCCTCAAGACTTATTCAAATCCCTATCAGGTCAGAAAATCTTGCTTCTTTCCTAATTTGATACTGTCATAAATTCAGCTCTATAAAAATAGACTATAACACAGAGATGAGCATACAAGAAATGTATTGGTCATTAGATTCCACATACAAGTGAGATCATGTAATATTTTTCTATCTCTGACTGGCTTATTTCCCTTAGCATAATGGTCTCTAGGTCCATCCATGTTCTTTGTTCTCTACTCTTTCCTTATACAAGTATTGATCCCGAGACAACTTGTGACAATCAGACAAGTTGCAAAGGGTGAGATATCCTTGGGATGCATGGAACAGACTGACAGATCTCAGAGGGAAGTGGGTAAGGGGGGACAGGAAGAGATTAACCAAAGAACTTATATGCATATATGCATAGCCCAAGGACACAGACAATAGTGTGGGGGAAGGCCTGGGGTTGGGCAGGGGCTAGGTGGAGGGGGGAGTAGGGTGAAAATAGGGGACATCTATACTAATGTCAACAATAAAAAATAAACTTAAAATAAAGGAATTTATTGGGAAAATTCTCAATACTTGTATAAGGAAAGAGTAGAGAACAAAGCAAGAAAACTCTGAGAACACCCCCCGCCCCCAGAAAACTCTGAAGCTGGGACCATCAGAGGATGCAGGCTTTTCTGGGAAGAAACGTGGCCTAGGAAAATGCAAATCTCTGCCAAAGTACTTTCCAAAGAGGGCAGAGCCGAAGGGCATCTGCTGGTACCACCTCCAGCAGCTAGGAAGTAAGTCCTTCTTACTGAAGGAAAATTTGGGCAGCATATCTAGAGCCCACACTTGATATTTAAAATAATGCTCTTTCCATGGTCACATGAGGTGCTGTATAGCTGCCCATGACAAAGTATGAACTTTATCTTATATAATTTGACTCATATTCTGTTTAGCCACAGTTTGAGACTGAGGTCTGATTGAGAACTCAGAGACCTTGTATTTCAAACTGACTAGGCTTTTGTTCATATCAAAAATTCATGTCAGATACATTAAATCCATAAGATGCTCTCTTTCTGAATTCCTAATGCTTTTGTCTTTGGCCATATATGTAACAGAAATGCCATTGTCATAATCTGGTTGCATTTATTGAACAGGTCTATCCAGAAAAGTTAACAATTTCAAAGAATAGCTTACTAGTATTGATTTTTCAACTGCCTGGCTTTTTATTATGATTTCATTAAATCTCAATATTAAAACAAAATGTGAAGATAACATACAGTTTCTCTATTGTATCTTTATCACACATAAACAAACAAACACATTTTTATTGTCAGTTTAGTCTGCCAAATCAATCAAACCAGTTTTTGTGGGGGTTTTTTGTACCAGAAAGACTTTGTCTTGCTCTCAATTTATTAAAAAGTTTACCTCAAATTTGATCTACTAAAATATAAAACTTAAAAATAGCACATGCACACAGACCCTACTCAGTAACTTCTCTGTTTATAACTAGCATTATCTAAAATCTGTAATTTGATTACTTCATATTCCCTTGGCACCCTCTACTTAAATTAACATATCAGAGCACCAGGTTGAAATCTCTCATTTTCTTTGAAATTCAAAACCTGCAATCTATGATTTATATGATTCTATTTCCCCAATGTGCACTCCATTTTAATCTCATTTAGTTCTATTCAATAAACCCTTATAAAGGGCTACTATGACCAACAATTAAACTCAGATTCTACCTCATAGCTATATATGAGTATGTGTATATTCAGAGTTATAAAAATTAATTACAATAAATTGAAGTATATGAAGTGAACATTTTTTATCTATGAAAAGCCAGCAATATAATAGTAGTCATGAGGATATAAAGTACAGCATAGAAAATATAGTCAATAATATTGTAATAACTATATATGGTATCATATGGGTACTAGACTTATCAGGGTGATCACTTCATAAGATATACAAAGGTCTAATGACTATGTTGTATACCTGAAACTAATATAATGTTGTATATCAACTATAATTGAAAAGTTGAACAATTCAAAAAAATAAAACACAGCAACCACATTTGGTTAAACCTAATACATAGAAAACAATGTAATTATTTTTATAAATAATTACAAAGTATTATGGGAACCCAGGAGGAAAAAAAATGTTACTTCTAAGTAAGGAAAAGAGAACATTTCATGAAAGACTACAGACTTTTACACTTGGTAGGTCGGTTTCAGCAGGTGACTATGGATGGTTGGAGGTGGCACAAAGAGCCAGCTTGTGTAAACACTGAGATATATTAGAGTTCAGTGCTTAGTCTAGAAGGTCTGAAACACAAAGGGCTCTTATTTTATCTGAAAGTTTCAAATGCTCTTTCTGTGGAATTTTTATTCAAAAAGTATCTGGGGTTTGTTTGCTTTAGTTTGGCTTTGGTTTCTTGATGGGAAAGAATGAAGCCCTCTCGATCCGCTATGGAAATAAAATCCTACAGCAGCTGTCCAGAGAGGCTGAGCTTTTTCCTTTGAGCTACCTGGAGAATGTAGACTTGTTATTTCAAAAAAAATAGATGGTGAATTTCATGAAAGCATACTTTCATTTAGTCAATAAAAATGTCTGCCCACCTATTCCACCCACACTAAACAACCAATAGGCCAAAGCAAAGAAAGATATTAGAGAAGGATTTGGTGTAAACTTAATTTCATTTAGAAAGTTTTCTTTATGGAGAAGCATTTATAAAGCATTTTCACACAAAATCGAGATTATTGGGTATGCCCCTTCCTTCCTAAGTTTTAAAACTGAACTTATTCTTTACTAACTGGCTACTTAAGGAGGGTTGGTTGGAGCTCTCTGTTCATTGTGGGGGGGGGCGGTATGCTTAGTCCCTCTATTAGGGAACAGTAATCCAGGTCTCACAGAACACATCCATGGGTGTAATTAAGTAATACAAAGATATATGATGTTCTCAGAGAATAGAAAGGAAAGTATGAGTATGAAATTGTTTAGATTTATCATAACTCTTGAGAATACAACCCCACTCCATTACCCAAATTAATGGTGGGTCAGAATAATGTTCAGTAGAAAAGACAGCAATGCAGTTTTTATTTCAGTCTGTACCGTCCAGTACACTAGCCACTTGCCATTTATGGCTATTAATCCCCTGAAATGGGGCTAGTCTAAGTTGAAATATACTATAAGTATAAATTACATAGTAGATTTTGAAGGCTTAATAGGAAAAATAGAATGTAAAATATCTCAATAATTTTTAAATTAATTACATGTAGAATGATAACATTTGAACATACTGGGTTAAGTAAAACATATTAAAATAATTTTATCTATTTTCTTTTACTTTGTTTAATGTGGCAACTAGAATAGTTAAACTTACATAAACGGTTCATATTACATTCTATGGACAGCACCATTCTAGGGGAGACAACTAAACTTCTCTAAGCCTCAGTTTCCACTTTTGTAAAAAGGAGAATATAACTATTGTCTCATCTCATTGGTTTGTTGTCAAGACAAGTAAACTAATGTACAGGAAAGCATTTTGTAAACTATCAAACACTGAACAAATACAAGTGACTATTAAAAGGAACAACTCTTTATATCTTAAAAAAAAGCCTACATAATAAGTCAAGGTGTAAATATACCTTTCAGCTGCCCTGGCATAGTATTTTAATGTGCCCAACAATACTACAATGTGTGCAGTTATCCTCCAAACCTTCTAATACTTTCAGTTCAGGAAATTTTGAAAGGATAAGCAGGCCAAATCACCTGACAGGCTCCATGATGGATGAATCCCTCCAAGAGCGAGATAATACTCTGTGAGCATGCTCAAGGGATAAAGCAAGCTATCACCTTACTCTCAGAGATCAGCCTGGCTTTGAATCCAAAAGGCTGTGGTATTAGCATCCACTTACATAGTGGACTTAGCAATGCAGCATTGGCAGTAAATAGCCAGCCACCTGAACCAGGGTTTGTGATCACCGCTGATTGTCAAACAAGGCAATTTCTTAACCTACCATAAAAATATAAAAACAGCCTAAATTAGAAAAAGCTAGTATTTCTAACGTAGGAATTGCTTCCTATTTTCAACCTTTTTTTAGAACTGTATTTAAAAGTACAAGGAGAGGGTACAAGTACAGGAAATCTCAAGACTGTGAGGCTGAGATGAATAAAGAAAGAAAGAATAAATTCCACCTACGCTTAAAACAGAGGTGTCTTGAGATTCTCACAGTGTTAGGCCAATACACAGAGCTTCAGGGTGCAAATTTAAAGTCTCTAAACACAGCCTCCCTCAGAAAGGGGACAGGGAGTCATCAACTTTGTCTACCAACCAGCCTCATATTCTGACATATTATCTCACCTTTGTCAGTTTACATTCTGATAATATGGAAACAGTGGTAATTCTACAAACATGCCAGTCCTCAAAAGCTGTATATGCGCTGTTCCTCTGCGGAAACGGGCTCGCACTGCCCCCCACTGCTGTTTCCCTGGCAACCTCCTACTCTTGTCTCAAGAGTCACCTAGCGTCACCTCCTCTGGGATTCTATCTCTGACACATTCTATAACACACAGATCTGTATTAGAAAACTAATCTCTCTAGAATGTAAACCGGTTATAGCCACTATGGAAAACAATATGGAGGATCTTCAAGATATAAAGAAAAATGAACTAGCATATGACCCAGCAATCCCACTGCTGGGTATATATCCAAAGGAAACAAAATCATTATTGCAAAAAGATACCTGTACTCCCATGTTCACTGAAGCATTATTCACAATTGCCAAATTGTGGAAACAATATGAGTGTCCATCAACAGAAGAATGGATAAAGAAAATACACAGGGGAATACTATTCATCCTTTAAAAAGAAGGAAATCCTGTTATTTGTGACAACATGGGTGAACCTGGAAGGCATTATGCTGAATGAAATACAAATACCACATAATATCACTTATATGTGGAATGTCTCCCTCTCCCCCCACCAAAAAAAAAAGAAGTCAAACTCATAGAAACAGAGTAGAAAAGTGGTTATCAGGGGGGTGGGGTGGGGTTGGGGACATGAGAGGTTGGTAAAAAGGTGCAAATTTTCAGTTATAAGATGAATAATGTCTGAGAATGTATAGCACAGTGACTATAATAGATAATGCTGCATTATATATTTGAAATTTCCTAAGAGAGTAGAACCTAAATGATCTCACCAAAAACAAACAACAGGTAAATGTGTGAGTTGATGAATGTTTTAATTAACTGAATGGTAAGAATCCTTTCATAATGCATCCATAAATCAAATCATCACAGCTACACTACAAATCTCTTACATTTTCATTTGTCAATAAGGTTAAAAAGAGAGAGAGAGGAGGCAAAACTAACTTAACCTCCCTATATAGAATTGCTTGTTCTGTATGTGGCTTTTCATTTGACTGAGATCTCCTAACCACGTCATTTTATCTAGTCTAGTGTGTTGGAGGGAACCTTTGTTTCTTGTTCCTCATGGGTCTATGCAGGGGGACCTCCACTACAGTGACATTCCTGGCTTTTCTGCACCATTTCTCACCCGACTCCTGCCAATTGGTAGGTGAGTTAGAATAAACTAGCTATGCTGAACTTTGCTCCTATCTCATTCCCTTTTCTTCAGGATCTACATATGAGATGAGAGTATATATATGGTCTCTCTGTGATACAGTAGCAGGAATCTAGGTCCATGGCTGTGGTTTTCTCGGGCACCATATTGCATTGCGGAGTGGGGAGCAGTCATTAGCAACTGACTTGGCTGATCTCAGCCACAATCTCCAAATGACTTTATAGTTATTATGAAACAGTACTGTATATCCAGCTGTCAGACCCCATATCTATATCTATGTTTCCTATATAGTCATTGTATATTTAATAAATAAACAAATCTCAATGCAATATTAGAGCCCTAAGTGGAAAAAAAAGAGTAAAGCTAGGAAGGCATAAGCAACTTGAAGCAGAACATGTGCCAACTTCAGACAGCCTGGATGTCATACTAACAGAGTCCTCTGGAAGAGAATACATTGAACAGTAACAATAACTTGTTATTAACTTACATGCCTCTCCCCTCACCTCCCTGTCTTTAAGGCAGGGGCTAGGTGTTGCCCATTTTTGTGTTTCCAAAATTAGCACCCAATATTAGGCATGCAAATAATTAAATGCAGGCTATCCTATATAATAAAAGGCTAATATGCAATCAACTGAACAGTGGAACAACCAGTTGCTATGACGCACACTGACCACCAGAGGGCAGACGCTCAACACAGGAGCTTCTCCCTGGTGGTCAGTGTGCTCCCACAAGGGGAGCGCCATTCAGCCAGAAGCTGGGTTCATGACTGGCGAGCACAGCAGCAGTGGTGGGAACATCTCCTGACTCTGCGGCAGCACTAAGGACCCCCACAGGGAGCGGGCCTAAGCTGTCAGTCAGACATCCCCCAAGGGGTCCCGGACTGCGAGAGGGCACAGGCTGGGCTGAGGGACCCCACACCCCTCCCCCCCCCAGTGTGAATGTCATGCACTTGGCCTTTAGTTAATTATTAATTGTTAATAATTTTTAAAATAATTTTTAATTAATAATTAATAGCCTGCACAAATTTATGGGCTCATCTTGGAAGGAAGAGAGCATAGATAAAGTTAGAGTCTATTCATGACAGCCAAGCTCAGAGATCAAGTATAAGATGATGTGTATAATATGAAACTAGCCAGAAAATGAAAGGAGGTGCTGACTCAGCCTTGGTGTTGAAGATGAGACAGGGGCTTTTAAACTTCTAAAATCCTAAGGGCAAATGCATAATTAACATTAGAGACATATAGAACAGTAGTTAAGATGTGGTGCATTTACATTATGGAATATTACATGGCTGTACAAATGAAGGAAATCTTAACTTTGCAACAGCATGGATGGGCCTGGAGATTATTATGTTAAGTGAAATAAGCCAGTCAGAGAAAGACAAATACTATATTTTCTTACTTATGTGTGGAATCTAATGAACAAAATAAACTGAAGAACAAAACAGAAACAGATACATGGAACAGATTGACAGCTGTCAGAGGGAAGGGAGGTTGAAGGACTGGATTAAAGAAGATAAAGGGATTAGCTAAAAAAAAACGATATATATATTAGACAACATTGTGGTAATAGCCAGAGAGAAAGGGGGAAGGGCAGTAGGGTAGGCGGAGGTGTGTAAAGAGGGAGAGAAATGGGGATAGAAAGAGACTTTAAGGATGTTTTCTTGAGCTGTAATTTGAAACCTGTATGGTTTTGCGAACCAATGCCACCCCAATAAATTCAATTTTAAAAAAAAAAAGATGTGGGGTAAGTAGTTGAACTGCCTGCCTCAAATCCTTTTAATCCTCAGGTTCCTCATTTCTTAAAGGAGGTTAATGAAACTACTGACTTCATATGATTTTTGAGAGGTTCAAATAACTTAATTCATGTAAAAATTTTCATTAGTTCATTCCTATAACATAGGAACTACTAGATTCCTTATAGAAGCCAGAGAGCAAAAGCAGCAGTGGCTTAATTTGGACATTCACGCTTAGAAGAACACAGATGTAGGATGAAAAAATATATAATTGCAAGGGAAGGTGAAGGCAGAGATTTAACGTGATAGAGGTAGATGGAAATTTTGCAATTTTTACCCTACCACAGAGTGAATTGAGCTATGACTGATGTTCTGCATTTACATAGCTTATCTTGTATATTTATATTTTTGGCATTTTTATCATAATTCTGACTATTTAAATTGCCCCCCATGAGAAACACTTGGGCATTAAATTAGGAGGTACACAGGGCCACCATCCTCCATAACGCACCCTTTCCTTCAGAAGCTAACCTCAGGTCGGGAATGTGCAAGTCTGTAAAGATGGCTTGGAGTTAGGGCTGACTGTAATTAAATATTAAATTTTATTTGCCAATCATTCCCATTATCTATTTATTTTTTAAACTGATATTTTTCCTAACTCCCTCCTCTCTTTCCCATCCCACACATAATTTCTAAATGACTCAGGTTCCCCATGAAAGAAATTTCATATGCAGAGTTCCGTTATTTTAAAACTCAAAGTGGAGAATGCTCACTCAGTGTTTTATCCTCTCCCATATTAAATGTATCTAAACATTTTTATATTTGCTGGAGGGGGGAATTACACTTTCCTTTCCCAAAACCAATATTTGAGTTGGTAGCCTGTACCTTCCAAAGCAGCCACCCACACTTAAAATTTCTGCCAGCTGCTCTCTGTAAGGAGTCTGCTTAAATTGTAAACACCTGCATCCTTAATACCCCTCCTCATATTCCCTGGGCAACCTGTAAAGAAAAAGTTTAACAGAGTTAGTAAAATAAAAACTTGCTTCCAAATTTACATTACATCTTCCCACACACTTAAAGAAAACTGTAATAAAGGTTTAATATTTGATGAGCTAAAGCTGGCATTTTAAAATAAATACTTGCCCATCTACATTCTAAAACAGAAAAGAAAATGCCAAAATTTCAAGTCATATAGTAAACAGTTTTAATTCTCTTGGAAAATCAACCAATGTATATAATATATCTACATTCACATAAACTTAGTAAAACTACTAAAAAGGAGAGAGTAGAAACTAGTTTACCTAAGGACTGCTCTCCTATGTCTATTTGCCAAGTCTGGAAAGACTTCCACTATCCTGATCAGTTTCCTAGTGCCATTTGCCACTGTGCACTACAACTACAAATTGTAAGGACACTCCTTCATAAATGAGCTACAACATCTGTGCTTGGGATAGGAAACTACTGTTGCAATGTCAGTATAGTTTCTTACTACATGTCTATAATTGCTATTAAGACTCCTCTACAAACAGCAAACTGTTACTGATTGAAATTTCTTACCACTCAATGAAAATCTGAAGTCATAACCAACTTTACTAATAATTCCTTTAAACTTAAAATTGTAAAGGTCAGGTTATTTCTTTTTTCTCCAACTTGACCTCCTAAAAAGAAGTATTCCCCATCTGCAATTCACTTACCCTCTGGAGACCAGCAGATTATAGTTACAGGGTGTCATTTAGCAGCCTTTGGGGAATTGGAACCCTTTCATTTGCATTGTTTCTCTGTAACAAGAATTCAGATTGCCTCTCCCCCCACCCCCGCCCCAGAAATAGGTCACAGTCTATCATTAGAAGCTTGGATGAAAAATGGTAGCATGGATATTTTTTATGATAAAAGTTAGAGGTCTGGAAACCAATAACATTGACATTTAAAGTATTCATTCTTAAAATAGAGGGCACTGTGGTGTGTCATTAGCACCGTCCTCATTATTGGGGTTTCATCTATTTACAGAATCTCTGGGTTGGAAGGGGCAATAAAGGTCATTCTGTCCAACTATCACCTGATGCCTTGAAAATATCTTTCCTCTGTGGTACAGTCTCATTTATATTCTAATAAGTTACTTTTATAGTCAGTGAACATCCAAGTCTTTAAATTTATATTGAATATTCAATTATGCATTGATTTTCAGCACCTTTTTTAATTTAAACCCTAGAAAACAGTATTTTTAAAACTTCATTGAGAAGACCAAGATGGCGGCATAGGTAAACACCGGAGACTGCTGCCGCAAACAACCACTTCAAAAATACAACTAAAAGACGGAACGGACATCACCCAGAACCACAGGAAGGCTGGCTGAGGAGACACTCTTCAACTAGAAGGAAAGACAACAGCATACCGAGGCTCAGAGGAGGCGCAGTGTGGAAAATACTCAGGTGCGGAGGTGCGCGCGCAAAGCGGGCTGGTGGCTGAGAGCGCGGTTGTCGTTTTCGGTCAGGGGGGAGTCTCAGACTCTGAGCTCCAGATACGGGCGAATCGCTGGGGACTCGGACCCAAACGGGAGAAGCGGGAGTGTCTGGCATCAGTTGGAAGGCAGCTTTCCCTCCGAGGTTTGCAGCGGTTCCGGGGGTTCTGAGAAGCAGAGCCTCTGGGAACGGGACTGAGAGGGGCCATAACCGCTCCCTCCGCCCGCCCGCCCTGTTGAGCCCGCCCCGCCCAAGCCCTGCGCAGAGCCATTTGCCAGATCGCCTCAGGCAAAGGCTAGATTAGCACCTCCCCAGAGGACAGAAGTTTTCCCACTGCAG
>NW_005355584.1:11745195-11754765 GCF_000412655.1 Myotis brandtii
AGTTATGGGGGGGAAAAAAGAGGAACAAATGTAACCTGAACAATAAAGATTTAATTAAAAAAAAAAAAACTTCATAATATTTACTTCTAATTTTTTCAACTCCTTTTACACTTGGGTATTAATTTCTAGTTATGTTTAAATGTCTTTGTCATGATATCTTGAAATGCAATGAAAGCAAATATGTCTTATTTCCTTGTTTATTAGATAACTGATTAAAATATGCACTATTCAGATCATTCATTAACATATTTTCAAAAAATGAATGTTTTTATTGTACCCATAAAAAAATTCAATAATATTTATATAATAGTGATATTCTCAAGGCAAATAATTACCATGAAGTTTATTTCAATGATGTTTACAGATTCAGTTTACATAAACAGTATTACCCTGAGTTCATTTTTCTTTCCCCTTCTATTATCTTTGACCATGCATCCCCTTCTCTTTATGGTTCTCCATTTACCACCAGACATAAACTACTTTTTTGCCAGGGGGAGAAATGGTAATTGTAGTTTTCAAAAGGTTGTCCTACATATAAAATTCACCTTAGTAATGAGAACCTCACACACACACTGACCATTTATGTATAAATGCTAGCCCATCATCTCCAGCATCTTCAGAAGCTGAAAGATTTTAAATTTTTCATTGGTTTGACAAATATTTGTTTTTTATAAATTTCATTAAATTTATTGGGGTGACATTGGTTAATAATAAACTTATGTAGGTTTCAAGTGTACAATTTGGTAATACATCACCTGTATATTGCATTGTGTGTTTACTACCCATAGTCAATCTTCCATTGTGTTCAATATCATCTGATTCAACCAATCTCTTCATTTTACAAATGATAAACACAGTATTTTTGAGCCATTTCTCTATTGATCTTTATAATTTTTACAGACTCTTAGAAGGCAAAGATTATGTTGATTTTTACCAGGACATTAAGGCATGTGTATAGGAATTAATTTACCAAAAGCCTCCATAAAAATATTGGATAAATGTGAATAAATATATCATCTAACTCTAATGTTAGGATAAAAGATGTTATCTCTATGCCTAAGACAGAAGTACTGGGCTGAGAATTTGGAGCCCTGACACTAAATAGTTCTATAACTTTGAAAAGGCTCTTAACATTTGAAAAGAAAGTGACATACGACAGTCTAAAATTCTAGAACATTGTTGTAAAATTTGTTCCAGTTCACAATACTGTGCACTAAAATATTGGTGGCTTAAATATAAAAATTCTAGAATCTGTATGAAATCAACTGAGATTAAAAGTTCCCTTTGATTAAGTTTTAGTCCCTATAATTTTTAATCCTATGCTTCTTCTGTATTCAGATTTATCTGTATTATTTTTTTTAAGTACTCTGTTGCCTGAGCTCTGACTAAGCATTTAGAAGATTCCCAACAAACTATCCTGTAATGAAAAAGCACTCTGATCATACTTATGGCTGTGGAACTTAAAAGCACTAAGACTATAATGTTTATAATATTTCAAACTTGAAGTTACAATAATCCACAGTCAGAGGGAAATAAAAGCAACCCAAATGTGGAGGAAAGTGGTTAAATATTAATATGATGAGTTTTAAATTATTGGCCTAAAATTTTTCTTCTAAATTTGTAGGTAAGTCATATTTTTAAAATATGTTTTTATTGAGTTAAGAGATAGAGGAAGGGAGAGGAATAAAGAAATAGAAACATCGAGAAACATTAATCAGCTGCCCCTGGCATGCCCCCTACTGGGGATTGAGCCCGCAACCAGGGAATGGATCCAGTGACCTCTTGGTGCCTGGGTTGATGCCTAACCTCTGAGCAACACTGGCTGGGTGATAAGTCATATTTAAGACCATGTTAAACCAGACTATCACTACCACACTCTAATTTCATGCATTGTTTCCTCGCTATATTTTAACCACTCCCTCCTTTTTATTTATTCACTAAATATCCTTTAAGTTACCATATTCAATAGTAAAACAAGCATAAAAAGTCAACAGAGTGGTTTTATTGTTTATATATTAGAGTGCCTGGTACGTAGGACATTTAGGGTTTGTTTGTTCCTATACAGAAATTTTTTCTCTCCAATATTATAGTAGAAGGCATATATATATATATATGTATAGATATATATATAAATAGATATATATATAAATAGATATATATATATAGATATATAGATATATATCTATATATATATATATGCATGCTACTAATTGAGATCTTTAATACCTCCTGGAATGCCAACATTCAATTAATGCCCAATTCTTTAATATGTGTTCTCAACCAATTCTGCTTTCAATATAGTGATTGATTTTGATTTAAAGTACTAGACTTTTTATAAGACCTCATTTTCCTTGGAATATCCTTGAAATTGTGTCCCACAAAAATATAGTACTCATAAACTATAATAAAATTATTCTATAAATTTATTTTATATTCCTATTATCCCTGAAAACAATTACATTCAAGTCTATGGTATCTCTGAAAACCTTAATAGTAAAGACATTTCCATATATTGAGTCACTGCTGTAATATGTATAATGTGTTAGAACTAATATTACAATACTATGTATTGATTGGATTTATTTTATTTAGCTCCATTTATATAATTTTCAACATTGATCAATATTGAAATGAATGTCTGCTTCAACTTCCCTTTTTTTAATTTTTTAGCACAATATAAAATAACTTTATTATATTTTTATTGATAGTATATAAATAATTCCTTCTGTTCAGTGCAGTGAGGAATGTAAATTTCCACTTCCCTTTTAATTCTTTCTGCTTCAAAATTTCTGCTCTCCCCACTATTCTTCATTGTTCCAATATGTTATGAAAAATAAACACATTTTCATACCCATTTCACTATTTATATTTACTAGCATTTATCTCTATTATATTTCAATACCACTTCACTAAGTATTATGTTTAAAAATACATATGGTAGCCCTGGCTGGGTAACTCAGTTGGTTAGAGCACCATTCTGATACACCAAGGTTTCGGGTTCAATCTCCCCTCAGGGCACATACAAGAATCAACCAATAAATGCATAAATAAGTGCAACAACAAATCTCTCTCCCTTCCTCTCTCTCTCTCTCACTCTCTCTCTCTCCTCTCTCTCTCTCTCTCTCTCTCTCTCTTTCTCTCTCTCTCTCTCAAATTAATTTAAAAATACATATGGTAAAAGCAATGCACAGCAAACTCTCTTGTCCTTCAAGAATATATATAGTACTTGAAGAGGCAGGGCATACTTTAATGAGATAGTCACTTAATTAAAAAGTAGTAATGATAACATTTAAAAGTAATGGGACCAGGAGTTCTGGTTCAAGATGGCGAAGTAGGAGGCTTATGAACTCACCTACGCCCATAGACACACAAAATCTGCAGCTACATATGGAATGATTCCCTCTGAAAAAAATCCAGAAACTAACTGAGCAACACCTGAACATCAAGTGAATGAGAAAAATTTACATCTACATGGGTAAGAGGAGCTAAGACATAATCTTGCCATAAACCTCATGCCCAACCCAGCAACACACAGTAGAGAACTCACAACTCCCAGGTTCTCCCCGAGGAGGGAAGGGTTTGGACCCCACATCTTGTGACCCAACTTTTAAGACCTGGCATCCCTTCTTCCACTCTCACTTCTGCTATCACTTATCATTTTTGTTTTGTTTTGAAGCTTATTGCATCATCTTAAATCCTTCTGGACCCTGGCTTAATGACATTGGGTTTTATAAATCTTTATTTACTTCCCAGGTCTGAATACATGCATTTCTTGAACCCTTTAAGAACTTTATGTTCACTGTTATCTTTGCATTTAAAAGGCTCCTTAAAAATTGTATAGTCACTTGTATGACTCCCCATCAATCTCTCAGTGATTTGAGTATAAGGTCTGTGTCTTCTTCTCCTTTGTATTCTTAACACATAATGTATTTCCTGACTTGGAACACTGAGATATGCATAAATATTTGCTAAATGAATGAATCACTGAATCTTGTACCACTGTCTTCCCATTCGCATCCCAGTGACAGGGTTCAGGACAAGCTACCCCAAAATATGGTACCCTGGCATATTGAAGATTTCAAGCTGATAGAAATTGAGAAATGACAGGTGCAGGTCCTGAAGCAGGTCAGAGGACCCTTGGGTGAAAGGTGCCCTTGTTACACTCAGAAAAAAAGGAGTACCCTTATCTCAAAAGACAGGCGAACACCAAGAGCAATGTGAATGAATAGGGCTGTGCTTTCCCCCAGCTCCTGGCATTTAGCTTATATTTATACCCTTCTTTGTCCCACTACATTTTCCACAACTCTTTATCAAGCCTAGCACAAAAACACTCAGGTTTAACCATTTTTTCAGTTCTTTATTTTCTTATGAAGTTTCCTAGGACACATAAAACTTATATTAAATCAATGCTTCCCTCTTATTAAGGGCCTCAGCTGAGAACTTAGAAGGGTAAAGGAAAAAAAGTATTTCTCTATGCCCACACAAACAATTCTCTAACTTCCCTCCTTCCTCAGGAGCTTTAGCACCTGAATATGAATCCTCTTTCTTTTTTTTTTAATATATTTTATTGATTTTTTACAGAGAGGAAGGGAGAGAGATAGAGAGTCAGAAACATCGATGAGAGAGAAACATCGATTAGCTGCCTCCTGCACATCTCCCACTGGGGATGTGCCCGCAACCCAGGTACATGCCCTTGACCGGAATCGAACCTGGGATCCTTCAGTCTGCAGGCCGACGCTCTAGTCTATCCACTGAGCCAAACCGGTTTCGGCTGAATCCTCTTTCTTATTTCACCCATTCCCTCATCACTTTCCCTTTACACAACTTCATCTTATCTGACCTGGATTTAGTTAGTCCCCTCCCAATTTTCTCCACTACTTCCCTTCTTCTCCAAAGCACCTAGCTCAGTACTGTGAACTTAAGAGGCACTCAAACAGTACCAATTCTAATGAGCACAGTGACATTAAAAGTTCTAGGGCTGACCTGTTCTGCAGCACACCTCAGTGAGTCATCTCTGCTGCCATGAATGCAAGTATTTTAACCACTTTGAACTTTCTCACTGAATATGCATTTTCTTTCTTTTCCCTTCCTATCTACCTATTCCTTGGGATTTCAAGAAAACGAAGCAAAAAACAGTCAAGTCTTACATTGGTTAGAAACAGCACCAATGCACAGTTATAAACTTTATGTCTCCATTTTCTTTGTGTCTTCAGAAAGCTTAACACATAGTCACTACATGTGCTCACTTACATTATTTGCTCAATCTCCATCCCCCCATATCCCTATCATGGTTCACTATGAGGTGAACTACAACCAATACTTCAATGCCCCAGTGAATTTGGGCTTGGCCATGTTGGGCTTTCAGTGATAGAATGTGAGTGGAAGTGAAACTCTCTATTGCCAGGTATAAGTAGTGCTTGTTTCTGTTTGCCCCTTTGAGTTCATGACATCTTCCATGGGAAGAATATGCCTCAGATAGCCACTAACCTTTGAACAAAAGTCCTTTGGAGCAGACCCAAAGTCAACCCACAGCCTGAGACAGACCACACTAGCTGACCAGCAGAACAATGAGCAAGAAAGAAATCATTCTTATTTTAAGTCAATTAAGATTTAAGATTTGTTCTGTTATGCTGCATGATTACTATAGGAATCAGATTAGCACACCATGATTGATGGGTATTTTCTAAATCTCTGATTTCTAAACCATTGGGCTTAAGCCAGTGAAATACAGTATAAGAAAGGGCAGAATCCTGTTTGTAACACACATGTTCAATCTACTAAGATTTTAGAGCTATCTCAAAAAGGAGTGGTCCATATTTTACAATCCACTAGGGTTTTATGATGCTTTGAATTGGTTACTATTACTTCTGCTTACTAGAGTTGGGTTGATCATTCTCTTCTATTAAATGAAGTGGCTGAGGTCCTGTTTTGTCTGCCATATTTCTCTTCCTGAATGCATGTAGTCTAAACATTATTATAGCCTTTTTGTATGCGGATGCTCAGCTCAAATAAAACCATAAACTTCAGCTACATTATATTTTCACTGTTCAAGTCAGGCTTTTTAAGATTTGTGAAGAATCATAAAGAATATGATTAGCATTAAAAATGCATGATGTATAGTGATGAAGTAAACATGAAAAAATATCCACATTTTCAGGCAAAGAAGGTATAAATTGACTAAAAGCACTTTGAGGTTAAAAAAAATCATTTAAGATTCTAATCCCTGAAATAATTAAAATTGTTTTTTTCTCTTATTTTTATTCTAAGACCAAATATAGGTTCAGCTCCCACATAAATTTAGGACTCAGGTAGCTGGGGGATTGAGGAGCAGATGGGAAACTCAGAGTCCAAAACTGGAATTCTTGCTCAGCCTCTGATTTACTGTATGATACTTAAAATATTGCTCTTTCATCTCTACAATAAATTGATTTGGCACAACATTCCAGTCAGCAATGTTTAAGCTATTGGGAGATGAACCTATTCAGGGTGTCTTAGATATCTCAGAGGTAGTTTTGAAAGACTCTCAAAATATTGAAAGAAACTGTCTTTAGTTCAAGTTAATTTATGATTTAAACATAAAAACATAGCAAAATTTTGAATGGCTGATTCCAAGTGATGTAGTAAATTGTATCAGGAACACCCCACATTTTCTAATCTGTCATGGATTTTCTCCTACTTCGAGGATGAGAGACAAAGCTAGCCCACCTTCTCATGCCTTGGTTTCTTCAGCAGAGAACACTAATGAAAGTGCCTGAGGGCTTTCGTAAAGATGGAAGTAGAAGAAGTATATGTATATTATAAAAAGCACTAGCCAGGTCTGGCATAATTAGAGACCAACAATGAAAACTATTATCTTTCCATAGTGAAATCAGAACAACAATAAGGTGTTTAAAATTTGAAGCTTAAATGTTATAAGAAATGAAGTGACCTAAAGAGATAAATGAAGAGGACTTATGTGGCTTTAGGGACTGATTGCTTTCATATAGTACTGAGATTATCTTTGTTACAGCTGAGGAAAGAAGACAGACAGAAGGGCCCTGATTGGAAACACCTTCTTAAGGAATCAAAAGAACAAACTAAATAAAACATAAAGGGACTCTAATTCCAAATGTTCTACAAACATTAGCATCATCACAAACCAAAGTTACCAGAATCGTTGGCCTATTTAGTCACCTCGTTATTTAACCACATGCTTGCTCCAAGTTCAGTCCCACTTGATTCTCATTGCCGAACTGAAATAGTAATTTTCCTCATAATACCAATTAGTATAACCATCAATATTGAATCCCTACTCTGTACCAGGTACTGTGCTACCTATCTTACATATTTTTAGATTTCTCAGCCATGCTGAAGGGATGATAGAATTCCTATGTTAACAATGGAGAAATGGGCCATCAGGAAGATGAAGTTTTCTCACTGTTACACAGCAAATATGGAACTGAGCAAGGATTAAAACCCAAGTTAGTCTGACCCCCCCAGTTCATGTTTGTTTCAAGAGATAGAGTCACAGCATGCTAGAGTTTGGGGTTGGAAGGAAGCTGAGACCTCATCTAACCCGAGCCTGCTTTTTATAGATGAGAAAACTAAATTCCTGATCTAACACCCAAGTGACTCATCCAAGTTTACAAAATACAAAGGGACAAAGCCAAGGTTAGAATTATTTTCACATTATCCTTTGGCATCCAGAGGGGAGGGGGGGCTGGGTGGAGATGGGCAAAGGGGCAGGGGGGAATAGGGACATCTGTAATAGTGTCAACAGTAAAAATAAAGCTTAAAAATTCGACTATAAAGGAACACATTAGCAAGCCAAATCATGCTATGTTTCCATGACACCCAGGTATCAGTCACCTCTCTCTCTCTCTCTCTCTCTCTCTCTCTCTCTCTCTCTCACACACACACACACACACACACACACACACACACACACACAATATGGGAAGAACTGAACTCTATTACTTCCAGGTTATACCACTGAAAGCTTGTAAATAAAGTCAAAACTTGGCTCTAAAATTTCTCACATGGTACTGCTAAGAACATTTTTTGAAAACCTGCATTTCCTTATTCACTGGACTGTGACAACATTTCAGACAGTCACCACAGTTTTTATAAACTCCTGCTTGGAAGACAGGAGGACTAGCTTAATGAGGTACAAAGAGTCGATCTATACTTCTCATCTTGAACACATTGTTATTGTCAGGAAGCAGAGATCCGCATGGGTGGCAGGCACATTGTTGAAGGGAAAAGCACTAGCCTCCACCAGATTCTCTTTATCACACAGGAAGTCAGCTTATATGGGCTTCACCTAGTGTAATGTTCCTGGTGACTATTCCCGTTCACCATCACCTCTTACAGACTGAAGCGTGGCTTCTGACGTTGTGCTGACTGCTTCGTTTTGCCAACATAACTCTGAGCTTGTGTTTTCAGACAAGTGACCAATATGGAGCCTTTTTTTTTCTTGGATACTGCACTGCTCTGGATGCATCATTTTGCAAAGTAACAGCCAAGGTCGAAAGCATTGGTTCCATGCTGGGCCATAACAAAAGATATTTTGAAGGTTGCTTGAGTCTGACTTTATAATATTTTAATGCTGATATCCATGAAGCATATTCTCTATTCTTCTATTGGGTACAACTCAATTTTTTCAGAAACTTTTGAACATGCTGCCTTTATTTCAGTCCTTTTTATTTCATTTTAGTTGCTAGTTGCTATGGATTAAATGTTAGTCTACTCCCACCCCAAAATTCATATTCTGATGCCCTAATACCCAAGGTGATGGTATCTGGAAGTGGCGGCTTTTGAAAGTGATTAGAGTTAGATTTGGTCAGGAAGGTGGGGCCCTCATGATAAAATTACCACCCTTAAAAAAAAAAGACATGAGGGCTCATATTCTCTCTCTCTCTCTCTCTCTCTCTCTCTCTCTCTCTCTCTCTCTTTCCAAAAGCACACACTGAGGATAGGCCATGTAAAGACACAGCGAGAAGGCAGCCAACTGCAACAGGAAGAGGGCTCTCACCAGGCACCAAACCTGCCAGTACTTTGATCTTAGATTTTCAGCCTCTATAACTGTGAGAAATAAATGTCTGTTGTTTATAGTAAGCCACCCAGTCTGTGGTATTTTGTTATAGAAGCCTGAGCAGACTAAGATACTAGTTAAATTTGCAAAAGAATCAATTTTGTAAAAAGAGTAAAAGGATAAGCCACAGGGTAGGGGAAAATATTTACAACATATATAACAGGAAAAAAAACTTCTATAAATAATTTCCATAAGTCAGTAAGTAAAACAAGCAACCAAGTAGAAAAATGAAGAATGAGCAAAAGACTTGAATGGGAGAGTCAAGATTTATATCTATCCAAATGACCAATAAATGTGTAAACAGGTACATCAGTCATCAACCAAATGCATATTAAAACCTCAGTGAAGTACCAGCACAACTCAAAATGATAAGCAATTCTAAAGATTGGAGGGATATGAAGCAAATGACTTTCTCAGATACAATTGGTAAAACCAGAGTGGAAAACAACTTTGGCAATATCTACTAAAGTGAAATGTACACATAATCCATGATGCAC
>NW_005355584.1:11754822-11782570 GCF_000412655.1 Myotis brandtii
TTCCAGTTCAAAGTACATCAAAACTCCTGGTTGTTTGAAAAGATATAAAAGAGAATTCTTTCAATGTAAAAATTTCCAGGATAGGGCACAAAGATTGAGGATCTTTAAAAGCAACAACTCTGTTCACCAGCATTCAGCCTCACCCTGTAAGATGTACACACAGGCCAAGTCTCCACCGTTTCGGATGTGGTGAGAGCATCTCAGGTACAAGCTTAACCTGTGATGATCATTCCTCATCTTGTGATGAGAACAAATTGTAAAGTGGTGGCCAAAGAAGTGCAAAAATCTGTTGGCTAGGGTATGGCTCATTCTTCATATGGCTTTGTTGTTAACTACGATGGGTCTTGCATCTTAGAACTAAACACAGTTGTGTTCCCAAATGATGATTATGATCAAAAAGCATAATGGACATAAGCCATTGTCATATACTAGCACATACCAACAACCACTGCTAGCAAGCCTAATTGCAAAGCACACGACTATCAGACATTCTGTTAAACCCATTCAAACAAAGGAACTGGTGAATTATACAACCTGATAGGTGCCCACCCGGGGCTAAAGGCTTCAAAGTACATAAGTTCTGTTCATGAAAGTTTAGTCACCAACAATCTAATCAGCTGCAATCCCCAAATATTTTGGACAGGGGCTAGAGTATCTCCAGGTATCATTAAAATCACCACCTAATCTGTACTTTACTGAATCTTAGGAACCACCCTATTATTTCATGTACCACTAGGAAAGAAGGGAAATGCTGCCAGTTCAACAACAATAGACCATCTATCGTCAGAGCCATCCTAATTTGGAGATGATAAAATGTGGTGGGAAATGTGTGTCTTAGAATTAATGAAACATGGTAAATTTCCTAGTTTACCAGACTGGAGTCCTTCCCTTGCCTCCCCTCCCAGAGAGCTGGGAAGTCTAATTGCATTTCCAGTGGCTGCAAAAAAACAACGATTTAGGTATATCTGTTTCTGTGAAATCACTTTTCGTTAATTTTCTGTATTTCTCTTCCCTGAAGAAACTTATCTTGTTTCTTTTTCATTTTTGTTCCCCATGTTCCCAATTATCCTAAACTCCCTTACAGATATCACATTGTGTTCTTTCAACAACGAGGATTTTCTATAAAACAATAAAGTAAATAATGCATGGGTCATTTTAAGTTAAATATTTTAACTTCTTTAAATGCTTTTGAGAAAACTTTTTTAAACATCTGCCAAAATAGTAAAAGCATAGATATTATTTAATCTGAAGTGTGATAAACCAGTTGTAAGTCACAAGTATGGGTTGTTCCTTAAAGTTTTCTCTTAATCCTCAAAAGCAGCATGCATAGAACCTAATAAAAGTGCAAAACAAAAAATTCATTCTATTGAGAATGTCCACAAGATTGATTTCACCCAATTGAGACTTTAGGTATGCTTAATGATCAAACAATCATTATTAAATACCTAAAAACAAGATGAAGTGTGCATTAGTTGCTTTATATTGCATCTATACGGTGCCTTCTGCAGCTATTACTGTATAAGAAAAAAATAGAGTATGATGAAAATGAAAAACAGAAGGAAAAAGAAGCAAGAAAAGAGAGGAATTGGAGTGAGGGAAAGAAAAAGGAAAGCAGAGGAGAGGAAAGAAGAAAAGAGGAAATGAAACAGGAAAAGGGAAAAGAAAAGATTGTTTTGGTGGAATAGTTTGATAGATTTTCCTAGAACCTTAATTTTTCAGGGCTTGCATTTTTACTTTTATATGATAAAAGAACTCCACAGGTTATACAACTAATTCCCAGGCAGATTGCCAGCAGAGGCTGTCCTCTTATCTGTGTCTGCCCAGCCTCAACACTATGCACATAGGGACAGTTGGGTTCATTAGTGATGATTCAGTAATGAGTTCATACATTTTCTATTGAGCTTCTTCTTATATTTTATTTATTAAAAATCTGTTAAATGTTTATTTAGTCATTATTGGGATATTTGTTTGGTGGTTTTCAAATATTCATGAACGTTTTTGTTTTTGAAAACAGTAACACTACACCCGTCAAAGAACATTTGAAGAAAAGAGAGAAAAGAAGAAATTCATTCTAAACTGCAGGGGGATGGAGTAAATTTGAAGGAATTAATTCACACAGTGTGCCAAGACAGGTATCAAGTCAGTCATTCATGTCTTGATTGTGAAAAGTAATTAAGTATAAGCTGAAATGAGGCCAGAAAAATGAAAAGTGCTTGGAAAAATAAGTTGAAGAAAGATAAAGAAGTACTATTAGGTCGCATTGATATGAGAATAACTTTTAAAATCTAAGAATTCTAGAGCTGGATGGGCTGAGGTCATTGATCAAACCTGTCATCTTTAGGAACAGAAGTGGACTGCTCGCTGTCCCTGCACAGGTGCCATCAGACACTCTTGCAGCTGGGCAACTGTGGCCCCTTCTGAGCAGACTGGCACTGAAGAATCGAGAAGCATCTAGATCAGAGTTCCCCAAACCTCGCTGTGGGTACTAGCCACTAGGAACATTTTAAAAATGCAGGTTCAGATTCCATAGTCAGAAATGGAGCCTGAGATTCTGCATCTCTAACAAGTTACCATGGGAGGCTGCGCCTGCTGGTCCACAGACCACAGTTTAAGTTAAGTTTAAGCAAAAGCCAGGACACATAACCTAAAATTTAAACTATTTTTATTCCTTGTTAGCCAGTTACTTATTTCCCTTTTTAAATCGTTTTTCTTTGAATCATCATTTTGAGAAGTCTGATGCTACAATAATAACAATAACATAAAAATACACTATCCCGTTGTCATTTGATGACAAGTCCTTGTAACTCTTCCACATGTCCTCTCCTTGCCACTATTTCAATTTCTCAGAATCAATTCACCATTTTTCTGTCTCAGAAAGCACTATCCCCAGGGAGAGTGATAAAGAGTGAAATTCCATGATCCAAGATAATGGACCCTAAATTCCCCAAACCAGATTTCATTTCCCTGAACCACTAATAGGAGTCATATCTTACTATCTTAGAATACTATAAAATTTCCAGGCCCCTAAAACCAAAATTCTCCTCCCTATACTTTATGTTCCTTACTTTTACCAGCATTTTAATTATTGTTGTTAATATTATTTTTTAGCTAACATTAAATTCTTTTTTTAAGTATTTTTATTTATTTATTTTTTAATATATTTTACGGATTTTTTAAAGAGAGGAAGGGAGAGGGACAGAGAGTTAGAAACATCGATGAGAGAGAAACATCGATCAGCTGCCTCCTGCACACACCCTACTGGGGATGTGCCCGCAACCAAGGTACATGCCCTTGACTGGAATCAAACCTCCCGGGCACAGTCCATGCTCCCTCCTCGCCACTCCCTTTGCTCCAGCTTCCCCTTGGTTTTGTCACTCTCTCCTGGAGCCTTTCTAATTGTGGGTCTGACCAGCCCATTCTGAAGAGCTCAGGGTTGATGCCCTGTTCTTTGTCCTTCTTTTTTTTTTTTTTTTTAATATATTTTACGGATTTTTTAAAGAGAGGAAGGGAGAGGGACAGAGAGTTAGAAACATCGATGAGAGAGAAACATCGATCAGCTGCCTCCTGCACACACCCTACTGGGGATGTGCCCGCAACCAAGGTACATGCCCTTGACCGGAATCAAACCTGGGACTCTTCAGTCCGCAGGCCGACGCTCTATCCACTGAGCCAAACCGGTTAGGGCCTAACATTAAATTCTTGCTATGTGACAAGCACAGTGCTAAAAATTTATATGTATTGTCTTAATTCTTACCCCACAATGGAAAGAAAAAGTAAACTTAGTTTATTCCTGTTTTATAGATGAAGAAAGGTTAAGGGACACACAGTAGTTGGATTTGAACTCAGATCTGTTTGACCCAAAAAATCAACTAGTCACCTCTGTTATACCTGCCATCATTACTTACCCTAACACTGAATTAAATTTCTTAAAGTATTTATTTTTTAATGTTATATTTAAAAGAATTGCTTGTTTTCAGAATTGCTTATTAGACTAGTCTCAGTAGAACTCTAACTAAATGTTATCTATTACTTCTACCTATATCTGCTACCCTGTTGTATTTATACTAGAGGCCCGGTGCATGGATTCATGTACCAGTGGGGTCCCTCAGCCTGGCCTGCAGGGATTGGGCTGAAACTGGCTCTCTGACATCCCCTGAGGGGTCCCGGAAAGTGAGAGGGTGCAGGCCAGGCTGAGGAACCCCCACCAGTGCACGATCAGGGCTGGGGAGGGATCGCAGGAGGGCTCCAGGGTGAGTCCGGACCCCAGCAGCAAGCTAACCTACTGGTCAGAGTGTCTGACCTCTGGTGGTCAGTGCGCATCATAGCAATTGGTCAAACGGTTGAACTGTCAGACACTTAGCATATTAGGCTTTTATTATATAGGATAGGATGAAAAGGTTTACTAAAAACAAGAGCCTCATCTATTTTCACACTGATGCAGAGCTAAGAAGGGCCTGTTCAGAGTAATTTGTTCAAACTTGGAGTGCAATAGCCACTCTAATGCATTTCAGTCTTGAAATATCTCAAAAAATGTGGAAAAGAGGGATGCAATACTGTCACAGTTTCAAGGAGGAAAAAATAAAGACACAGCTTATGGGTGTGG
This sequence comes from Myotis brandtii, assembly GCF_000412655.1. Taxonomy (NCBI): domain Eukaryota; kingdom Metazoa; phylum Chordata; class Mammalia; order Chiroptera; family Vespertilionidae; genus Myotis; species Myotis brandtii. Next base: position 11,759,426 of record NW_005355584.1, read on the forward strand.
GTGTGTATACATAATGTTCAACATTAACCTACCATTTCATAAGTTGATCTTGACTAGTTCTCCATATGAACTCATACATTAAATGGATGATTGAACTCTACTGGTGGTTGTTATTAGTACTCATCCAGCAAATTTTTCAAATTTTCAGCTCTTATTACAGGATGAAAGCTAAACAGCTCCTTTGACCAAATTATATCTTGGCAGTCATAGTTGTGATCTACTTTCCAATAATTATTTCAAAATCCATTAAAATAAAAAAATATCAAGAGGGAGATGTTTATCTGAGACTATGGACACAAAATCATTTCTTGCTCATAGAAATACTGACACTATGTTTACAAAGACAAATATACAGTAATAAGATTCATGCCCTGAACAAAAGATAATGTTTCCAAATAAATGATAACTTTCTTCATGCTTTGTATGAAATCATAGTTCTTTTACCTGTATTTTCTTATTTTCAGTTGAAAATGTTACTAGTAGCTGACAAAGGATGTGTCAAGTGTTTAGTTTCCCTTGGGTAGAAAACTACATTTACCAGTTCTTGCTTTGAAATACATTTTTGCCATCTTTAAAAGTAAATCCTGGATAGTTGCCTCAAAATATGTCTTTGTCACTCTTTCAAGAACAGAGAAAAAGCCTGTGGTTAGCTGACTAATAATACAGCACTCTTTTAAAAACAATTCTTCGTATTAAAAAATACTGCTCAAAATTTGAAGAAGGAAACTCAGAAATTAAAGATTTCTGTAATTGGGTATTTGGTGTCCATGATAGCAATTAAAAAGACCAAAAAAATCCACTTATCATTTGATCACAAGTTTTTACTTAAATTTATATTTCATTAATTTCACCTAGATTAAATAAATTCATGGGTTTTTGTTTATTTATTAATACAAGACCTACACTATCCTATAATTTCATTTAAATTGCAATAAATTACAAATTAGGGGCTAAATATACATAATTGTAAAATATATTGAAATATAATGCTTATAAAGTATACTCAATGAAAAATAAAAATCTTAAGCTGCAGTATTCCCAAAAAAGTATGTCATGAATGAGAGAGAATTAGAGTGCCTTTTAGCAACTTTTAAACTTCTCTTGCACATGAAAACTTAATGGTGTGAATTCTTCAATATGAAAAAAAAAATCACTTGCTTTCTAGGTTGAAAGGAAACAAAAAGTTACAAAAGAGCATGATCCATATATATTTCATGTGGAATTTGCTATCTATAAAGCTTGAATACAGACATTTTTAAAGTAATTAAAGTTGATCAAAAACAAACTAAGAAGCAATAACCTCAGCATGTGGGCAGATTCCTAGGACAGGTTTAGTCTAGAGATATGAGAACTTATAAGCACATGGTTGTTGGTTAACCCAATGTTCTTTCACTCCATCTCTATGATATAAAACGATTGGATAAAGGCTAAAAAATTCAACCCAAATAGATGAATGTTTTATTCATACAATGTCTAATATCTGAGTAGTTCCAAATCTATACTATCAGCATTTGTTTCATCCATTTACATGAGCCCAATGCATAGTTTCACCTTATTATTAATATTTCCTAAAGAATTTTTAGTAAATTTTATTTTAAATAAAAGGAGGAGTCATGTCTACATTACTGACACTAGGATGGTAACAAGGAAAACTGGAAGACGCTATATCATAAAATAAAAAGATCAAGATGTAAGTAGTAGATCAACTTGGGAGATCAAGCCAAAAGACAAAGGCTCAACAAAGTCAAAGTCTAAGGTTGATGACATACATAACACCCCTCTCTTTCCTTTACAAGTTATAAACCTACCGAGAGGTAAACAGAATGCAAATAAAAATATCACTTTTACTACTGACACAAATATTTGGAGAATGTTTCTTAACACTGAGAACAAAGAGGGCTTGCCAACACTTTCTGCAAGTCTAAACGTTAAGAAAGCCGCTATAGAGAAAGTCTGGGGGAACAGACCACAAAGCCCTCATCTGGGGTAGAAAGAGAAGAAGATAAAACACATCGCCAGTAACAGATTAGCTCTGCCCAATCAAGAAACTTTCATCAATGATTGTCAATCATTTGTCAGGAGCCTTTCTCCTGATCGTGGGACAAAATGTCAGGGAGTTGCAGTAGGGAAGTCCCTCCACATGGATATCTGAAAAGTTGAGCAGTGCTCTTTCCTCCTCAAGTTCCATAGCTTTTTGTTCTGTTGGTTCAACTATCAAGCCTATGTAGTTATTCCTGTCTGGCAGGAGACCAGAAATCTATCATGGCAGTTCTTTACCATCTTCACAAACCCTCTCCCCCAATACTACCCATGGTTGTTTTGTGGATTCTCCTGATGACGCTGGTAAATAGCATCGAATTTGCCCTTAGAACAGTGGTTCTCAACCTTCCTAATGCCGAGACCCTTTAATACAGTTCCTCATGTTGTGGTGACCCCCAATTTCATTGTTACAAATAGAACATAATTAAAGCATAGTGGTTAATCACAAAAACAATATGTAATTATATATGTGTTTTCTGATGGTCTTAGGCGACCCCTGTGAAAGGGTCGTTCGACCTCCAAAGGGGTCGCGACCCACAGGTTGAGAACCGCTGCCCTAGAACATTCTAAAACTGGTCACCAATTAAATTAACTCTAAGTTCATGTAATGTCTAAATGTCTCATTCCAATTTGTGTATGGTCACATCCAACATAGGCCATCAACATTTTGTAAAGAGATTGAATAACAACATCAAGAGATGCCATTTTAAAAATGCCAACGCATATTGGAGCCATAAATTTGAATAAAATTACCTTCCATTGTAAATTTCCTAGAGACATTAATGCCCTAAATTAAATTCCCTTACAAGTTAAAGTCCAGAGGTTTAAAGTCCAAAGTTTTCAATTCAAAATTAAATTGCCTTGCTTCGATGATTTTAATGTCCAAAATCATTATAGTACAAAACAAAATGTTCTTGTCCTAATAAGTAAAAATTTCAAAGAAACTAAAGTCCAAAGTTCTCAAGTTCAAGTTCTATAATCATTTATTTGAAAATCTTTTGTTCTTCTTAGTCACAGACAGAGGTGTCTTATTCTGAACCCAATGTTTAGGTTTCTTTAGCAGCTGAAGAATGTTATTATCTTTCCAAGAATGTGTGTGGTTCCTCAGGATCTCATAATCAAAATTAGTTTCTCATGCATCCCATTTTTTAAAAATCCAAATATTTGGTAGACATACAATTTTATATGTTCCACACCCAACACCTACCAAATTTAAGACTACAGCTATCTCTACCCTCTCAGAGCAGTTTATCAGGCAGAATTCTGTTCCAGAACCCTACCTTTGATGTTGCAAGACCCACTGCAGACATTCATGGTACCTGAGGGCAAGAAGGCAAATGTAGAACATTTTCTCATTTCAGCCTAGCCAGGAAGCCAGCCTTTTATAGAATCCATAAGCTGAGAACAATCTCCCTTAGAAAATAGTGCCACAAGTAGGTTCTGGTGGCACTGTGCTTTCTTTATTTGGGAGGAACATGAACCTATGCATGCCATTTCCTCTCTCAGACCATTGCATTGAGGCATCACTACCTTTTTCTTTTTGTAAATTATGCAAATCTGCTATATTAGCAGGTCAACTCACCAAATCATAGTTGTAATGCGTCTTTCCATCTGCCATTTTTGAAACCTCTTAATATACAGTTCCCCTTTGATTCTAGTGTTTCTGGTACCTGAGTATTGTATTTAAGATGGGCTCTGTTGAATGACATAAACTTCACTCTCTTTTGAAAAGGTATTCTCAGTTCTGTACCACTCTTGCTGCTTCCATGACCTCTTATGGTAGAAATGCTTATGGTGGAAATGCTTATGGTGGAAATGCTTAGACCTATAAAATTTGGTTTACTGTTATATCCTTACTGTCTCATGATTCTAAATTTTGCAGTTCCCTAGAAGGGGTAATATCCTATTTGGAAAGAAGGAATCAGGCTTTTTATTCTTCTATACCATTCTTCAGATTAGAAGGGACGTTAATTTTGAGCAGCTAATGCATTTTAAAGGGTTTGTCACTTCTCAGCCCATCTCTGACAGGTACATTCTGTGATTAAAATACTTAATTATTAGCTGCTGTCCTCTTTCCACTATTACCAGTGCCCGTTGCCTATTCTCCAGTCTTAAGTGGAAAATTTTGCTTTTTGCTCCTCAGGAGCTAAAATACATCTCATGTCACTCCTTAGTGAGAGGTTACTTTCAAAGACTGAATATTAGCTGCAATGTTTTTCTTCGAGCTAGGCCTTATTTCCAGGAAGAGGAGTATATTGTTCTGGGAGCACTTTAAATACAATCTCTAGTTCTATTTGAAGCAAAAGTGTCAAAATTCAACTCTCAGGTCCTCACATAGACGTAGCTACCAATTTCTGATCTTTCTACTCCACAAAGCTAATTTATGGAACCCTAAAAAAAATTAAGTTTAACTTTGCAAGATATTCTTTTGTCGACTAGTATCTTCATTTTATTCTTATTTTAAAGTGGTATTTTCAAAATTATCATAACCTCTTATAAAATATTAAAAGTATTTAAAAGCATAAAGATTGGATATACATTTAGCCATGGTGCAAATAATTGATTAAATGGACATCAATCCTATTATATCAATGCTGGTTATTCCTGTCAAGTTCCTTGAAATTGAAATCACATTAGAACAGCAGGCATACTAAATTTGTAAGAGCAGCATTTTGCTGTGTTTGCATTGGACTGAGTACACAGTGACAATTTTGCAATTATCACTATTTCTTTACAAAAAAATATATGGAAGTATTTTGTCTAATCTTACTAGTTACTGTGCAAGATCATCCCTTGGATGTTTCATTAAATGTTTATGAAATCTGGTAGTGTTGAAACAGTCTCTCATCTCCATGTCCTTTCAGTTTAGGAGAGCATTTCTGTTCCCTTCAGCCAGCATTTTCCAACCTTTTAAATTATGAACACTTTCACATTTTTAAATAATTTTTGTCTAGCCCCACAGGGACGTTGTTATTATCTACGGATGAAAAGAGGCTTCTACGAAAAATAAACTCACATGGTGATTTGATCGTACATTCCTAACTGGGCAGGTTATGGTAGGTAGTCACCTCCCAGGCATACAACTTTTTTAGTAAAATGTTGTTTTCTGCCTTAAGCAAGCCTTGTCCATATATTTTTGTGCATCTAGGTTAACGCACCTTTGGAATAAGTGTTATGCTTATTACACTCAGGAGAGCACATTAACTATCCTGTAATCCAATCCTTACCTTGCTTTCTCCCCCTTTTATGTAATCTTTCCTAGATTCCCTCCTTAATTTCAAATGCATAAAAGAAGCTGCAAAACTGCCATTCGCTGGAGCATTTTAGATCTTGCTTCCTGGCAATTGTCATCAGTTTGGCTCAAATAAGTTCTTATAAAAATTCTCTACAGGTTTGGATATTTCCTATATCAACACACTTTTGCTTGGCATATAAGCAATTTTAAGTTAAAATGCATATTTTTACTTTAAATAAATATATTATTAATTTTGATATACTTAAAATTTCAAAATATGGAGACAAACCTTTATCTCTTATCAGTTAACAAATTACACACTAAATTTACTGTAAGTTAACTATTTAAGAGAGTGCATGATTCAACCCAAATGTTTTTAAATAACATAAAAATACTCAACAGTTCCATTGCCCATGCCCATAGTGGACTAAAACTGACAGAAAAGCTATACTAAGTTACCATATAGATAAATTAAGCATGGTGTCTACACAAAGGGTATGGAAGGAAGCCAGGGCAGTCAATAAACAGAGCAGAGTAATCAGCAACATCCCCTAGGGCAGGGTCCCCACCAGGAAGCCCAGGTTTGCTGATAATAAGACTCATATCACAGCTTCTGAAAGATCACTATCCTCTTCAAGGAAGACCAAAGCTGGAGGCATAGTACTGCTGCAGGTAGGCTAACTGGGTGTTAACCTGACTCACAGTTACCCTAACTCTCAGGATTATTACCATACCACATGTGAGCAATGTCCAGGACATAAATAAAGTACACTAGGGCATAAACCTAGTCAAGTATGGTCTGCCCCAAGGATATTCCTTTTTTCTTTTAAGAATAGTTTATTTACTTTAGAGAGCAAGAGAGAAGGGAAAGGGAGAGAGAAACACTGATACGAGAGCTCATCGTCTATTGGCTGCCCCCTTTACCCACCACTCCCCAGGGGAGATTGAGCCAGCAACCCAGGCATCTGCCTGGGGCTGGGAATCAAACAGGGCAACCTCCTGGTGCACAGGATGGTGCTCAACCAACTGAGCCACACTGACCAGGGCATCCAAAGGGTATTTCTGAACTTAGTTCAGGGGAACTAATTCAAAAATTAGTTCCTTATTCATCTCTAAGAGTCCTGCTAACATTTAGATTGGTAGCATATATTAAAATATGTATTCAGTGAAATTTGACCATGTGTTTCAATATTAGAAATAAATTTTAAAATGCTTTATTTGAAAACCTTGCCTTCATAATATTAAAATGGATTATTTTTATATTTTGAGTTCTGATTATAAATAACAAAGTGAAAGATAAAAGTCTCATGATGCAATGAACAAGTAACACATAGAGGCTGGAAATAATAGGCTTTATCCTAATCAATGAAATCATAAAAGGAACATGATCATTACTGTCCTTTTTTGGCAAGATTTTGATATATAAGAATTTTTATTTAGATGGTTACCAAATTATAAATTTGTCACAAATTATTTTAAATTCAATGTGCAGAGTTATTAGAATTTCATGCTTTTCATTATATTCCCAAATATCAATGTCAACATTTCTAATGCTTTGTCTCTGTGACCAATGAGTCTGTCATGTGTATGGATGAAACAACATATGATTAAATATATACCAATTTTAAATTAAGTGATTAATTCCATCCAATTTATAATTTCTGCACACATATACTGGATAAACACTAGGAGGCTTCACTGGCCAGGGCATCCAAAGGGTATTTCTGAACTTAGTTCAGGGGAACTAATTCAAAAATTAGTTCCTTATTCATCTCTAAGGTCCTGCTAACATTTAGATTGGGAGCATTTATTAAAATATGTATTCAGTGAAATTTGACCATGTGTTTCAATATTAGAAATAAATTTTAAAATGCTTTATTTGAAAACCTTGCCTTCATAATATTAAAATGGATTATTTTTATATTTTGAGTTCTGATTATAAATAACAAAGTGAAAGATAAAAGTCTCATGATGCAATGAACAAGTAACACATAGAGGCTGGAAATAATAGGCTTTATCCTAATCAATGAAATCATAAAAGGAACATGATCATTACTGTCCTTTTTTGGCAAGATTTTGATATATAAGAATTTTTATTTAGATGGTTACCAAATTATAAATTTGTCACAAATTATTTTAAATTCAATGTGCAGAGTTATTAGAATTTCATGCTTTTCATTATATTCCCAAATATCAATGTCAACATTTCTAATGCTTTGTCTCTGTGACCAATGAGTCTGTCATGTGTATGGATGAAACAACATATGATTAAATATATACCAATTTTAAATTAAGTGATTAATTCCATCCAATTTATAATTTCTGCACACATATACTGGATAAACACTAGGAGGCTTCAAATTGATGTACTTTAAAAGGGGAAAACTCAAATACTAGTTTATTCAGTGGGATATGAAAACACATTACATTACCATCTTTTAGAATGAGCTTCTGGCTATTCTCTTGTCAGCAGTGGTAAACATCAATTCAAACTATCCCAACAGACTCTTAACTGATCCATTTGGCTTACAATCCCTTCTCTGTGTAGCTCAATCCACATGACACATTAAGCCAACAGCTCTACACGGGTCACTCCCCTTTCCAAAAACCAATAGTTCTCCTTCATCCTCCCAGATTCCCTCATTCTTCTAATTCTCTCACGTAGAAACTATGCCCTAGTCTGCTGGCATTTTCTTACAGAAGTAGTTTGAAATGCACAGTTCTTTGGTTCTTTATTTCTTTTACTCTGCATGAATGCTGTCCTAAACATTGAGTATTCTGACTTTCCTATGTGCCTTTTCTCTTTTCCTAGATTTCCTATTTGGAATAACTTTTCCTGATCATCTTTGCCTTTTGAACATCATGTGCTAAGTCACAGAAGCAAGAAACAAAAGGTGCATATGGGGGACTCCCAAGTAGCTGGATATGCAGGCAAAGTGGGTGCTGATGAGAAGGATGCAGCGATACCAGAATTGCAGACAGAGATCAGAGTATGAGAAGCTTTAACATCATTCTGAGGACTTCCATTAGAAAACTGAGAACCATGAAGAGTTTTTAAGCAGAGGAGTGATATGATTAGATATGTGTTTTAGAAAAGTCATTCTGGCTACATTTGGCAAAGTTAGGAAGACCACCTTGAGAGACAAGTTACAATAGACCAAAGAATAAATAGCATATGTCTGAACCAAGGAGTGGTAGTATGAATGGAGGGAGAGTAGAGTCCAGAGATAAATAGGAGTGGAATCACTGACAACCACTAACCGAGTTCTGACCTGTGAGACTAGAACAGAAGAAGAGCGAGTTGCGGTGGATAATAAGATCATGTTTGCATGCACTTAATAGAATACATATATATTTAAAGAGATATGAGGGATGGGAAGTGTAACGAGGAACCAAGGGAGATAGAGAAAAACATAAAATAAAATGAAACGAGACATTTTGCATACTGATGACAATGATAATAAATATGGAACATAACTAGCATAACTCTCTGATTTCTGAGATTAAAAGCTGTTTAGCAAACAATGAGCAAGCCAGGCACTCTTGAGGAAGTAAGAATTGTTCTTACAGAACACATTGGAAACACTTTGGAAAAGCAAAACATATTGACCTTTCTCACAAAATTATTTATGGGATTCCAGATATCTCTATAAAAATATTTACACCTCAGCACATCCATTAAAAATTCTATGATACCTTCGAGTGCCATTTTTGGCCCTTACAAGCTTTATATCTTCAAAGATACACTTAAATAATATAATTTCTACATTTAATAATCTGCACATTCCCAATTAGTAGCTAAGTATTCTCCCCCAAATTGACCTCTATATAATGTGTGGATAAGGTCTTTTGAAAATACCTCTCTCCCCTTTGCTATCCATTCATTATTTCCTCAGAGAAGTTTTTCTTTAACCCTCAGACTGAGTCAGCACCCTCCTGATACACTCCAATAAAACCAGATACCTCTTTTTATCACTTGACACAGATATCAATGACTCTTATTGGTTTTTGTTTAATACTGTTTCCCCACTAATCTATAAACTCCAGAAGGGCAAGGACCATAACAGTTTTGCTTGTATCCTTCAGTACCTAGAGCAGTGTCCAGCACACAGTAGGTATGCAATAAAGAGTGATAGAACGAATGTATAAAATGAAGAAAGAAAGAATGAAGAAAATGAACAATTTAAACTAGGCCTTTGGCTAAGTAGTGCCTTCCATCCACTAACAGAAAATGTAGACATGAGCTCCAATTTTGATAAAGGCATTGCATACTGAGGCCCATCAGAGAATACCAGCTCTCCACAATGGCAAAGCAAGGAGAAAATGGAATAATTATTTACATTTAAAATTCATTTACCTGTCATGCCTTTGCATATTATGTTTTGCTGAGAGGTCTGCATTGTGAGATTTACATAAAGAAAAATGAGGAATCAGATATACAGATATAAGAGGATAGTCAGTGGCACAGACACATGAACTTTTCACATTTGGCAGGCGGTAGCATGAGCCCAAGCAGAGCGGAGAAGGAGGGGATCAATCTACAAGTTAAACTTTACATCGAGCAGGAAAGAGACTTGAAGGACAAGAATCCGGCTTTTAATCAGAAAATGCTGGTGGGGAGAGAGGGAGGATGCTGAGGATTTTTAATACCAATTATAACTAGGCTTTAGAAAGCAGACTCTGGAAGCAAAATAAAGAATAGCTAAGAATCACACGGAGGAAAACTCTGTTAGGAAATGACTGATACAGTTCACATCAGAGGCAATGAGGCCCTGAAAGAAGTTAGTGGCCAAGACAAAGAAAAAGAGAAAAATTTTATTGTTCTTTTGAATGCTGGAGTCATTGACCACGATGCTGATTAAGGAGGCAGAAGAGGTTTAGGGAGCTGAGTGATGAATTGTCTCATCACTAAACCTCTGGGTCATCTGTGTGAAAAATGTCTAGCAAGCAGCTAGCAATGAGAGCCAGGGCCCCGAATAGAACCTGACCAGAAGTGATGGATATGGACGAGACACTCCAAGAAGGTGGTACAGAAAGCAAGAAAAATAAAATTAAAGAGAGAATGAAGAAAACATACATTTAGGAGAAGAAGAAGAGAAGAATATAACATTGTTGTCAGAGAAGTAGCAAAAATGACGCAGAAGCCAGATGTAAGGGGTGCTTCAAGATAGAATACTACATAGTCAGAAGTAAAGATGGTATTCCATTAAAAATTCTATGATATCTTCGAGAGCCATTTTTGGCCCTTACAAGCTTTATATCTTCAAAGATACACTTAAATAATATAATTTCTACATTTAATAATCTGCACATTCCCAATTAGTAGCTAAGTATTCTCCCCCAAATTGACCTCTATATAATGTGTGGATAAGGTCTTTTGAAAATACCTCTCTCCCCTTTGCTATCCATTCATTATTTCCTCAGAGAAGTTTTTCTTTAACCCTCAGACTGAGTCAGCACCCTCCTGATACACTCCAATAAAACCAGATACCTCTTTTTATCACTTGACACAGATATCAATGACTCTTATTGGTTTTTGTTTAATACTGTTTCCCCACTAATCTATAAACTCCAGAAGGGCAAGGACCATAACAGTTTTGCTTGTATCCTTCAGTACCTAGAGCAGTGTCCAGCACACAGTAGGTATGCAATAAAGAGTGATAGAACGAATGTATAAAATGAAGAAAGAAAGAATGAAGAAAATGAACAATTTAAACTAGGCCTTTGGCTAAGTAGTGCCTTCCATCCACTAACAGAAAATGTAGACATGAGCTCCAATTTTGATAAAGGCATTGCATACTGAGGCCCATCAGAGAATACCAGCTCTCCACAATGGCAAAGCAAGGAGAAAATGGAATAATTATTTAAATTTAAAATTCATTTACCTGTCATGCCTTTGCATATTATGTTTTGCTGAGAGGTCTGCATTGTGAGATTTACATAAAGAAAAATGAGGAATCAGATATACAGATATAAGAGGATAGTCAGTGGCACAGACACATGAACTGTTCACATTTGGCAGGCGGTAGCATGAGCCCAAGCAGAGCGGAGAAGGAGGGGATCAATCTACAAGTTAAACTTTACATCGAGCAGGAAAGAGACTTGAAGGACAAGAATCCGGCTTTTAATCAGAAAATGCTGGTGGGGAGAGAGGGAGGATGCTGAGGATTTTTAATACCAATTATAACTAGGCTTTAGAAAGCAGACTCTGGAAGCAAAATAAAGAATAGCTAAGAATCACACGGAGGAAAACTCTGTTAGAAAATGACTGATACAGTTCACATCAGAGGCAATGAGGCCCTGAAAGAAGTTAGTGGCCAAGACAAAGAAAAAGAGAAAGATTTTATTGTTCTTCTGAATGCTGGAGTCATTGACCACGATGCTGATTAAGGAGGCAGAAGAGGTTTAGGGAGCTGAGTGATGAATTGTCTCATCACTAAACCTCTGGGTCATCTGTGTGAAAAATGTCTAGCAAGCAGCTAGCAATGAGAGCCAGGGCCCCGAATAGAACCTGACCAGAAGTGATGGATATGGACGAGACACTCCAAGAAGGTGGTACAGGAAGCAAGAAAAATAAAATTAAAGAGAGAATGAAGAAAACATACATTTAGGAGAAGAAGAAGAGAAGAATATAACATTGTTGTCAGAGAAGTAGCAAAAATGACGCAGAAGCCAGATGTAAGGGGTGCTTCAAGATAGAATACTACATAGTCAGAAGTAAAGATGGTATTCCGCATATGGAAGTGTACTTGATTTTAACAAACAATTCTCAAAGTGAATCCTAAGAATCATAGTATAAATCTGACCCCTTGAGATGGCATTTTCCACATGACCTTGACCACTCTGAAGTCAACTATAACTGAGTGTGCTCATATGGTTTTAAACTACCCAACAATGACAACAGCACAAAGAAAAGAACTGATAGAAATTAATTGCTCCCATATGTAGTGCCTGCACGTACTTCAGTATTCTCAACTGATCTATGACTCTTGGAGTAATTACCTGATCTTCAAAACTGGTAAAAATCTAATCAAATGCAAATAAAAAGGCATGCTTTGTCCTTTGTGCTAGAAATAAAATAAGTTCTAATTCTCTATAAAAAAAATAACATGGGCATTATGATGAGTTATCATGGGGGAAGGGGGGATATGTGACAGGAGAACGCTGGAACTCCTTGTCAAGTTAATATCCTTTTCCCAGACATTCTCACCATTACAAATATATCCCATTTAAATGCCTTTTCTTTTGGAAAAAAAAAATGGTCTCATCCCTTTAAATTCCTTCATCCCTACCTGAGTACTTAGAATGCTTGATCCCAAACACAGTTGGGAGGGATTTTTTTTTAATGAATCATATAACCTTTTCAGTCAATATTTGATGCTAAAGCAGTTGTTTTCCACGTGGGTACTAAGGAGTTCCAGGTTTTCGCAGACATGCTTTAGGAGCCGCCATGGCAGATAAAGGAGGGACCCCTTCGTTGTGGCTCAGGACTCATAACACTACTCTGATTTCTTATTTCCTACATCAGTTCTGTGGTGTTAAAAGTTTCAGTACTGCGCTAGGGGAATGCAATTCATCACTACCCAGTGACTTACACCACTGCTATGAATAATAGAGTTTTTTCAAAAGTTTATACGTATCTGTTTTAGGACCCCAGATGTGGAGGATGCCAATATCCCTAAGAACCAAAATGCTGCTGAAGAGGAAGGAGTTACTGGCTTCTACCACACACCTCAAAGGCTGGCCCACCCAGGATTTGGACCTCCAGACCTTCAAATTCAGGGTTACCAGGTTTAGCAAATAAAAATATAGACTGCTCAGTTAAATAACGAATAAATTTTTAGTGTAACTATACTTAGTGTAGTATACCCACTGCAATTTTGGGGACATATTTATACTAAAAGATTTTTTTATTATTTATCTAAATTCCAAATTTGTTTGGGGCATCCTGTACCTTATCCGGCAACCCTACTCAAGTCAGACTTGAGCATGTGGATCTGCCACGGGAGAGCATTATACAACCCATGAGTCTCAAAATTCACCCTAAATATGTGAGTATTTAACTATCCAGGAAGTTCGACCAGGGGGCGTAGAGCCAACAGATCGGCCTGGATGACACTTCGGAAGCTCAGCGCAGGAATCTATCCCTGCAGATGCCCTATCACCAACTTTGCTACTAGCCTGTCTAATGTAGCCACGCCCCCATCCCAGTTACTGACTGGAATTTTCTGATCGGCCCAGCATTGCCTTTTTCCAGGTCCCTCGGTTCCTCGGGGTATCAGTCCCCAGCTTGATCAGGTTCAGAGTCTCAAATGGACTCCTAAGTCCTTTCACTAGTTATTGATTAGATATAAACAGGACTCCTCAATTCCATGAACCAGAGTTTGTAATCTGTAAAGCGAGAGCCACTTATGAAACCCAAGATTTATCACTACTCCAGACCCTGAGACTGATCCGATCTATATTCAGGTAATTATTAAAAAACCCTAAAGGAAGTTCGACATGATCTGCCTCAAGGCTTGTCACTCTCTAACCTTGTACTTTCTCAAATATCACCTTCTCAGTGAAGACTTCCTCACCACACTATTTAAAATTCCGAACGTATCTCTCCCATGACATTCTATCTCCTTTTTTATTCTCTATAGAACTTATGAAATGCCAAATATTTCACAAATTCAACTTGTTTAATTTTCGTCTCTCCTCACCAGAAGGTAAGCTCCACATGGGGCAGTCTAATTTGGCCTCTTTTATTCAGTAACTAAAGCAATGCCTGGTAGAGGATAGACACTCAAAAATATGTTTTTGAAATATCATAACCATCTCTTAGTAGCTGGATTACTATTTTACCATTCTGTGTTAGGTCTGTGCCTTCATTTCTTACCCAGTACCTCCATACGTACAACACTAGGGTACAACCTTCCTTCCCTGTCTAAATACTTTCTAAAAATGCGCCTCCTACCCTAGTCCTCAAAACCACACAACCAGCTTGCTGGTACTTGCCATAAAAACTCCTTTTCAAAATATATTTTTATTGATTTCAGAAAGAGATAGAAACAGCAATTATGAGAGAAAATCATTGATTGGCTACCTCCTGCTAGCCCCTGACTGGGGATCGAGCCCACTACCTGGGGATGTGCCCTGACCAGGAATCAAACCGTGACCTCCTGGTTCATAGGGTGACACTCAACCACTGAGCCACTCAGTTTCAACAATCAATCTCAAAATGTCTAAAGGCATAAATTTCAGAGAAACTAGAGCTAGAGTTGCATGAAAACAAACTTTTGTCAAGTTTTGTTCACAGCAATATTCCCAGTATCTACAAAAGAGTAGTTACTCAAAAATTACTTGTGGAACAGAATATTGCTCTTGGTAGAAAAGCACATTTTGGTTACAAGTGGTTTCAGGTTTTCAAACCTACAAACTTTGGAAACTTCTTTGAACATTCCCAAGAAAATATGTGAGTGTGACTTGTGTCGCTCAGCAGCATCTTGCTTCAGTACAATTATTCCTTTATGTGCGTTATTTAGGTTTCCATGACTGTCAAGGTGACTTTTATAACTACAAAATAATTTTTTATTAATGTAGAATGAGTAGGAAACCAAACTTACAGGGGTTCTATGCTTTCTTATTACTTTCATCAACTTCTACACAAAATTAAGTTAGACAAATGAAATAAATATATATATGAGGACATGTTTTCCAAATCAAAATAAAAACAATGAACAGCCAAGAGGCAATTTCTATTCTTCCTAGGTTTACTAAAACATTGACAGTGGAAATTGATATTTAAAAATCACTCGCTTTAAATACATATTTGATTCCACTTAGATAACAGAAAAATAAATATGACAAGCAGAAATGTCTATAGTTAAAGAATATGTAATCAAAAGTGTAATACTATAAACTCTTCCAGGATACCTAGAATTATGGCCTAGAATTCAGCATAGTTGAATTTACTATTGATTCCCAAAGCAGGGTTAACTACTGAAAATATGTAACAGTCGTTATAGAAGAGTTATCCTTCAGTCTTAATCTTTAACATTACATTGTAGCAAATCTCCATCCCACAATATTGAAAAAAGCATTTAAGAGGCATCCTAAAAATAAAGATGAATTTCATTATGTATTATGTTTTCTGGTCACCTTGCAGTTTGCTCAAATAAAAAAAATGATTTTATAAGAAATACGGGTTTAGGAGCCAGAATTGTGACAACATCTGCATTTGAATACCACTTCCCTCTGTAAGTAAAGTTTTATGTGAAAGCTTAAGTTCAAAATTAGGAAACAAAACCTCATTGCCTATTTTGTTTCATATTTTCAGATTTGTGCTACCAGTAAACTATTAAAATCTCATCTATTAAAATATTGAATGGTCTCTCCTGCTCAGTTACATCAACATCTAGTCATTAGATGACTGCCTTATTAGCAAATTGTCTAATGAACATTATTCTCTGGTGAGACATTGAATATTTTAAGCTTTCCTGTTTTCTTTATAGTTTATATAGTCTTGAATTAAAAAATAACAGAGATTTTGATGGCTGTAGTTATAAACATGGTATTATAAAAATCATGGAATTTGCTTTATAGTTTTAGATCTTTCATCTCTGTTTTATAAATAATTTCCATTGTCTTCTGGCAGAATTAGATTAATAATTTGACCACTAGGTATATTCTCACCTCCCAGATAACTCAAATGATAAAATCTAATAAATTTGGGGAGTCCACAGTTGCCTTTATATCAGTTATTCTAAAACCATGCCATCCAATATGGCATTCACTAGCCACAGTGGCTAAATTTCAATTAATTAAAACTAAGTAAATTATAAATTCAGTTCATGGTAGTGGTTCCAGGTGAAAAGGCATAAGCATGCTTCACCCTTTTTTTAATCTTTATTGTTGAAAGTATTACATATGTCCCCTTTTTAACCCATTGACCTATTCTAGCCCACCCTGCCCCCACCCCAGGCCTTCACCACTGTATTGTCAGTGTCCATAGGTTATGCATATATTCATACAAGTTCTTTGGTTGATCTTTTCCCATCCAGCCACCCTCCCCTACCTCCCTTCTGAAGTTCCACAGTCTGTTCTGTGCTTCTATGTCTCTGGATCTATTTTGTTCATCAGTTTATTCAACCAGTTATAGTAGTAGAAGTCCTCGCCAGAGCAATTAGGCAAGAAAAAGAAATAAAAGGTGACCAAATTGGAAAGGAATAAGTAAAACTGTCTCTATTTGCAGATGACATAATATTATATAGGTTAAAACCTAAAGAATTCACCAAAAAACTGATAGAATTTTGGCAAGTTGCAGAATGGGAGAAAATATTTGCAAATCATATTTCTGATATGGGGTTAATATTCAAAATAGATACAATCACAAAAGGAACAAAGAATAGAATAGAATAGATATTTTTTTCCAAAGAAGACATACAAATGGCCAATAGTTACATTGGCTCAGCATAACTAACCATCAGAGAAATGCAAATTGAAACCACAATGAGATATCATTTCACACCTGTTAAAATGGTTATCATTAAAAATACAATGATCTATCAAGCCATGAAAACACATGGAGGGACCATAAATACATATTACTAAGTAAAAGAAGCCAATCTGAAAACACTACATACTGTATAACTCCAACTATGTAATATTCTGGAAAAGGCAAAACTATGGAGACAGTAAAAAGATCAGTGGTTATGTAAGGGGTGATAAAGAGGTTAGATGAATAGGCAGAGCACAGATGTTTGTGGCAGTAAAAATATTCCATATTATGTGATACCATAATGCTGGATATAGGTCATTGTAATTTTTTCCAAACCCATAAAATGTACAATATTAAGAGTGAACTCTAATGCAATCTATGACCTTGGGTCATAATGTGTGTCAGTGAAAGTTCATCAACTGTAATAATGTACCTCTTTGGTGGGAACGCTGATGAAGAGGGAAGGAAGCTGTGCATGTTGTGAATTTTAATCTGCCCTAAAAACATCATCTTAATAATAAATTTTAAAGATATTTCATTCACAGAAATCTCTTAGTCCGACTCTAAAATGACATATATGAGACAATTGAGAAGATTTAAATATGTATTGGCTAGAATTAGATGGGTGTAGGAATCACTAGCCATTTTACTGGTTGTCATAAGGCATAGTGGTCATGTGTGAGAACACCGGTCCTTCTCTGCCAGGGGCTTACCTTTATGAATGCCAGGTATTAGACGGAGAGGACAGGAGAAGTCATAGGCATATAGGAGAGTCTTTATTGCAGCCCATGAAGCCATTGCTAACAAGGAGCCATCAGACAAAACAGTTCTTCAAAGTAGCTTACAAAACAGTCCAGCAAACATAGGAGCCACTGCACGCACAGTAGCCCAACCTAGCAGCCGCACACTAGCTGGTCAACAACACATCTTATACTAACTTAGACAAAAGAGGCTTCTTGCCGAAGAGTGACATCAGTATTTGGGTTATGGAAAGGTACGCCTGCGCGTTGCGTACAGTGTAATTGCTGTGTCCTTGCTTTTGCATCTGTGTATGGCAAATTGGCCTTGAGCATCTGACATACTCTGGACAGGGCCCCCACACTCCAATTGGCCTTGAACATCAGCATACTTTGATTAGGGTTCCCACATCATGTAAGGAAAAAGAAAAACTAACCGTTGTAGATGCATACTGAAGTTTTTATGGAAGAAAAGATGTGTTAGGGATTTGCTTTAAAATACGCAAAAAAGTGAATGAATAGGTGAAGTAAGAGTGGCAAAATGTTCATAATCGGTGCATAAGAACTTGTCATATTCTCTTTACTTTTGTGTTTGTTTGAAATTCCTGTAATAAAAATGTTCTTTAAAATATATAGCCTGTTTAGAAAGATTAGTATATTCAAATAGAAATATTTTGCACAAAATTTTAGAGGATTAATATAACTGTGAAGCCCATTCTAGATTAAGAAACCTTGATACAATGAAAGATAGAAACATAATTTCAAGAGAGAATGCTGTTAGCAAGAGAAGAAGAAATTGCCTAGAGGTTAGAGAAGGGTTAGCTCTTCACAGCCACCAAAAGCAGGACCTAGGTATACACGTAAATAGAGAAATGGAAAGCAAAGAGAATTATCCTGTGACCTGTGCAGATTTACTGCGAGATGTGTAAATGACTTAAAGGAATGAATGACACAGAATACAAAGAAGTCTGAAGAGCTTAAAATTAAAAAGAAAAAGGTAACAAAATGGAAAGGCTAAAGAGGAAATTACAATTAGCAAACCATATTTCTCCAACAGTCATAGCATCAAGAACCTCCCAGCTCAAGTATAACTTGGCTACAAAACTAGAGTTACTTACAAATGTTATTCTGAATAGTCCTAAGGTGTGTGTGTGTGTGTGTGTGTGTGTGTGTGCACGCACACTCAGTGTATCTATTTAAACATTCTAAAACACTTGCTTATAAAGAAATTCTATTATAAATCATATTGTAAAGGGTAATGCTATTGTAAAATCAATGATTATTACATATTTTAACATATTGTCTCATTAACTTTCATAATATGATTTATTTAATGTCACTTTGTAGCTGTGCAGAAACTTTAAAGATGAGCATTGTAATGTTTACTTTTCTGAACCCCTAACTGGACTACAACACTCCTCTAAAACAGAAAGTAGATCAATTCTTATTCCCATTGTATCCCAAGCTCGCAGCACAGTATCTGGCTTCTAGGCACTCAATAAATATGAAATGAAAAACAAATGAAGCTCCATTTTCAGAAATGTTGGGCTAGGTAATATAAACGACCCTTCTACTAATACAACTAGAAAACTTGAACACTTTTCAAAAATAACTGCTTAGAGGCATTGGACAGCAACAAGATTGTGAAAAATTACAGGCCACGGATCCCTAGGAGGGCATGCTTAGGGAAAAGCTAGGGAGTCAAGAACAAGGAAGTGATAGCTATGATAGTCAGGGTATTATTGGTTACCTTTAAGGAAGAAGACGTTAGTGATTCAGAAGCAGCATGGGGAAACTTTCAGGAAAAAGATAATGTTCTTTTCTTTTTTTAACCTGGTTGTTTGCTTAGTGATAAACCATGATGTTGTATATGATGTTTTTATTATGCTTATTTGCACACTTGTTATATTTCAAAACAAAAATATTTTTCTCTTAAAGTATAAGCAAATCATTTAAAGTTAGAAATACTTCAGAAAGTATATAGGAATTGGAGTAGGGGACAGCATTGCATTTCAGTAAATGGCTTTCCCTTTCT
The DNA here is from genome assembly GCF_000412655.1 of Myotis brandtii. Taxonomy (NCBI): domain Eukaryota; kingdom Metazoa; phylum Chordata; class Mammalia; order Chiroptera; family Vespertilionidae; genus Myotis; species Myotis brandtii. The sequence continues at coordinate 11,778,955 of NW_005355584.1, forward strand.
ATTTCAGAAAGTAAAATTAGTGGACACCTAATGGATAGTTCTGACCAACGTGAGCCATCATATGAGGAATTGTGAGAAGGGAATATGAGAACACTGAGATACCTGAAGGTGCTGGCTACATAGGTCCATTTTTCTTTTTGCCTCATGCCTAGGACGCTGAAGGAGGAAATATACTTGTCTTAGACAAAAACAAAATAACAAGCATTTCAGACTGATCATTAGAGCTTCCCACACACTCAGAATAGCCCTAGCTGTACAGTGATAGGGCTCAGAACACTGAAAGTTTCTAAGTTAATACAACAGAAAGTTTCCTGCTCACATTCCAATCAAAGAAGTAAAATAAAGACAAGCACATAGGCAGAGAATTATATATTTCTAATAAGCAAATCATGCCTAAAATTCCATTAGCTGTTCTTAAGGAAGATCTTTGGGGAGAGTTTGTTTATCTCTGTCTTGCTTCATTAAGAAAGAGTCTTGGGAAAGCTTATTAGCAGGCTTTATAAAATAATCTTTTGACAAGCAGCTCTTCTACTGGACTGTGGAAAACCTGACAAAACTTTGCATTTTCATTTTGATCCCTTTTTAGATTTGTTCATACACAAGGTGCCATTTCAGAGCCAGTGGAGTCATCAGCAGCCTATTGCAACCCTTCTGTGAGCACTGTAGGGCATTTTTCACTTACACTTACTTTTCTCCCACATCAGGATCTAGATCAGTATGAGACTGAAAGGCACACACTGCCCCCATCAGGCCAAATTACCCTGCAAAATTAGATTCTTTGGAAGAAGAAAGTATGCACAGAAAAGCAGACGTATTGCAACCCTCTGGATCCCACTTTAGTTATTTCCATTTAATGAAACCTGGCTCTAAAGAAGCTTATTTTAAATGAGTCGCTCTTAAATAGAACATTATTTAAATATTTAATTGTCAGCACTGACTGTTTAATTCTAACACCATGAAACTGGTTGGTCTTATAGCCTCTCTTCCAGCCAAGGAAAGCAACCTGGGGAGGCAGAGGAGGGGACAAAACCATCCATTCCTACAGCATCAATTATTTAATCCTTAATAAAATCAAGTTAATTCAGAATCATTAATAGGTTCCATTATAAGATCTATCCTATAACACGATGTTAAGGCCCCTCTGCAATTTTTAAACAAGAGCTACATGCTTTATTCCTTCACATCCCTAAACTGTCCTTGAAAAAATATTGATTTTATTAATAAGTCATTGCAAGTGAAGTAAACATTGCGATGATTCTGATGGTACCATAAAATGACAAACATTATACTTAATGTTAAACTACTGAAAGCTTTCCACTGATATCAGAAGCAATACAAGGAAGTATAGATATGACTTCTAAGCATCATTTTGAAAATACTTGCCAATGCAAAAAGACAAGAAAAATATGAGAAATGAAGAAATTAATCTGTCATTATTCATGGGCAATATTGTTGTGTATGTTGAAAAACTAATAATCCACAAACTATTATATCATTAAAATATACCATTATATTAGAAGTAGAAAGCAAGGTTACCAAGGTTCTTTGGTCAAAGTTCATACCAAACTAAACTGTATTTTCATATGTCTGCCACAAACAATTAGAAAATGAAATATTTTAAATACCTTTTAATAGCATCAAAAATCTCACATACCTGAAAATAAACCAAGTGCAACATAGGCAAAATCTCTAAACAGAAATCTTCAACTGCTATGGAAAGAAATAGTTCATCATGGTTATGGACTGGAAGACAATATTATAAAGGTGTCACTTTTTTTCCAAATTGATCCATAGATTCAATTCAAAACCAATTTTTGTGGAAATTGACAAGTTCACTCTAAATTATATGGAATGTAAAATCCCCCAAATACTCTTCACAATCTTCAAGAATAAGAAAATATCTTGTGTACTTACATTACCAGATATCAAAAGCTACAGTAAATAAGACAGTATGGTACTGGCAGAAGGACATATAAATAAACCAATGGAATAAGAAAGGCTTCATAAACAGACTCATACATATTCAGTTACTTAATTTATGACAAAAGTGCCAGGGCAATGTGTTCAGGAAGAATATGACTAATAAATAGCACTTAATCAGATATACATATGTAAAAAAGAATGAATGTTGACCCCTACTTTCATCATATACAAAATATAATGTCAGATGGATTGTGTATATAAATTTTACAGGTTTAAATATAAATTGTCTGTAACAACCACAGGAAAATGACTTCACAAACCTTGGAATAGGCTAAGATTTTTCTTAATCAGGACATATATAAGATTGAAAAATTGTTCTCTTAAAATTAGAGGTCATAAAAGGGCATCATTAAGAAAATGAAAATGCAAGCCACAGAGTAAGACAAGCTATTTTCAATATATATACTGGACAAATATACAATATAAAGAGAACTCCCACAAATCAATAAGAAAAAGACAGAACACCCAAATTTAAATGTAGGCATAAACCATTGACAGGGTACAGCAGTCACAGAAAGAAAAGCTATCTAATGGCCAGTAAGCATATAAAAAGATGCGCAGTATTATTTGTCATCAGGTGAATGAAAATTCAGATCATAATTAGATGCCAATCTCTTTTAATCAAAATAACTAAAATGAAAAAATAGGCAATAATAAATGATGGTATAAGTTGGTGTGAAAACACTGGAAATTTTTGACAATATCAACAATGATTCTACAGATTTGCTCCTCATATTACTCAACAGAAGTATGTATGTATTTTCACTGGAAGACATATACAAGAATGTTTATTGAAGCACTATTTATAAAAACCTCAAACTGAAACCAATTCCAAGTTCTAACAACAGTAGAATGGATACCATATAGCAAAGAAAAGAAACCACTACTACCACATGCAACAACGTGGATATATCTCACAGATATAATGCTGAATGAAAGAAACAGACACACAAAAAGCACAGGTATCACTTCATTTATATGAAGTTTAAAAAATCTTTGAATCTCTACTGTAATAGAAGTCAAGATAGTGGTTCACTTTGGAGAGGGTCAAGAAGCAGAACAACAACAAGGCTTCTGCTCCGCTGGTAATAGTCGATTTCCTGATCTGGATGTGGTTACACAGTCTGAAATCACTGTCTGAAAAGTTATTGAGCTTTTTCTTATCATTGGTACTTTTCTACATATATATTATACTTTAAGTGTAAATAAAAGACAAACATGAAGATGTTCAGTGAGCTAAGACTAAGATATAGATAGATGATAGGTGGCAGATAGATGGACAATAGAAATACAGAAAGATACACAAATGGCCCATAGATTCTGCTTGGTTTCTGCTAACTAGAAAGTGAAACATTGTCAGTTACAGTATTTATATTGTCCATATGATAATTTACCAAATATTTGGGAGAAGTACAACTGTTGTTGGAATTAAAAGCAGATGAGGAAGGGAATTAGCAGCATCCCAAACAATTGTATTTTGCCTCATTTTGTTAGACTATTTTCTGTCAGTTGTCAGGAGAGGTAAATGGAATTACACCAAAGTGCAGATGAAAACCAATTTTGTGCAAGTTTGTTTTTTCCTCCTTCTTGCTTTCCTGCACTTGATAAGAAACCACTACTCAATCTGCATATA